>NC_041380.1:486812927-486946048 GCF_002162155.2 Triticum dicoccoides
ATTAGCAGCAGTAGCGAAGGAATCACTCGATCGGGTTTAGTTAACAGCCATTGATCGATCACTCGGGTTCAGTAACGCGTAGCCTGCAGTGCAATCGCTCGGGTTCTGTTAGAGCCCAATGCCTCGCCCGGGTTTAGTTAGAGACAAGGCCTCGCACACACGCGCGTACATGTATGAGAGAAACGCGCATCGCTCGGCCCCCGACCTCCCACCGTAACCGGAAACTCCCCGAAATTTTCCTCCCCCTCGCTTCTACCACGGTTTTTTCCATCATGGACGGCCCAAAGAATGCCATGCAGCTGCGTCTCCGGCCCGCCCAGGACGAAAAGCCCATTTTCTATCATGATTTTTTGTCATAGAAGTAGGAGCCCACCACATCTATGATGATACCGAGTTTTTTCACAATTATCGTCATAGAAGTGTCATATGTATGACAGAAATTTTTTTCGTTCGGCCCAAAATGTCATGGATGTGTCTTTTTTTGTAGTGCTACACAAACAAATAAGAACCTCGCAACCAAATGCGATAAAGGGGTTGTCAATCCCTTTACGGTCACTTACGAGAGTGAGATCTGATAGAGATAATAAGATAAGTATTTTTGGTATTTTTATGATATAGATTAAAAGTAAAGATTGCAAAGTAAAATCGATTGGAAACTTATATGACAGAAGGTAGACCCAGGGGCCATAGGTTTCACTAGTGGCTTCTCTCAAGATAGCATAAGTATTACAGTGGGTAAACAAATTACTGTCAAGCAATTGATAGAAAAGTGCATAATTATGAGAATATCTAGGCATGATCATGTATATAGGCATCACGTCCGCAACAACTAGACCGAAACGATTCTGCATCTACTACTATTACTCCACACATCGACCGCTATCCAGCATGCATCTAGAGTATTAAGTTCATAAGAACAGAGTAACGCACTAGGCAAGATGACATGATGTAGATGGATAAACTCAAGCAATATGATATAAACCCCATCTGTTTATCCTCGATGGCAACAATACAATATGTGCCTTCCTGCCCCTGCTGTCACTGGGAAAGGACACCGCAAGATTGAACCCAAAGCTAAGCACTTCTCCCATTGCAAGAAAGATCAATCTAGTAGGCCAAACCAAACTGATAATTCGAAGAGACTTGCAAAGATAACAAATCATACATAAAAGATTTTAGAGAAGAATCAAATATTGTTCATAGATAAACTTGATCATAAACCCACAATTCATCGGATCTCAACAAACACACCGCAAAAAGAATTACATTGAATAGATCTCCAAGAAGATCAAGGAGAACTTTGTATTGAGATCCAAAGAGAGAGAAGAATCCATCTAGCTAATAACTATGGACCCGAAGGTCTGTGGTAAACTACTCACACATCATCGGAGAGGCTATGGTGTTCATGTAGAAGCCCTTCGTGATCGATTCCCCCTCCGACGGAGCTCCGAAAAGGCCCCAAGATGGGCTCTCTTGGGTACAGAAGGTTGCGGCGGTGGAAATAGGGTTTCTTGGTGCTCCTGGATGTTTTCGGGGTATATGGATATATATAGGAAGAAGTAGGTCGGTGGAGCTGCGAGGGGCCCATGAGGGTGGGGGCGCGCCCAGGGGGGCAGGTGCGCCTCCCTGCCTCGTGGCCTCCTTGCTCCTTTCTTGATGTCTACTCCAAGTCCCCTGGATCACGTTTGTTCCAAAAATAACTCTCCCAAAGGTTTCATTCCGTTTGATATTCCTTTTCTGCGAAACACTGAAATAGGCCAAAAATAGCAATTTGCACTGGGCCTTGGGTTAGTAGGTTAGTCCCAAAAATAATATAAAAGTTTATAGTAAAGCCCATTAAACATCCAAAACAGATAATATAATAGCATGGAACAATCGAAAATTATAGATACGTTGGAGACGTATCACGCCGTTAGCCACCGTGACCCAGATCTGCTCCCCCATCGGCTGTAGCGCCAAGCGGCGCATGGTTGACTCGGGTAGGAAGTTATGTGAAGTCTACTACACAACCTTGTTCTTGTAGACGTTGTTGGGCCTCTAAGTGCAGAGGTTTGAAGGACAGTAGCAAATTTCCCTCAAGTGGATGACCTAAGGTTTATCAATCTATAGGAGGCGTAGGATGAAGATGGTCTCTCACAAGCAACCCTACAACCAAATAACAAAGAGTCTCTTGTGTCCCCAACACACCGAATACAATGGTAAATTGTATAGGAGCAGTAGTTCAGCGAAGAGATGGTGATACAAGTGGTATATGGATAGTAGATAAAGGTTTTTGTAATCTGAAAATATAAAAACAGCAAGGTAACTAATGATAAAAGTGAGCAAAAATTGTATTGCAATGATAGGAAACAAGGCCTAGGGTTCATACTTTCACTAGTGCAAGTCCTCTCAACAATAATAACATAATTGGATCATATAACTATCCCTCAACATGCAACAAAGAGTCACTCCAAAGTCACTAATAGCGGAGAACAAACAAAGAGATTATGGTAGGGTACGAAACAACCTCAAAGTTATTCTTTCCAATCAATCCATTCGGCTATTCCTATAAGTGTCACAAACAGCCCTAGAGTTCGTACTAGAATAACCCCTTAATACACAAATCAACGAAAACCCTAATGTCACCTAGATACTCCAATGTCACCTCAAGTATCCGTGGGTATGATTATACGATATGCATCACACAATCTCAGATTCATCTATTCAACCAACACATAGAACCTCAAAGAGTGCCCCAAAGTTTCTACCGGAGAATCACGAGAAAAATGTGTGCCAACCCCTATGCATAGGTTCATGGGCGGAAACCGCAAGTTGATCACCAAAACATACATCAAGTGAATCACGTGATATCCCATTGTCACCACAGATACGCACGGCAAGACATACATCAAGTGTTCTCAAATCTTTAAAGACTCAATCCGATAAGATAACTTCAAAGGGAAAACTCAATCCATTACAAGAGAGTAGAGGGGGGAAGAAAACATCATAGGATCCAAATATAATAGCAAAGGTCGCGATACATCAAGATCGCATCACCTCAAGAACACGAGAGAGAGAGAGAGAGATCAAACACATAGCTACTGGTACATACCCTCAGCCCCGAGGGAGACTACTCCCTCCTCATCATGGAGAGCACCGGGATGATGAAGATGGCCACCGGAGAGGGATTCCCCCTTCGGCAGGGTGCCGAAACGGGTCTAGATTGGCTTTAGGTGGCTACAGAGGCTTCTGGCGGCGGAACTCCCGATATATTGTGCTCCCGGATGTTTTTAGGGTATATGGATATATATAGGAGGAAGAAGTACGTCAGGGGAGCCACGAGGGGCCCACGAGGTTGGAGGGCGCGCCCAGGGGGTGGGCGCCCCCTGCCTCGTGGATTCCTTGTTGATCCCCTGACGTGCACTCCAAGTCTTCTAGGTTTCTTCTGGTCCAAAAATAAGTTCCATGAAGTTTCACGTCAATTGGACTCCGTTTGATTTTCCTTTTCTGCGATACTCTAAAACAAGGAAAAATCAGAAACTGGCACCGATATCTAGGTTAATAGGTTAGTCCCAAAAATCATATAAAATAGCATATAAATGCATATAAAACATCCAAGGTTGATAATATAATAGCATGTAACAATAAAAAATTATAGATACGTTGGAGACGTATCAGCATCCCCAAGCTTAATTCCTGCTCGTCCTCGAGTAGGTAAATGATAAAAACAGAATTTTTGATGTGGAATGCTACCTAACATCTTTATCCATGTAGTTCTCTTTATTGTCGCAAGAATATTCAAATCCATAAGACTCAAGACAAAAGTTTAATATTGACATAAAAATAATAATACTTCAAGCATGCTAACCAAGTAATCATGTCTTCTCAAAATAACATGGCCAAAGAAAGCTATCCCTACAAAATCATATAGTCTGGCTATGCTCTATCTTCACCACACAAAATATTTAAATCATGCATAACCCTGATGACAAGCCAAGCAATTGTTTCATACTTTTGATGTTCTCAAACTTTTTCAATCTTCACGCAATACATGAGCGTGAGCCATGGACATAGCACTATAGGTGGAATAGAATGGTGGTTGTGGAGAAGACAAAAAGGAGAAGATAGTCTCACATCAACTTGGCGTATCAATGGGCTATGGAGATGCCCATCAATAGATATCAATGTGAGTGAGTAGGGATTACCATGCAACGGATGCACTAGAGCTATAAGTGTATGAAAGCTCGACAAAACAAACTAGTGGGTGTGCATCCAACTTGCTTGATCACAAAGACCTAGGGCATTTTGAGGAAGCCCATCATTGGAATATACAAGCAAAGTTCTATAATGAAAGATTCCCACTAGTATATGAAAGTGAAAACATAGGAGACTCTCTATCATGAAGATCATGGTGCTACTTTGAAGCACAAGTGTGGTAAAAGGATAGTAGCATTGCCCCTTCTCTCTTTTTCTCTCATTTTTTAATTTTTTTATGTTTTTATTTGGTCCTTCTCTTTTTTATGGCCTCCCTTTTTTTGGGTTTCTTTGGCCTCTTTTTTTTCGTCCGGAGTCTCATCCCGACTTGTGGGGGAATCACAGTCTCCATCATCCTTTCCTCACCGGGACAATGCTCTAATAATGATGATCATCACACTTTTATTTGCTTACAACTCAAGAATTACAACTCGATACTTAGAACAAGATATGACTCTATATGAATGCCTCCGGCGGTGTACCGGGATGTGCAATGACTCATGAGTGATATGTATGAAAGAATTATGAACGGTGGCTTTGCCACAAATAAAATGTCAACTACATGATCATGCATGGCAATATGACAATGATGGAGCGTGTCATAATAAACAGAATGGTGGAAAGTTGCATGGCAATATATCTTGAAATGGCTATGGAAATGCCATAATAGGTAGATATGGTGGCTGTTTTGAGGAAGGTATAGGGTGGGTTTAAGGTACTGGCGAAAGTTGCATGGTACTAGAGAGGCTAGCGATGGTGGAAGGGTGAGAGTGCGTATAATCCATGGACTCAACATTAGTCATAAAGAACTCACATACTTATTGCAAAAATTTATTAGTTATCGAAACAAAGTATTACGCGCATGCTCCTAGGGGGATAGATTGGTAGGAAAAGACCATCACTCATCCCCGACCGCCACTCATAAGGAAGACAATCAATAAATAAATCATGCTCCGACTTCATCACATAACGGTTCACCATACGTGTATGCTACGGGAATCACAAACTTTAACACAAGTATCTCTCAAATTCACAACTACTCACTAGCATGACTCTAATATTACCATCCCCATATCTCAAAACAATCATCAAGTATCAAACTTCTCATACTATTCAATGCACTTTATATGAAAGTTTTTATTATATCCCTCTTGGATTCCCATCATATTAGGAATAATTTCATAACCAAAGCAAACTACCATGCTCTTCTAAGGACTCTTAAAATTATATAAGTGAAGCATGAGAGTTCATTAATTTCTACAAAATAAAACCACCACCGTGCTCTAAAAAGATATAAGTGAAGCACTAGAGAAAATGACAACTACTCCAAAAGATACAAGTGAAGATCAACGAGTAGTCGAATAATTATTCAACTATGTGAAGACTCTCTAACATTTAATAATTTCAGATCTTGGTATTTTATTCAAACAACAAGTGAGCGAGTCCTGGATTAGGGGGTCTCCGGACAGCCGGACTATATCCTTTGGCCGGACTATTGGACTATGAAGATACAAGATTGAAAACTTCGTCCCCTGTTCGGATGGGACTCTACTTGGCATGGAAGGCAAGCTAGGCAATACGGATATGTATATCTCCTCCTTTGTAACCGACCTTGTGTAACCCTAGCCCCCTCCGGTGTCTATATAAACCGGAGGGTTTTAGTCCGTAGGACAACGGACAATCATACCATAGGCTAGCTTCTAGGGTTTAGACTCTCTGAACTCGTGGTAGATCAACTCTTGTAATACTCATAACATCAAGAATAATCAAGCATGACGTAGAGTTTTACCTCCATCAAGAGGGCCCGAACCTGGGTAAACATCGTGTCCCCTGCCTCCTATTACCATTCACCTTAGATGCACAGTTCGGGACCCCCTACCTGAGATCCGCCGGTTTTGACACCGACATTGGTGCTTTCACTGAGATTTCCACTTTGTCGTCACCATAAGGCTTGATGGCTCCTTCGATGATCGCTAGCGATGCGGTCCAGGGTGAGGCTTTCCTCCCCGGACAGATCTTCATATTCGGCGGCTTTGCACTGTGGGCCAATTCGCTTGGCCATCTGGAGCAGATTGAGAGCTACGCCCCTGGCCATCAGGTTAGATTTGGAAACTTGAACTACACGGACGATATCCGCGGAGACTTGATCTTCGACGGATTCGGGCCCATGCCGGATGCGCCGCGCAGTCACGACGAGCAAGACGTAACTCTACCATTGGATAGTGTTCGGGAGATCGCATCCGCAGCTACTCCGGCCTTTAATCCGGAGCAACTCGCGCCATCTGAGAGCGGAGGGATGGACCCCGCCATGGAGGCCGCACTCTCAGTGGTGATAGAGCCGGATACTGACTTCACCCTATACGAGAGCCATGTTGCCGAACCACTGGATTTATCACCGGCCACGGACTCTGAGCCGCCTACATCTGTGCCTGTCGAAACCGATGGGGCACCGATCATGGAGTTCACCTCCGCGGATATATTTCAGCACTCACCTTTCAGAGATGTGCTAAGTTCATTAAGGTCTCTCTCCCTATCAGGAGAAACCTGCCCGAACTATGTCCGGCTAGAGTGGGATGCGAACGACGAAGAAATTCGCTGCCCACCCACCACCCACTTAGTAGCCACTGTCGACGACTTAACCGGCATGCTCGATTTCGACTCCGAAGACACCAACGGTATGGACGACGATGCATGAGACGAATAGGAACCACCGCCCACAAGGCGCTGGACCGCTACTTCATCACATGACGTATACATGGTGGACACCCCCAAAGAAACCAACGGCGATGAGACAGCGGAGGATGACACCTCCAAGAAGCAACCCAAGCGCCGACTTCAGCAGCGCCGCTCTAAGTCCCGCCATAGCAAGAACAATAATAATAATAGTCCATGCGACTCTGGAAGAGACGACAACTGCACCACCATGGTGGCAGAACACGATCAAGACGCAAACTGCAAACATAGTACGGATCCGACGTCTGAACACGATGATGCCAAAGATAAGCCTCATCAATCCCCGTCTAGGGAAGAAAACAGTCCGGATGAAGATGCACCCATCATCTCGGAAAGACACTTGGAGCAAGAGAACATCAGCAGAAGGCTTATTGCCACAACAAGAAGCCTGAAGAAACAGAAGCAAAGGCTCAAGATCGCACAAAATACGCTCAACAGCAAGTGTAACAAAGTAACAAAGTATGGTGGAAGTTACCATCCAAATAGCTATCCAAAGCGCAAGCTATTACCGGAATTCGACGATGAGGCCTTAGAGCCCATACAGCCGAAAAGAGGTATGGCTAACTGACCGAATCCACCACCCTGTGAACGCGATAGAGCGGCTAACAAAGTCACGCATAAGTCAACACACGATCTACGTGAGAACTTGCGTCAAAAATCCAGCGCGACCAGATCTATCTATGAATCTAGGAAGCGCGCTACGGTACACAACCACCATCGAATACTACAACCGTCCGAACACCATGGTGCATCCCAATACAGGGGTGCCGCACACCCCTTATGTTTCATTGATGAGGTGCTGGATCACGAATTCCTAGAGGGATTCAAACCGGTGAACATAGAGGTGTACGACAGAACCAAAGACCCTGGAGTCTGGATAGAGGACTTCATCCTCCACATCCATATGACTCATTGAGATGATCTCCATGCATTAAATACTTGACCCTCAAGCTTAAAGGGCCAGCTAGGCACCGGCTGAAAAGCCTCCCCGAAAACTCAATTGGAAGTTGGGAGGAGCTCGAGGACGCTTTCCGGGCCAATTTTTAAGGGACTTATGTCCGACCTCCAAATGCAGACGATTTAAGTCATATAATCCAATAGTTCGGAGAGTCCGCCCGAAAGCTTTGGAACAGGTTCCTCACCAAGAAGAACCAAATTGTCGACTGTCCGGACGCCGAAGCCTTAGCATCTTTCAAACACAGCGTCCAAGACGAATGGCTCGCCAGACACCTCGGTCAAGAAAAACCAAGAACAATGGCAGCCCTAACAAGCCTCATGACCCGCTTTTGTGCGGGTGAGGACAGCTGGTTGGCCCGTAGCAGCACCAGCGACCCAAGCACATTCGAAGTCAGGGATGGCAATGGTAAACCACGACGCAACAAAAACAAGCATCGAAATAAAGACGGTAGGCCAGATAACACGGCGGTAAACGCCGGGTTCAGGGGCTCTCGACCAGGTCAGCGGAAAAAGCCTTTCAATGGCAGTAGAGAAGGACAATCTGGCCTAAACAAAATTCTTGACAAACTCTGTCAGATCCAAGGCACCCCAGACAAACCTGCAAATCATACCCATAGAGAATGTTGGGTCTTCAAGCAGGCCGGTAAGCTAAACGCCGAACACGAAGGGGAAGAGACACCAAGCGAAGACGAGGATGAACCTCGCCAGCAAAGCGCCGGAGGACAGAAAAAGTTCCCACCAGAGGTTAAAACAGTAAACATGATCCAGGTGACAAAGAGGAGAAGCAATCACACACTCCAATGCACATGCGCCATAGAGCCCATCACCCCTAGGCCCAACCCCTGGTCGGCTTGCCCGATCACTTTCGGTCGCAGGGATCACGATACACATATCCGACGCGAAGGACTGATGGCCTTGGTGCTAGACCCAATAATAAATGGGTACCATTTCACAAGGGTCCTCATGGACGGCGGCAGTGATCTAAACCTGATATAGCAGGACATAGCCCGCAAAATGGGGATAGACCCGACACAAATAAGCCACAGTAATACTACCTTCAAGGGAGTAATACCAGTCCAAGAGGCCCACTGCACGGGCTCTCTACTACTAGAGGTGGTATTTGGTTGTCCTGATAACTTTCGGAGTGAAACGTTAACTTTTCACATCCCTCCATTCCGGAGTGAATTTCAAGCACTGCCCGGAAGGGCGGCTTTCGCTCGTTTTAACACAATACCGCATTATGCTTTTCTCAAGCTCAAGATGCCCGGTCCACGAGGCGTCATTATAGTTAGTGGAAATACCAACCGTTCTTTACGAACAGAAGAGGATGCGGCGGCTCTAACAGCCGCACACTAGACGGCCTCACCAACCAGAAAAAATGGCAGGTCGTCAAGACCACGGACACAGTTAGACGAGTCCGGCGTTCCATCATACATGCATGAGATTGGTTTTCGAACCCTCATAAAATGATACTAGGGGCTTCCTGCGTGTAATCAGGGCCAGCCCGGCCCAACTAGGCCTCTCTGGAATTTTGATAATTCACTCTTCTTTTTGGCACGGCAACTTTCACCTAAGTTCTTTCCTTTTGTAGGTGACAATCGTGCTACACCCGTCCAGGACACGACACAACGGAGAAACAGGCGCAGATGTGCAGCAGGGACCCGCCCAAAGGTTTCTTTTTAGATTAAGGCCCTGCGTAAACCTTTTTTACTGTCTCTTGTTGCTCACATCCTCCGGTTACTCCACACAACCGAGAAGGATGCCGGTGTTATTGGCATGTGCCCATGCCAGGATTTCACACGTACCTGGACACATGGGGTTTCTTATAAAGGGCATTGTTTAGCCCGGTATCTGTTATAAAGACTAAGCACCTTAGGGAGTGTTCGGCGTCGCGAGTTTGGCCCTATATGCATCAGCTCCGAATCATGTCTTTGGTCAAATGTTGGGTTTGCCTGGATCCCACGTTTTGGTACCTTACGTTCCGTTACATCGGCTAAGGTAGCACTAGGAGAACTACTGCGATTGTGCCCTGGTTTATCTGGATGAGCACCTCAGTAGAGAAAGCCGAAAACTGACTGTCATGATGTAGTGAGAGACTGGTCAACCACTCGATGACTAATCGGAATCTTCGGGATTCCTCCGCATTAACGAAGGGCCGTTTCCCGGTCATGTACATACGCACCCCGTATTCGGACAAGCGCAGAAGTACCAGGGGCTATATAGTAGCCCCACTGTCAAACTCTTATGGCAAAGTGAAAGTGTTAAAGCAATATAGTACGATTGCCTCGTTCGCTACACTATCACCTCCTTAACGGACCAAGACATTGGATCAAGTGTGGATATGCATCTTTTGAGAACACCCCCGCATTATATGTGTGGGGGCGGAAGCCGACGACTGCAAACTTTCAGGTTATATACATATATACATAGACGGCCGCACATGAGGCATCATAGTACTTTCGGGAAAAAGTATAAATACAGCCTTAATTAATCCAGAAAAACATTGTTTGTACAATGGGACTACATGTCACTGGAAAATAATATTATTCAAGCACTGAGCCTCTATCGAACGAGCGCCTTCAAGGACTTCCTCCAAGTAGTGCTCGGTAACCACTCGGCCTATGGCCGAACCCTGTGCCGCAACAGTGGTGGCCTCCATTTCCGCCCAGTATGTTTTGACACGGGCAAGGGCCATCCGCGCACCTTCTATGCACGCCGATCTCTTTGCAGCATCGATGCGTGGCACAACATCAAGGAATTGTTGCACTAAGCTAAAGTAGCTATTCGGCCTTGGCCCTCCGGGCCACAGGTGATCCACAATGGACCTCATGGCAAGTCCGGACAACCTATGGATCTCGGCCCAACTGGTCAATCGCTCATTCAGTAGCAGCGGACGGACTGCAGCGTGAAACTGTGACCATAACAGCTTTTGCACTTCGGGACCTTTCTGATCCCTGAAGTACTTGGCTGCATCAGCATCACTTGCAGCCAAATCCATGTATGCGTCCGCAGAACTCCATAGCCGGTCCAGAGGAGCATACTTCGGATCTCCGAACTTAGTCCGCAACAAGAAGGGCTTCCCAGACACGATATCTGCAGCTTGATTCAGCTCCTCCTTCGTTGCTCTAATTTTTGAGCGGTTCCTTGGCAGCCACCCGGGCCTTCCCCAGGTCCGTCGCCTTTGCCCGATTTTCTTCTTCAAGAAGCTGGTAACGGTTAGCAGCATCTTTTAACTCTAAGCCATCTTGGCTATTTTTTCCACACTCTCACAATGCACGGCCTGTTCAGCCCTTAACTCTTCGGCCGCCTTTAAATCGGCCGCATTGCTACTCCTCGCTTGCTCCTTGGCTCGGGCAAGCTCTGCCCGAAGGGTCTCCACGGTGTCCGCTCCATCTGTAGTCACAACATATTAAAGATACTGGCATCATGCTGCTCTTATTATGTGACGATCACCAGAAAAATCACTCACCATGTGCCTCGTCAAGCCGCTTGTTGACAAGCACGATGTCGGCATCTGCCGCATCTAGTTGCAGCATTAGTTCGGCAAACCCATCAGTCCGGCTAGCCACCAGAGCTTCAACCACCTGCACATAAAGGCGGTCTGGTTATTACCTGGGACTATGATCCTCTGTTTGCCGCCGTTCTTGATTTCACGTACCTCGAAGCCTTTTAGCTGACTCATAAAAGCTTCATGCAAACCGCTTTCGGCGTATGAAATCCTTTCAATTACCGTACCCATTAGCATACGATGCGCTTCCGAGACGGCAGCTTTCCCCAGAAGATCCTTCAGCGCGTCCGACCGCACACCGTACGGACCCTTACTGTCGCTCTCCTTAGGAGTTGGATACTGGGGATTCCGGGCAGCCAAAGGGTTCTCCTCTGGCCCTAGTGGATCCGGAGATACCCTTCGCGACGACACTTCAAGGTTGCCCGCTTCTTGAGCTGGGGAGTCCGGGGGAGGCGTTTCGCTCTCCATCATCTCCGGAAGAAGATCCCTCGAAGATGAACTCTATCGAGAAGGGCTGTGATCCGGACTACAATTTATAAGCATCCGTTATTGTCTTTGGAAGTAAGGTAGGATATCTTCACCATTAAGTACTTTTTGATTACTTATAGCTCGATAGAGGGCTGATCCCCGCGCGGACATTGTTCGGCCAGAATACCCTCCGAGGCAGGACCCTCTGGCGGAGATTTCTTCTCCCATTTGGAAACCTTAGTTTTCAAATCTTCAGAGGTTGTCCTCTTCCTTCCCCGGGGGGAGAGAATGTCAGATTCTTCCCCTGTGTTATCCTCCCTCACGGAGGCACTCATTCATTCGGTTGGAATAGGTAGCGAAGGAGGCCTGCTTTCGCCCTCTTCATTCCCCCCTTCATCTTCCTTTGAGGGCACTAGACAAGGTGCTGGCTCAAGCATCTTTTCCGGCACCGGATTGTCCAAGCCCTCAGGTAGGGGGGCCGAACACCGGATCATCTTCGCCTTTGTTATCCAGTCCTGGTTCAAGAGCGATTCTTCATAACGATGTTGATACGTCTCCAACGTATCTATAATTTTTGATTGCTCCATGCTATATTATCTGCTGTTTTGGACATTATTGGGCTTTATTATCCACTTTTATATTATTTTTGGGACTAACCAATTAACCGGAGGCCCAACCCAGAATTGCTGTTTTTTTGCCTGTTTTAGGGTTTCGAAGAAAAGGAATATCAAACGGAGTCCAAACGGAATGAAACCTTCGGAAATGTGATTTTCTCATCAGATAAGATCTAGGAGACTTGGACCCTTCGTCAAGAAAGCCACGAGGCGGTCACGAGGGTGGAAGGCGCGCCCCCTAGGGCGCGCCCCTGCCTCGTGGGCCCCTCGAAGCTCCACCGATGTACGTCTTCCTCCTATATATATCCACGTACCCCCAAACGACCAGAGACGGAGCCAAAAACCTAATTCCACCACCGCAACTTTCTGTATCCACGAGATCCCATCTTGGGGCCTATTCCGGAGCTCCGCCAAAGGGGGCATCGATCACGGAGGGCTTCTACATCATCATCCAAGCCTCTCCGATGAAGTGTGAGTAGTTTACTTCAGACCTACTAGTAGCTAGATGGTTGTTCTCTCTTTTTGGATCTCAATACAATGTTCTCCCCCTCTCTCGTGGAGATCTATTTGATGTAATCTTCTTTTTGCGGTGTGTTTGTTGAGTCCGGTGAATTGTGGGTTTATGATCAAGTCTATCTATGAATAATATTTGAATCTTCTCTGAATTCTTTTATGTGTGATTGGTTATCTTTGCAAGTCTCTTCGAATTATCAATTTGGTTTGGCCTACTAGATTGGTTGTTCTTGCCATGGGATTAGTGCTTAGCTTTGGGTTCAATCTTGCGGTGTCCTTTCCCAGTGACAGAAGGGGCAGCAAGGCACGTATTGTATCGTTGCCATCGAGGATAACAAGATGTTTTTTTATTATATTGCATGAAACTAACCCTCTACATCATGTCATCTTGCTTAAGGCGTTACTCTGTTTTTAACTTAATACTCTAGATGCATGCTAGATAGCGGTCGATGAGTGGAGTAATAGTAGTAGATGCAGAATCGTTTCGGTCTACTTGCCTCGGACGTGAAGCCTATATACATGATCATACCTAGATATTCTCATAACTATGCTCAATTCTGTCAGTTGCTCAACAGTAATTTCTTCACCCATCGTAGAGTACTTATGCTCTTGAGAGAAGCCACTAGTGAAACCTATGGCCCTCTTTCTCATCATATTAATCTCCATCACTTTATTATTTCTTTGCTTTTACTTTTCTTTTACTTTATACTTTGCGTCTCTATACCAAATATACCAAAAAAATTTATTTATCATCTCTATCAGATCTCACTTTTGTAAGTGACCGTGAAGGGATTGACAACCCCTAAGCGCGTTGGTTGCATTGAGCTATTGTTTTTGTGTAGGTACGAGGGACTCGAGCGTAGCCTCCTACTGGATTGATACATTGGTTCTCAAAAACTGAGGGAAATACCTATGCTACTTTGCTGCATCATCCCTTCCTCTTCGGGGAAATCCAACACAGTGCTCAAGAGGTAGCAAGAAGAATTTCTGGCACCGTTGCCGGGGAGGTTCGTGCAAGTCAAGATTTGACTCCCGACAATGAGCCATTTCTGGCGCCGTTGCCGGGGAGTCTGCGCAAAAGTCAACATACCAAGTACCCATCACAATCCCTATCTCCCGCATTACATTATTTTCCAATTGCCTCTTGCTTTCCTCTCCCCCCAATTCACCCTTGTCGTTTTTTTCGCCCTCTCTCTCTCTATCCTCCCTCTCCCTCTCTATTTGCCTCTTTTGCCTGTTTGCTTTTTGTTTGCTTGTGTGTTAGTTTGCTTGTTTGTCGCGATGGCTCTACCTAGATTTGGTGATCTCCACCTTAAAAGGTTAGAGGAGATCGAAAACAACGTTAGGAAGTTTATGGTTCTGCAATTTGAGCATAATAATTTCTTTAGAAATGAGCTTAAGGAACAAAAAAGTTTCATGAATTATATGAATAAAGAGCTCGATGATATGTCTAAAGAATTTGATGGTATAAGATCCCAAATTGCCCATCTTGAAAAATTAACTACTGAAATTTCGGATATGCAAGCTACCTTAGTCAATAAGATGGCCGCTAAACCGGATTCCTATGAAAATAATGATGAAGATCTAAAAGTTATTGATGTGTCCCCTATTAAATCTTTGTTTTGCAATATGAATCTTGATAATGATGGGACTGAATATGATCCACCTTTACCTAGAAGGTGTTCCAATAATTCTGAATCTTTTGACCTTGATGCTAAATTTGATAAAAGTGGGATTGAAGAAATTAAAACCCTAGATATTGCTAAACCCACTATATTGGATTTCAAGGAATTTAATTATGAAAATTTCTCTTTGATTGATTGTATTTCCTTGTTGCAATCCGTGTTAAAATCTCTTCATGCTTATAGTCAAAATAAAGCGTTTACTAAACATATCGTTGATGCCTTGATGCAGTCTTATGAAGAAAAACTTGAATTGGAAGTTTCTATCCCTAGAAAACTTTATGATGAATGGGAACCAACTATTAAAATTAAAAATAAAAATTATGAGTTTTATGGTTTGTGTGATTTGGGTGCTAGTGTCTCTACTATTCCCAAAACTTTGTGTGATTTACTAGATTTCCGTGATTTTGATGATTGCTCTCTAAACTTGCATCTTGCGGATTCCACTATTAAGAAACCTATGGGAAGAATTAATGATATTCTTATTGTTGCAAATAGGAATTATGTGCCCGTAGATTTTATCGTTCTTGATATAGATTGCAATCCTTCTTGCCCTATTATTCTTGGTAGACCTTTCCTTAGAACGGTTGGTGCACTTATTGATATGAAGGAAGGGAATATTAGATTTAAATTTCCATTAAAAAAGGGAATGGAACACTTCCCTAGAAATAAAATAAAATTACCATATGAATCTATCATAAGAGCCACTTATGGATTGCCTACCAAAGATGGCAATACCTAGATCTATTCTTGCTTGTTATGCCTAGCTAGGGGCGTTAAACGATAGCGCTTGTTGGGAGGCAACCCAATGTTATTTTTATTCCTTGATTTTTGCTCCTGTTTAGTAATAAATAAATTATTTAGCCTCTGTTTTGGTTGTGTTTTTTGTGTTTAATTTGTGTTTTTGCCAAGTAGAACCGTTGGGAAGACTTGAGGAAAGTCTTGTTGAACTTGCTGTAAAAAATACAAACTTTAGCGCTCACGAGAACTGCTGTAATTTTTATTTGGAGAGTGATATTTAGTTAATTATTTTTGCAGATGATTAATAGATAAATTCCTCACGTGCAGAAATTTATTTTAGAATTTTTGGGGTTCCAGATCTTGCGCTAGCTACAGATTCCTACAGACTGTTCTGTTTTAGACAGATTCTGTTTTTCGTGTGTTGTTTGCTTATTTTGATGAATCTATGGCTAGTAAAATAGTTTATAATCCATAGAGAAGTTGGAATACATTAGGTATAACACCAATATAAATAAATAATGAGTTCATTACAGTACCTTTAAGTGGTCTTTTGTTTTTTTTCGCTAACGGAGCTCATGAGTTTTCTACTTTAAGTTTTGTGTTGTGAAGTTTTCAAGTTTTGGGTAAAGATTTGATGGATTATGGAACAAGGAGTGGCAAGAGCCTAAGATTGGGGATGCCCATGTCAACCCCAAGATAATCTAAGGACACCTAAAAGCCAAAGCTTGGGGATGCCCCGGAAGGCATCCCCTCTTTCGTCTACTTCTATCGGTAACTTTACTTGGAGCTATATTTTTCTTCACCACATGATATGTGTTTTGCTTGGAGCATCTTTTATGATTTGAGTCTTCGCTTATTAGTTTACCACAATCATCCTTTCTGTACACACCTTTTGAGAGAGCCATACATAATTTGGAATTTGATAGAATACTCTATGTGCTTCACTTATATCTTTTGAGTTATATAATTTTGCTCTAGTGCTTCACTTATATCTTTTAGAGAACGGTGGTGGATTTGTTTTATAGAAACTATTGATCTCTCATGATTCACTTAGATTATTTTGAGAATCTTAATAGCATGGTAATTTGCTTAATAATAATATGCTTGGTATTCAAGATTTGTAGAACTTTCTTTTGAGTGCGTTGAATACTAAGAAAAAATTGATGCTTGATAATTGTTTTGAGATATGAGGATGGTGATATTAGAGTCATGCTAGTTGAGTAGTTGTGAATTTGAGAAATGCTTGTGTTAAAGTTTGTGATTCCCGTAGCATGCACGTACGGTGAACCGCTATGTGATGAAGTCGGAGCATGATTTATTTATTGATTGTCTTCCTTATGAGTGGCGGTCGGGGTCGAGCGTTGGTCTTTTCCTACCAATCTATCCCCCTAGGAGCATGCGCGTAATACTTTGCTTTGATAACTTCTAGATTTTTGCATTAAGTATATGAGTTCTTTATGACTAATGTTGAGTCCATGGATTATACACACTTTCCTTCCTTCCACCATTGCTAGCCTCTCTAAGACCGCGCACTTTTCGCCGGTATCATACACCCACCAAATACCTTCCTCAAAACAGCCACCATACCTACCTATCATGGCATTTCCATAGCCATTCCGAGATATATTGACATGCAACTTTCCACCATTCCGTTCATTATGACATGCTCCATCATTGTCATATTGCTAGCATGATCATGTAGTTGATATCGTATTTGTGGCAAAGCCATCGTTCATAATTCTCTCATACATGTCACTCTTGATTCATTGCATATCCCGGTACACCGCCGGAGGCATTCATATAGAGTCATATTTTGTTCTAAGTATCGAGTTGTAATTGTTGAGTTGTAAGAAAAATAAAAGTGCGATGATAATCATTTTTAGAGCATTGTCCCAAGTGAGGAAAGGATGATGGAGACTATGATTCCCCCACAAGTCAGGATGAGACTTCGGACGAAAAAAAGAGGCCACAAAAAAGGAGAAGGCCCAAACAAAAAAAGATGAGAGAAAAATAGAGAAGGGACAATGTTACTATCCTTTTACCACACTTGTGCTTCAAAGTAGCACCATGATCTTCATGATAGAGAGTCTCTCATTATATCACTTTCATATACTAGTGGGAATTTTTCATTATAGAACTTGGCTTGTATATTACAATGATGGGCTTCCTCAAAATGCCCTAGGTCTTCGTGAGCAAGCGAGTTGGATGCACACCCACTAAGTTTCTTTTGAGCTTTCATATACTTATAGCTCTAGTGCATCCGTTGCATGGCAATCCCTACTCACTCTCATTGATATCCATTGATGGGCATCTCCATAGCCCGTTGATACGCCTAGTTGATGTGAGACTATCTTCCCCTCTTTTTGTCTTCTCCACAAGCACCATTCTATTCCACATATAGTGCTATATCCATGGCTCACGCTCATGTATTGCGTGACGATCGAAAAAGTTTTGAAAATGTCAAAAGTATGAAACAATTGCTTGGCTTGCCATTGGGGTTGTGAATGATTTAAATACTTTGTGTGGTGAAGATAGAGCATAGCCAGACTATATGATTTTGTAGGGATAGCTTTCTTTGGCCATGTTATTTTGAGAAGACATAATTACTTTGTTAGTATGCTTGAAGTATTATTATTTTTATGTCAACATGAACTTTTGTCTTGAATCTTTTGAATCTGAACATTCATACCACAATTAAGAAGATTTACATTGAAATTATGCCAAGTAGCACTCGCATCAAAAATTCTGTTTTTATCATTTACCTACTCGAGGACGAGCAGGAATTAAGCTTGGGGATGCTTGATACATCTCCAACATATCTATTATTTTTGATTGATCCATGCTATATTATCTACTATTTTGGACATTATTGGGCTTTATTATCCACTTTTATATTATTTTTGGGACTAACCTATTAACCGGAGGCCCAACCCAGAATTGCTGTTTTTTTGCCTGTTTTAGGGTTTCGAAGAAAAGGAATATCAAACGGAGTCCAAACGGAATGAAACCTTCGGAAACGTGATTTTCTCATCAGATAAGATCCAAGAGACTTGGACCCTCCGTCAAGAAATCCACGAGGCGGTCACGAGGGTGGAGGGCGCCCCCTAGGGCGTGCCCCCCTGCCTCGTGGGCCCCTCGAAGCTCCACCGACGTACTTCTTCCTCCTATATATATCCATGTACCCCCAAACGATCAGAGACGGAGCCAAAAACCTAATTCCACCGCCGCAACTTTCTGTATCAACGAGATCCCAACTTGGGGTCTGTTCCAGAGCTCCGCCGGAGGGGGCATCGATCACGGAGGGCTTCTACATCATCATCCAAGCCTCTCCGATGAAGTGTGAGTAGTTTACTTCAGACCTACGGGTCCATAGCTAGTAGCTAGATGGCTTGTTCTCTCTTTTTGGATCTCAATACAATGTTTTCCCCCTCTCTTGTGGAGATCTATTCGATGTAATCTTCTTTTTGCGGTGTGTTTGTTGAGACCGATGAATTGTGGATTTATGATCAAGTCTATCTATGAATAATATTTGAATCTTCTCTGAATACTTTTATGTACGATTGGTTATCTTTGCAAGTCTCTTCATATCAGTTTGGTTTGGCCTACTAGATTGGTTGTTCTTGCCATGGGAGAAGTGCTTAGCTTTGGGTTCGATCTTGTAGTGTCCTTTCCCAGTGACAGAAGGGGCAGCAAGGCACATATTGTATCATTGCCATCGAGGATAACAAGATGGGGTTTTTATCATATTGCATGAAACTATCCCTCTACATCTTGTCATCTTGCTTAAGGCGTTACTCTGTTTTAACTTAATACTCTAGATGCATGCTGGATAGCGGTCGATGAGTGGAGTAATAGTAGTAGATGCAGAATCGTTTCGGTCTACTTGTCTCGGACGTGATGCCTATGTAGATTATCATACCTAGATATTCTCATAACTATGCTCAATTCTGTCAATTGCTCAACAGTAATTTGTTCACCCACCATAGAATACTCATGCTCTTGAGGGAAGCCACTAGTGAAACCTATGGCCCCCGGGTCTCTTTCTCATCATATTAATCTCCATCACTTTATTATTGCTTTGCTTTTACTTTGCTTTTACTTTATACTTTGCATCTCTATACCAAAAATACCAAAAAAATATTATTTATCATCTCTATCAGATCTCACTTTCGTAAGTGACCGTGAAGGGATTGACAACTCCTAAGCGCGTTGGTTGCGTTGAGCTATTTTTTTTGTAGGTACGAGGGACTCGAGCGTAGCCTCCTACTAGATTGATACCTTGGTTCTCAAAAACTGAGGGAAATACTTACGCTACTATGCTGCATCATCCCTTCCTCTTCGGGGAAATCCAACGCAGTACTCAAGAGGTAGCGGATGTCATGATAAATAAAAGGACAATGTGTTCGGCCATGGGATTACTTACTTGGGCGGCGGGGCGGTTGCAGCTTAGGCCCACATCCTCGGTGGTGTCCGGACACTCTATTTGGGGTCTGAAGAACGATTTGTACATCTCCTCGTGCGTCATGCCGAGGAAATGCTGAATAGTGCGCGGTCCTTCCGGGTTGAATTCCCACATGCGGAGGGGTCGACATTTGCAAGGCTGGACTCGACGAACCAGCATAAATTGCATTACCATAACCAGACTGAAATCTCCCTCGGATAGATCTTGGATACGGCTCTGCAGTATTGGCACGGCCTTGGCTGGACCCCAGCTCAGCCCCCGGTTGATCCATGACATCAGTTGTGGTGGGGGGCCCAAGCGAAAGGTGGGGGCAGCTACCCATTTGGCACTTCGGGGAGATGTGATGTAAAACCACTCCCACTGCCACAATCCGGACACCTCTGGAAAGGAACCCTTTGGCCATGGAGCCTCAGCAATTTTGCTTATTAAAGCACCTCCACACGCTGCATACTGCCCCTCGACCGTCTTCGGCTTCACATCAAAGGTCTTGAGCCACAGGCCGAAGTGAGGGGCAATGCGAAGGAAGGCCTCACATACGAAAATGAATGACAAGATGTGAAGAAGTGAATCCGGGGCCAGATCATGAAAATCCAGCCCGTAATAGAACATAAGACCCATAACAAAGGGATCCAGAGCGATGCCTAGTCCTCGGAGGAAGTGGGAGACGAACACAATGCTCTCGTTGGGTTCTGGAGTTGGGACGACCTGCCCTCGGGCGGGCAGCCTATGCGAAATTTCGGCAGCCAGATATCTGGCCTCCCTCAACTTCTTGATGTACTCCTCCGTGACGGAGGAAGGCATCCACCGGCCTTGAAGGCTGGATCCGGACATGATTGAAGGTCCGAAGCACCTGACCTGAGCTTTGGGTGTTAGAACTCGAGGCTGGGGAAGGATTCGATTGAGCACGGGAGGGAAAAAGCAAAAGCCTTGCCCCCTTTATAAAGAGGGTGAATATCAGGCGTCCTCCTCGTGGCCGTTTGAGACTTACCTATGATCTAGGAGTCATACGAAAAGGCAGGGTTGGGTTACCCATGTTTGTATTGATGAGAATCCCGTGATAAGGGGAACACGATCTCTGCTTTGACAAGACGTGTCAAGAAACTGCCTCGCGTTATGTGCGAGGCTAGTTAAAGGAAAACGGATCAAATAATGACCGGGCCATGGCGCGATGTCATGCTGTCAAAACATGTCAGCAGATTAGATTTGTGGAAATATTATTCTCTGTATGGTGGTATGTGGAACTTATTTTGCAGGGTCGGACACTATCCTTGTATTCAAACTCTTCCGTGGTGTATTTCGGAGGAGGAACCCGCCTTGCAATGCCGAAAATAAACTGCGCGCCAGACTCATCGTCATTGAAGCCTGGTTCAGGTGCTACTGAGGGAGTCCTGGATTAGGGGGTCTCCGGACAGGCACACTATATCCTTTGGACGAACTGTTGGACTATGAAGATACAAGATTGAAGACTTCGTCCCGTGTCCAGATGGGACTCTACTTGGTGTGGAAGGCAAGCTAGGCAATACAGATATCTATATCTCCTCCTTTGTAACCGACCTTGTGTAACCCTAGCCCCCTCCGATGTCTATATAAACCAGAGGGTTTTAGTCCGTAGGACAACAAACAATCATACCATAGGCTAGCTTCTAGGGTTTAGCCTCTCTGATCTCGTGGTAGATCAACTCTTGTAATACTCATAACATCAAGAATAATCAAGCAGGACGTAGGGTTTTACCTCCATCAAGAGGGCCCGAACCTGGGTAAACATCGTGTCCCCTGCCTCCTGTTACCATCCGCCTTAGACGCATAGTTCGGGACCCCCTACCCGAGATCCGCCGGTTTTGACACCGATAGCAAGCAAATCAAAAGTAAATAAAATGACGCTCCAAGCAAAACACATATCATGTGGCGAATAAAAATATAGCTCCAAGTAAAGTTACCGATGAACGAAGACGAAAGAGGGGATGCCTTCCAGGGCATCCCCAAGCTTAGGCTTTTGGTTGTCCTTGAATATTACCTTGGGGTGCCTTGGGCATCCCCAATCTTATGCTCTTGCCACTCCTTATTCCATAGTCCATCGAATCTTTACCCAAAACTTGAAAACTTCACAACACAAAACTTAACAGAAAACTCGTAAGCTCCATTAGCGAAAGAAAACAAAACACCACTTCAAGGTACTGTAATGAACTCACTCTTTAGTTATATTGGTGTTAAACCTACTGTATTCTAACTTATCTATGGTTTATAAACTATTTTACTAGCCATAGATTCATCAAAATAAGCAAACAACACACGAAAAACAGAATCTGTCAAAAACAGAACAGTCTGTAGTAAACTGGATCAAACGCAAACTTCTGGAACACCCAAAATTCTAAAATAAATTTATGGACGTGAGTAATTTATCTGTTAATCATATGCAAAAATAATTAACTAAATATCACTCTCCAATAAAAAATGGCAGCTATTCTTGTGAGCGCTAAAGTTTCTATTTTTTACAGCAAGATCAACAAGACTTTCCCCAAGTCTTCCCAACGGTTCTACCTGGCACAAACACTAATTAAACACACAAAAAAACAACCATAACAGAGGCTAGATGAAATATTTATTACTAAACAGGAACAAAAAGCAAGGAACAAATATAAAATTGGGTTGCCTCCCAACAAGCACTATCGTTTAACGCCTCTAGCTAGGCATGATGATTTCAATGATGCTCACATAAAAGATAAGAATTGTAACATAAAGAGAGCATCATGATGAATATGACTAGAAAATTTAAGTCTAACCCACTTCCTGTGCATAGGGATTTTGTGAGCAAACAACTTATGGGAACAAGAATCAACTTGCATAGGAAGGTAAAACAAGCATAACTTCAAGATTTTAAGCACATAGAGAGGAAACTTGATATTACTGCAATTCCTACAAGCATATATTCCTCCCTCATAATAATTTTCAGTAGCATCATGTATGAATTCAATAATATAACCATCACATAAAGCATTCTTTTCATGATCTACAAGCATAGAATTTTTATTACTCTCCACATAAGCAAATTTCTTCTCATGAATAGTAGTGGGAGCAAACTCAATACGATAACTATAATGGGATTGAAAATTGAAATCAAGATGACAAGTTTCATTGTTATCATTATTCTTTAAAGCATACGTGTCATCACAATAACCATCATAGATAGGAGGCATGCTTTCATCATAATAAATTTGCTCATAAAAACATAGGGGACAAAAGATATCATCTTCATCAAACGTAGCTTCCCCAAGCTTGTGGCTTTGCATATCATTAGCAACATAGATATTCAAGGAATTCATACTAAACACATTGCAATCATGATCATCATTCAAATATTTAGTGCCAAACATTCTAATGCATTCTTCTTCTAACACTTTGGCACAATTTTCCTTTCCATCATACTCACGAAAGATATTAAAAAGATGAAGCATATGAGGCAAACTTAATTCCATTTTTTGTAATTTTATTTTATAAACTAAACTAGTGCTAAAACAAGAAACAAAAAGATTTGATTGCAAGATCTAAAGATATACCTTCAAGCGCTAACCTCCCCGGCAACGACACCAGAAAAGATCTTGATGTCTACTACACAACCTTCTTCTTGTAGACATTGTTTGGCCTCCAAGTGCAGAGGTTTGTAGGACAGTAGCAAATTTCCCTCAAGTGGATGACCTAAGGTTTATCAATCCGTAGGAGGCGTAGGATGAAGATGGTCTCTCTCAAGCAATCCTGCAACCAAATAACAAAGAGTCTCTTGTGTCCCCAACACACCCAATACAATGGTAAATTGTATAGGTGCACTAGTTCGGCGAAGAGATGGTGATACAAGTGGTATATGGATAGTAGATAAAGGTTTTTGTAATCTGAAATCATTAAAACAGCAAGGTAACTAATGATAAAAGTGAGCACAAACGGTATTGCAATGATAGGAAACAAGGCCTAGGGTTCATACTTTCACTAGTGCAAGTCCTCTCAACAATAATAACATAATTGGATCATATAACTATCCCTCAACATGCAACAAAGAGTCACTCCAAATTCACTAATAGCGGAGAACAAACGAAGAGATTATGGTAGGGTACGAAACCACCTCAAAGTTATTCTTTCCAATCAATCCATTGGGCTATTCCTATAAGTGTCACAAACAACCCTAGAGTTCGTACTAGAATAACACCTTAAGACACAAATCAACCAAAACCCTAATGTCACCTAGATACTCCAATGTCACCTCAAGTATCCGTGGGTATGATTATACGATATGCATCACACAGTCTCAGATTCATCTATTCAACCAACACATAGAACCTCAAAGAGTGCCCCAAAGTTTCTACTGGAGAATCACGATGAAAACGTGTGCCAACCCCTATGCATAGGTTCATGGGCGGAACCCGCAAGTTGATCACCAAAACATACATCAAGTGAATCATGTGATATCCCATTGTCACCACAGATACGCACGACAAGACATACATCAAGTGTTCTCAAATCTTTAAAGACTCAATCTGATAAGTTAACATCAAAGGGAAAACTCAATCCATTACAAGAGAGTAGAGGGGGGAAGAAAACATCATAGGATCCAAATATAATAGCGAAGCTCGCGACACATCAAGATCGTATCACCTCAAGAACATGAGAGAGAGAGAGAGAGATCAAACACATCGCTACTAGTACATACCCTCAGCCCCGAGGGAGAACTACTCCCTCCTCGTCATGGAGAGCACCGGGATGATGAAGATGGCCACCGGAGAGGGATTCCCCCTCCGGCAGGGTGCCGGAACGGGTCTAGATTGGCTTACAGTGGCTACGGAGGCTTCTGGCGGCGTAACTCCCGATATATTGTGCTCCCGGATGTTTTTAGGGTATATGGATATATATATATATATATATATATATATATATATAGGAGGAAGAAGTACGTCAGGGGAGCCACGAGGCTGGAGTGCACGCCCCCTGCCTCGTGGCTTCGTCGTTGATCCCCTGACGTGCACTCCATGTCTTCTGGGTTTCTTCTGGTCCAAAAATAAGTTCCCTGAAGTTTCAGTTCAATTGGACTCCGTTTGATTTCCTTTTCCGCGATACTCTAAAACAAGGAAATACAGAAACTAGCACTGGGCTCTAGGTTAATAGGTTAGTTCCAAAAATCATATAAAATAGCATATAAATGCATATAAAACATCCAAGGTTGATAATATAATAGCATGGAACAATCAGAAATTATAGATACGTTGGAGACGTATCATTATGCGTAGAGACCGTATCCAGGAGGGCCACGAGGCGCTTGTCGTGGATCACCATCGGCAGGAGCATCCTCTGCTCCACTCGTATACCTGCGAGGGCATGGAGGGAGACCACGAGAGTCGTCGCCGGAGCCGGCGCGGCGCGACCTCCGCGGCAACTAGGGGGGGGGCAATTTGCTGAGCCCGGCGGCGGCGTCGTCCTCCTCAATGTAGTCGGACGCCTCCAAGTAGAAGAGCCATGGGCAGACGTGGCCCGAGACGTAAGGCTCGTCGCAATTATAACAGAGTCCCTGTCGGCGGCGCTCGAGCTGCTCGGCCGGGGTGAGCCGACGGAAGGGCCGGGTAGCGGCCGGAGTGGTGGTCATTGTAGACGTCGGAAGCGGACGCCCTGACACAGGTGGTGTCGGGGGCAGCCTGGCGGGCTGTCGGGCGCCCCGAGACAGCGACGCCTGCTGCAATGCCTGCGCGCGACACTCGAAGGCGCGTGCATAATACATTGCCGTCTAGAGGTCCTGAGATCTCCGCAGCTCCACGTCCACGCGGATATGATCCGACAGACGCCGATGAAGAGCACGACCCGCTGCAAGCCATCACGTCGGGCGCGTGGAATGCCAGAGGCCTGGAAGCGGTCGGCGAAGTATTGCACCATGGAGGTGAAGGGTAGGCGGCCCAGCTCCGCCAGTCGGCTCCCGCGTATCGGCAGCCCGAAGCGAAGGAGGCAGAGCTCATGAAAATGCTCCCATGGAGGTAGGTTGCCCTTGTCCTGCTCGAGAGCGCAATACCAAGTCTGTGCGATGCATCAGAGGTGATATGAAGTGAGCCAGGTGCGGTCCGACGCGAGCATGCGTTGCCCCCGGAAGAACTGGTCACACTGATGAAGCCAACTCAGGGGGTCCTCGGTGCCGTCGTAGGTGGAGAAGTCGAGCTTGGCGAAGCGCGGTGGTGTGTGATTATGGCCGCCGTGGGGGTACATCTTGTCGGTGCAGAGTAACGAGGGGGGAGGCGCTGGGTCGGTGGTCATGGGGGCCCCCCCGTGGAACGGCGACCCGTCGAAGCCGATGTAAGGGTCGGCAGAGCTGGAGGACCCGCCGTACTGCAGGGTTGGCGCCGGCGGCGACTGGACATGTGGCGGCCCCGAGGCCATCGTGTAGACCGGCTCCGATGACCCAGCCAACCAGGCCGGTAATGGTAACGGCGAGGGCGGGAACTTGACCTGGTTGATTGGGACCCCCGCTAACATGGTGAGGGTTGGCCTAGAGCTGACAGTTGGTGGCAGCGGCAGCTGCAGCAGCCCGACGGACGCGGCGAAGGCCGCCAGGGGTGGCGGCAGCCACGGCAGCCACGGCGGCATGATGGCGGCAATGGGTGGCGCGGCCGGGTGCAACCCATAGGACCCAACCATGAACAGGCGGATCCCCTGGACTGCCTGGGTGAGGTCCCGCAGCGCCTCGGACACCTCCTCCGGGGTGAGGACGGTGGGGGCGGGCACGACGGAGGAACCCGACGCGGGTAGTAGCGGGGCGACGGCCGTGGTGGTCGCCGGAGGCAACAGGTGGTCGGCAGCGGGAGGGACGGGGTGGGTTGTGGCGTAGACATGATTGAACTGAAGCTACCTGATACCAGATTGATAGGAGCTAGGGTCCTACCGGGTCTCGACTGTAGGTTGTAGGGGTGAGAGGTGGGTTGGCGAGAGGTTGGGCGCGGCCGGCGGCGCGTCAGCACCGTGATCATGCGGGGGGAGGCAGTGGCGGTGGTGAGAGGCGGCTAGGGTTTAGGGTTCCGGCTCCTAAGGGGAGACGGGCAATAGTTATGACTTATTGCTTAGTTCGAAAATGTAGCCTTACATATGTTTATATAATCCTTGCTGCTAATAAAAATAAGATAAGTTGGGCTAAACCCCTAACTAGACACTCCCAATGGGCCTCTGATACGTCTCCAATGTATCTACTTTTCCAAACACTTTTGCCCTTGTTTTGTACTCCAACTTGCATGATTTGAATGGAACTAACCCGGACCGACGCTGTTTTCAGCAGAATTCCCATTGTGTTATTTTCGTGCAGAAATAAAAGTTCTCGAAATGACCTGAAAATCAACGGAGATTATTTTTGGAATATAAAAAAAATACTAGCGAAAAAATCCACGTCAGGGGGCCCACACCCTGTCCATGATGGTGGGGGCGTGCCTACCCCCCTGGGCGCACCCCCTGCCTTGTGGGCCCCCTGTTGCTCCACCGACCTCAACTCCAACTCCATATATTCGTGTCCGGGGAGGAAAAAAATAAGAGAGAAGGATTCATTGCATTTTACGATACAGAGCCGCCGCCAAGCCCTAAACTCTCTCGGGAGGGCTGATCTAGAGTCCGTTCGGGGCTTCGGAGCGGGGAATCCGTCGCCATCGTCATCATCAACCTTCCTCCATCACCAATTTCATGATGCTCACCGCCGTGCGTGAGTAATTCCATCGTAGGCTCGCTGGACGGTGATGGGTTGGATGAGATTTATCATGTAATCGAGTTAGTTTTGTTAGGGTTTGATCCCTAGTATCCATTATGTTCTGAGATTGATGTTGCTATGACTTTGCTATGCTTAATGCTTGTCACTAGGGCCCGAGTGCCATGATTTCATATCTGAACCTATTATGATTTCATGAATATATGTAAGTTCTTGATCCTATCTTGCAAGTCTATAGTCACCTATTATGTGTTATGATCCGTTAACCCCGAAGTGACAATAATCATGTATACACTATATGTTAATGCTTTGGTCCGGTACTCTATTAAAAGGAGGCCTTAATATCCCTTAGTTTCCAATAGGACCCTGCTGCCACTGGAGGGTAGGACAAAAGATGTCATGCAAGTTCTTTTCCATAAGCACGTATGACTATATTCGGAATACATGCCTACATTACATTGATGAACTGGAGCTAGTTCTGTGTCACCCTATGTTATAAATGTTGCATGATTGATCGCATCCCACATAATTATCTGTGGCACACCGGCTCAGAGCGGCCGGTTTACCCTGCATTGCCAGCCCAGAGACCATGTCTTCTGGCAACACACAACATCTTGGTACAGAGAAACAACCGCTTTATTGATGCTAGCGGATCAGAGTTATATTACAACAGATGTCGAGGCCAAGCGGCACGCACGGTGCGGCTGAACAATATGTACATTATTTAGTGAACATAAAGGGGCCTCGATCATAACAACTATGCGGCAGCGGAACAACATCGTAGCGGAAACTCCATAGCACAGGGACACCGATGTGGACACGGTCTAGACTCGAGCAGCGCTCCTTTCCAACGCGACTTTCCTGAAACCTGGCATGACATGCCAGGTCAGTACATTGGATGTACTTGCAAGCTCACAACAGGCATAATCATAATGACAAGCAATATCATGATAATTAACCAGTTATTAATGCAATAATGTTCCAACATATTGTGATCATGCTCTTGTGATAAATGTCCCTCGGGACTGACTTACCAACCGTGATCGTTCTCGGATCACAAACAAACCACCATCGTGGTCTTGACCAGAGTAACTCGTGATCCTTACGGCGATCACAACCACGACCAATATTTGGTCTCGGACATCTTGATGGCCTTTCCGCCATCATCAATAGTGCAAAAGTTCATGACTTAGTGTGCAAGTTTATTAAACATTGACTCATGGTGGGACCTACTACGAGGCGTCCGTGACCGTGGACTCGACTATCGATAGATTATACACTCTGCAGAGGTAGCACACTGTACCCACACGACGGAACCCATGGCCTCACACTCCCATTTGGGTGGACCAACGGCATTCTGACGAAACCCTTCCATTGCCATGACACTCTCCTGGCCACTCCGACCCAATCCCCAACGGGCTAGTCCTAGGTAGCCCCGTGTCTACCAAAGATACAATGACCACCGTCGTGGCCAAAACGATCCCACTCGGGGACCCGGTACCATAATCTCAACAACGGGCACACAAGGTTATGCCTGCTTACCGAGCCAGGGTAAGCATGCCCATAACCTTCCCTAGTTGGAGGCACCGACCAGAGGCATGTCAATGGACCGAATCAAGGCCTTCCCACAAAGGCAAATGTGGTTGCACTGGGAAAATCTCGATTCAGCGGCACCATGACCCAGTCAACGATATATTCAAGTTGAGTTATATTCAGGTTCAACTTAAAATGAAAATGACCAGTGTCATAGCATGCCATGAAATGCAATACTACACATGCATCACATATTAACAAAAATGACTGATGTCAACCATATTCACACTAAGCATAAGCATCAACAACTTATATTACTTTCCTGGACAGGGTAAATCTCACTTTAACAATATATTTTGCAGCAAGTATTATTATTTTCTCATGCAAGAAAATAACTTCGATTAATTTCCCATATTCATAGCAAAAATTTACTATCATCACCACAATCAAATCCTAATTTCTTTACCAACCAAGTTAGGTTCAAACATTCTGTAAATGGCTAAACAAGTACTTAACAAAATATTTTCTAGCAAATTTAACTATTTTATTTATGCAAGAAAATAACTTTAAGTAATTACTCATATGCATAACAAATCATTTTATCATTACCACAAGTAGGCCTTAGCTTTTGTTTACCAACTAAACTAGTTCCAAACATTCTGTAAATCAAGCATAATGACTAACAAATACTTGACAGAATATAAATAACATAATAGTTATTTAAATGCATGGATTAATCATTTCATTCAAGTAAGAAAATCATCAATATTGAAATGACACCATGAAAATGTTGTTGTGGCTTGCCTTAGTGCAGATGAGGTTCACAAGCCTTCTGGTGATCCTCAAGACAAGCCTCACCCTCTGAAAATAAATTTAAGCACAAGAAGAAAATATCAAGAACTTTTCTGAAAATCACCAGAAATTTTAGACCGCTCAGAAAAATCTCATTTTGGGTGAGCTGCTAGATTTCTTTGCAAAGAACATAATGCAAAAAGAATCAATTCATTTGGACTTATGGTTAAAGAGTTATAGCTGTTTGAAGCTCTCTGGAAATGGATTGAATTTGAATTTAAATAAAACAGACTAGGGGGTGACGTCGAAGGCGTAAAGCCTCAGGGCACCACCACTCGTACCGCTTCGCGCGCGTATTGAGTGGCTGACTAGCGGGCCTGGCTAGTCAGGTGAGAAGGAGGGGAGACGGAAACAGAGGGGGGGTCGCGGCTTCGCTGGAGCTCTAGCCGGAGATGAGGGCTCCTTGGCCAAAACGAGAGGGAGGGATCGAGAGAGGGGGTGGAGGCGCACCTGCCCGTACCCGTAGTGTAGCTAGGGGTGGTCGGACGGCATCGAAATCGATCTCCCAAGCGGAGGCAGAGGGCGATGGTCACTGGAGATGAGGAAGACGTCGAGCAGAGGCAACTTCAGGGGCTCCAGGGGGACGGGATGGCTTCAACGGAGAGAGGCGGAGGCCCTAGAAGGATCGCCCTAACTCAGCAGGTGCAATTTCATTCTTAATTTCTTCATATAAGTCAATAGGTATTACACTAGCACTAGCACCCATATCACATAAGCCATGATAACAATGATCTCCTATTTTAACAGAAATAACAGGCACGCCTACCACATGTCTATGTTTATCTTTATCACAAGGTTTAGCAATTCTAGCAGTTTCACCTTCGAACTGAATAGCATGCCCATCAATATTATCAGACAAGAGATCTTTAACAATAGCAATTTTAGGTTCTACTTTAACTTGCTCAGGAGGTGTATAAGTTCTAATATTGCTTTTACGAACAACAGTTGAAGCTTTAGCATGATCCTTTACTCTAACAGGGAAAGGTGGTTTCTCAACATAAGAAGTAGGAACAATAGGATCATTATAGGTGACAGTATTTTCTTCAAATTTAATAGGTGCAGCTACTTTTACTTCTATGGGAGGATGATATTTAAACCACTTCTCCTTAGGGAGATCAACATAAGTAGCAAAAGATTCACAGAAAGAAGCTACTATCTCAGAGTCAAGTCCATATTTAGTGCTAAACTTACGGAAAATATCGGTATCCATAAAAGATTTAACACAATCAAACTTAGATGTCATACCTCACTCTTTACCTTCGTCGAGGTCCCAATCTTCAGAGTTGCGTTTAATTCTATCCAATAAATTCCATCTGAATTCAATAGTCTTCATCGTAAAAGAGCCAGCACAAGAAGTATCGAGCATGGTGCGATTGTTTTCAGAAAGCCGAGCATAAAAACTTTGCATAATTATTTCTCTTGGGAGCTCATGATTGGGGCATGAATATAACATTTATTTAAGCCTCCCCCAAGCTTGAGCGATTCTTTCTCCTTCGCGAGGCCAGAAATTATATATATAATTGCGATCATGATGAACAAGATGCATAGGGTAATACTTTTGATGAAATTCCAACTTCAATCTTTTATAGTCCCATGATCTCATATCATCACATAGCCTATACCATATCAATGCGTCTCCCTTCAAAGATAAAGGGAATACCTTCTTCTTAGCAACTCATCGGGTATACCTGCAAGCTTAAATAATCCACAAACTTCATCCACATATATTAAGTGCTCATCAGGATGCTTTGTTCCATCTCCAGTAAAAGGGTTAGCTAGCAGTTTTTCCGTCATAGCCGAAGGAAATTCAAAAGGAGTTTCATTTTCAATAGGTTCAGTAGGTTGAGGAGCAACTCTTTGCTCTATTGGACGGGGTGAAGATACCCCGAACAAGCCCCTCAGAGAATTACTTTCCATAGTAACAAGTGACAGTAAATTTCAGCACACTATACAAATTTTTCCTTACCAAATTCCACCTACCAAAGGCGCTACACTCCCCGGCAATGGCGCCAGAAAAGTGTCTTGATGACCCACAAGTATAGGGGATCTATCATAGTCCTTTCGATAAGTAAGAGTGTCGAACCCAACAAGGAGTAGAAGGAAATGATAAGCGGTTTTCAGCAAGGTATTCTCTGCAAGTACTGAAATAAGTAGTAACAGATAGTTTTGTGATAGTATAAATTGTAACGAGCAACAAGTAACAAAAGTAAAAAAGTGCAGCAAGGTGGCCCAATCCTTTTTGTAGCAAAGGACAAGCCGGAACAAACTCTTATAATAGGAAAAGCGCTCCCGAGGACACATGGGAATATCGTCAAGCTAGTTTTCATCACGTTCATATGATTCGCGTTTGATACTTTGATAATTTGATATGTGGGTGGACCGGTGCTTGGGTGTTGTTATTACTTGAACAAGCATCCCACTTATGATTAACCTCTATTGCAAGCATCCGCGACTACAACAAAAGTATTAAGGTAAACCTAACCATAGCATGAAACATGTGGATCCAAATCAGCCCCTTACGAAGCAGCGCATAAACTAGGGTTTAAGCTTCTGTCACTCTAGCAACCCATCATCTACTTATTACTTCCCAATGCCTTCCTCTAGGCCCAAATAATGGTGAAGTGTTATGTACTCGATGTTCACATAACACCACTAGAGGCTAGACAACATACATCTTATCAAAATATCAAACGAATACCAAATTCACATGACTACTAATAGCAAGACTTCTCCTTGTCCTCAGGAACAAACATAATTACTCACAAAGCATATTCATGCTCATAATCAGAGGGGTAATAATATGCATATAGGATCTGAACATATGATCTTCCACCAAATAAACCAACTAGCATCAACTACAAGGAGTAATCAACACTACTAGCAACCTACTAGCACCAATCCCGGACTTTGAGACAAGAATTGGATGCAGGAGATGAACTAGGGTTTGGAGATGAGATGGTGCTAGTGAAGATGTTGATGGAGATTGCCCTCTCCCGATGAGAGGAGCGTTGGTGATGACGATGGTGATGATTTCCCCCTCCGGGAGGGAAGTTTCCCCGGCAAAACAGCTCTGTCAGAGCTCTCGATTGGATCCGCCAAGTATCCGCCTCGTGGTGGCGAGTCTCGTCCCAAAAAGTTTCTTTTTATTTTTTTCTCATCGAAATACTTCATATAGGAGAAGATGGACGTCAGAGAGCCACCAGGGGGACCACAAGGTAGGGGGTGCGCCCTAGGGGGGGGCACCCTCATGGGAAGGGTGTGGGCCCCCTGGCCTTCATCTTTGGCGAGGATTTTTCTTTATTTATTTTAAGACGTTCCATGGAGTTTCAAGACTTTTGGAGTTGCGCATAATAGGTCTCTAATATTTGCTCATTTTCCAGCGCAGAATTCCAGCTGCCAGCATTCTCCCTCCTTATGTAAACCTTTTAAAATAAGAGAGAATAGCCATAAGTATTGTGACATAAAGTGAAATAACAGCCCATAATGCAATAAATATCGATATAAAAGCATGATGCAAAATGGATGTATCAACTCCCCCAAGCTTAGACCTCACTTGTCCTCAAGCGAAAAGCCAATAACAATAAATATGTCCTCATGTTTAGAGGTAGAGGCGTCGATAAAAATAAAATACGGACATGAAGGCATCATGATTATTCTCTTAACAGCAACTTATATATATTTTGTCATATGATTACTTATGTTCAAGTGATGATCTATTCACAATGCAAAAGTATAAATCATAAACCTTATTGGGCTCCGACAAACTATAATCTAGTCATTGAAGCAATTGCAATTTATCATAACATCGGAAAGAGTCTATGTTAGAGCTAAAAAGCAAGTCCACATACTCAACTATCATTTAGTCCTCCATAATTGCTAACACTCACGCAATACTTATGGTTACGGAGTTTTAATCGGACACAGTGAAAGATAGGGGCTTATAGTTTTGCCCCACAACCTTTTACCTCAAGGGTAATGTCAACAATAATGGTTCATGCTCCCCTACATCCAATTAGATTATATATATATATATATATATATATATATATATATATATATATATATATATCATGTTCTTTCCAACATGCTGAGCTTGCCAAAGGATAAAATGAAAAAGAAAAGGTGAAGATCACCATGACTCTTGCATAAGGTAGAAGATAATGATAAAGGATATGCCCTTCGCAGAGGGAAGCAGAGGTTGCCATGCGCTTTTATGGTTGGATGCATAAAATCTCAATGCGAAAGAACGTCACTTTATATTGCCCCTTGTGATATGAACCTTTATTATGCAGTCCGTCGCTTTTATTACTTCCACATCACAAGATCGTATAAAGCTTATTTCTCCCACACCAATCAATCATACATATTTAGAGGAATTTTTATTGCTTTGCACCGATGACAACTTACTTGAAGGATCTTACTCAATCCATAGGTAGGTATGGTGGACTCTCATGGCCAAACTGGTTTACGGGATTTTGGAAGCACAAGTAGTATTTCTACTTGGTGCTGAGAATTTGGCTAGCATGAGGGGGAAAGGCAAGCTCAACAAGTTAGAGGAACCATGACAACATGCTTTATCTCAGATATAAGAAAGACAAAACTCATTACATTGTCTTCCTTGTCCAACATCAACTCTTTAGCATGTCATATTTTAATGAGTGCTCCCAATCATAAAAGATGTCAGTGATAATATATCTATATGTGAAAACTTCTCTTTCCTTATTACTTCCTATTAATTGCAACAATGACCAAAGCTATGTCCGCCAACTCCCAACAACTTTTAATCATCATACTCTTTCTATGTGAAGTCATTACTCTCAATAAGATCAATATGAACTTTTTGTTTCTTTTTATTCTTTTTCTCTTTCTTTTATTCAACCAAGATCATGGAAAAATAATCAAGCCCTTGACTCAACACTAATCTTTATTATATATAGATCACGGACTCGATTACAAAGAGAGATCAAAAAGCAAAACTCAAAACTAGATCATGCCATAAACTTTATTCTACTAGATCAAGATACTACTAATAGGATCGAACTAAGAAAAACGATAAAGATAGGAGTTGTGATGGTGATACGATACCGGGGCACCTCCCCCAAGCTTGGCAGTTGCCAAGGGGAGTACCCATACCCAGATACTCAATTCTTCTTTGTTGGAGGAGATGGTGGAGGTGTTGTCGATGATGCGGGCTTGTCATCCATCTTCCAAGGCATAGGTTCACCATCATAGAAAGATGATCGAGTCTCCGGAATCCTCAAATCTGCAGCCAAACTCATTCTTTTGAATCTATATTCATACTCACAGTCTTGGTTTTGCAGGTCATAGATTTGGGCTTGGAGGTGCTCGATCTTCTCATGTAGCTTGAAGATGGTCTCCTCGGTGTTCTTGGCATCCGGCTTGTAGTTATTAGTGAACTCCGCGAGCATCATGTGGCTAGCGTTGATTCCACGCTCCACCATCCTTTGGCACTTGAAAACTTGTTGCTCCACTGCTTCGAGCCTCGTCTCCATGCTTCCGGTCCCCTTTGGTCCTTCTTCATCGCGGATGTGCAGCAACCCATCACGCAACTCAATGGTTTGAGGGTGTCGCAGCACCTCCGTGAGGTAAGGGTTGATGACCTTCTCGAAGAACTTGTCCTTGGAGGCGCTTGGGGCCGTCATGATAACCTAGATCTGTCAGAAAAACAGCTCAAAACAAGAACAGAGGAGGTTTGCGTGATACGGGAGACAAAACCTTCGGGAGAATATATAATGAATTTTTACCGACCAAAATACGTAACATGCAAGAAAACGGAGTCCGTAAGGCACACGAGGTAGGGGGCGCGCCCAGGTGGTAGGGCGTTCCCACCACCCTCGTGGGGCCCTCGTGTCCTTCCCGGATTGCTACTTATTTTTCTATTTTTCTAAATATTCCAAAACGGAGAAATATTGCCTTAATAATTGTTTTGGGGTCAGTTTACTTACCATACCACATACCTATTCCTTTTCAGAGTCTGAAACATTCCGGAAAGTGTCCCTTATGTATTCCTCGGGGTTACGGTTTCAATAATATTGGTTTCAACATTTATGGGATTACCTGAGATATAATGTTTGATTCTTTGACCGTTTACCATGTTCGGATTTGTGCCCTCGAAGTTGTTGATTTTTATGGCACCGGAACGATAGACCTCCTCGATAACGTAGGGGCCTTCCCATTTAGAGAGAAGTTTTCCTGCAAAAAATCTTAAACGAGAGTTGTATAGCAATACATAAGCACCCATATTAAACTCGCGCTTTTGTATTCTTTTGTCATGCCATCTTTTAACTTTTTCTTTAAACAACTTGGCATTTTCATAAGCTTGGGTTCTCCATTCATCAAGTGAGCTAATATGAAATAACCTCTTCTCACCGGCAAGTTTAAAATCATAGTTAAGCTCTTTAATAGGCCAATATGCCTTATGTTCTAGTTCGAGAGGTAAGTGACATGCTTTTCCATAAACCATTTTATACGGAGACATAGCCATAGGATTTTTATATGCAGTTCTATAAGCCCATAATGCATCATCGAGTTTCTTAGACCAATTCTTTCTAGACCTATTAACAGTCTTTTGCAAAATTAATTTGAGCTCTCTATTGCTCAACTCTACTTGATCACTAGACTGTGGGTGATAAGGAGATGCAATTCTATGATTAACATCATATTTAGCAAGCATTTTACGGAAGGCACCATGAATAAAATGTGAACCACCATCAGTCATTAAATATCTAGGGACTCCAAACCTCGGAAAAATAACTTCTTTAAGCATTTTAATAGAAGTGTTATGATCAGCACTACTAGTTGGAATAGCTTCTACCCACTTAGTAACGTAATCAACAGCAACTATAATATGTGTGTATCCATTAGAGGCAGGAAAAGGTCCCATATAATCAATGCCCCAAACATCAAATGGCTCAATAACAAGTGAATAATTCATAGGCATTTCTTGACGTCTACTAATATTACCAATTCTTTAACATTCATCACAAGATAAGACAAACTTACGTGCATCCTTGAAGAGAGTAGGCCAATAAAAACCAGATTGCAATACCTTATGTGCAGTTCTATCTCCAGCGTGGTGTCCTCCATAAGACTCGGAATGACATTTGCGTAGGATCTGTTCCTATTCATGCTCAGGTACACAACATCTAATAACACCATCTACTCCTTCTTTATAAAGATGTGGGTCATCCCAAAAGTAATGTCTCAAATCATAGAAGAACCTTTTCTCTTGCTGGTATGTGAATCTAGGTGGTATAAACTTAGCAACAATATAATTAGCATAATAAGCATACCATGGAGTACTAAGAAGTACTTATAACATTTAATTGTTCATCAGGAAAGTTATCATTAATAGGCAGTGGGTCATCAAGAATATTTTCTAACCTAGACAAGTTGTCTGCAACGGGGTTCTCAGCTCCCTTTCTATCAACAATATGCAAATCAAATTCTTGTAGCAAGAGAACCCATCTAATAAGTCTATGTTTAGCATCTTTCTTTTCCATAAGGTATTTCATAGCAGCATGATCAGTTTGAATAGTTACTTTAGAATCAACGATATAAGATCTGAACTTATCACAAGCAAATACAACTGCTAAAAGCTCTTTTTCAGTAGTAGCATAATTTCTTTGAGCATTGTCTAGAGTCTTACTAGCATAATGAATAACATTTAGTTTCTTATCAACTCTTTGCCCTAGAACATCACCTACAGCATAATCACTAGCATCACACATAACTTCAAAGGGTAAATTCCAATCAGGTGGCTGAACAACAGGTGCAGAGACTAATGTTTTCTTAAGTATTTCAAATGCTTCTACACAATCATCATCAATGACAAATGGTATATCTTTTTGCAATAAATTAGTGAGAGGTCGAGAAATTTTTGAGAAGTCCTTAATGAACCTCCTATAAAATCCAGCGTGACCAAGGAAACTTCTTATACCTTTGATGTCCTTGGGACATAGCATCTTTTCAGTTCCATCAACCTTGGCTTTATCAACTTCAATACCTCTTTCAGAAACTTTGTGCCCCAAGACAATACCTTCATTAACCATAAAGTTGCACTTTCCCAATTCAAGACAAGATTAGTTTCTTCACATCTCTGCAAACTCAATCAAGATTGCTCAGGCAATCATCAAAAGAAGAACCATAGACGGAAAAGTCGTCCATGAAAACCTCACAAATCTTTTCACAAAAGTCAGAGAATATAGCCATCATGCATCTTTGAAAGGTAGCAGGTGCATTACATAAACCAAAAGGCATACGTCTATAAGCAAAAGTACCAAAAGGGCATGTAAAAGTAGTCTTTGAATGATCTCTAGCCGACACAGGTATTTGAGAAAAACCAGAATAACCATCTAGAAAGCAATAATGTGTATGTTTGCATAATCTTTATAGCATTTGATCAATAAAAGGTAAGGGGTAATGATCTTTCTTAGTAGCTTTATTTAATTTACGGAAATCAATTACCATACTATAACCTGTGATAATTCTTTATGGAATCAATTCATCTTTATCATTAGGAACAATAGTAATACCTCCCTTCTAAGGGACACAATGGACAGGACTTACCCGCTCACTATCAGCAACGGGATAAATTATACCTGCCTCCAGAAGCTTAAGTATTTCTTTTCTTACCACTTCTTTCATTTTAGGATTCAGACGTCATTGAGGATCACGAACTGGTTTGGCATCTGCTTCCAAATTTATTTTATGTTGACATAGAGTGGGACTAATTCCCATAAGATCATCAAGAGTATATCCAATAGCAGCACGATGCTTCTTCAGAGTTTTCAATAATCTTTCTTCTTCATGCTCTTAAAGGTTAGCACTAATAATAACAGGATATATCTTCTTTTCATCAAGATAAGCATATTTAAGATTACCAGGCAAAGGTTTAAGTTCAAACACGGGATCACCCTTGGGTGGAGGAGGATCCACTAAAATTTCAACAGACAAATTGTGTTGCAGAATAGGTTCCTGTTTAAAGAATACTTCATCTATTTCCCTTCTTTCATTCATGAACATATTATTTGCATGGTCTATTAAATAGTGTTCTAAAGGATCACTAGGAGGTACGGCAATAGAAGCAAGACCAATAATTTCATCCTTACTAGGTAATTCTTCCTCACGATGTTGTTTACTAAATTTAGAGAAATTAAACTCATGAACCATATCATCCAAGCCAATAGTAACAACATTCTTTGTGCAATCTATGGTAGCATTGATAGTATTTAAGAAGGGTCTACCAAATATAATGGGACAAAAACTATCTTGTGGGGAACCAAGAACAAGAAAATCAGCAGGATATTTAGTTTTCCCACACAAGACTTTAACATCTCTAACAATTCCAATTGGTGAAATAGTATCTCTATTGGCAAGTTTAATTGTGACATCAATATCTTCTAACTCAGCAGGTGCAATTTCATTCTTAATTTCTTCATATAAGTCAATAGGTATTACACTAGCACTAGCACCCATATCACATAAGCCATGATAACAATGATCTCCTATTTTAACAGAAATAAGAGGCATGCCTACCACAGGTCTATGTTTATCTTTATCACAAGGTTTAGCAATTCTAGCAGTTTCACCTTCGAACTGAATAACATGCCCATCAATATTATCAGACAAGAGATCTTTAACAATAGCAATTTTAGGTTCTACTTTAACTTGCTCAGGAGGTGTATAAGTTCTAATATTGCTTTTACGAACAACAGTTGAAGCTTTAGCATGATCCTTTACTCTAACAGGGAAAGGTGGTTTCTCAACATAAGAAGTAGGAACAATAGGATCATTATAAGTGACAGTATTTTCTTCAACTTTAATAGGTGCAGCTACTTTTACTTCTATGGGAGGATTATATTTAAACCACTTCTCCTTAGGGAGATCAATAAGTAGCAAAATATTTATAGAAAGAAGCTACTATCTCAGAGTCAAGTCCGTATTTAGTGCTAAACTTACGGAAAATATCGGTATCCATAAAAGATTTAACACAATCAAACTTAGATGTCATACCTCACTCTTTACCTTCATCGAGGTCCCAATCTTCAGAGTTGCGTTTAATTCTATCCAATAAATTCCATCTGAATTCAATAGTCTTCATCATAAAAGAGCCAGCACAAGAAGTATCGAGCATGGTGCGATTGTTTTCAGAAAGCCGAGCATAATTTTTTTGCATATTTATTTCTCTTGGGAGCTCATGATTGGGGCAAGAATATAACATTGATTTAAGCCTCCCCCAAGATTGAGCGATTGTTTCTCCTACGCGAGGCCAGAAATTATATATATAATTGCGATCATGATGAACAAGATGCATAGGGTAATACTTTTGATCAAATTCCAACTTCAATCTTTTATAGTCCCATGATCTCATATCATCACATAGCCTATACCATATCAATGCGTCTCCCTTCAAAGATAAAGGGAAGACCTTCTTCTTAGCAACATCATCGGGTATACCTGCAAGCTTAAATAATCCACAAACTTCATCCACATATATTAAGTGCTCATCAGGATGCTTTGTTCCATCTCCTGTAAAAGGGTTAGCTAGCAGTTTTTCCATCATAGCCGAAGGAAATTCAAAAGGAGTTTCATTTTCAATAGGTTCAGTAGGTTGAGGATCAACTCTTTGCTCTACAGGACGGGGTGCAGATACCCCGAACAAGCCCCTCAGACAATTACTTTCCATAGTAACAAGTGACAGTAAATTTCAGCACACTATACAAATTTTTCCTTACCAAATTCCACCTAGCAAAGGCGCTACACTCCCCGGCAACGGCGCTAGAAAAGAGTCTTGATTACCCACAACTATAGGGGATCTATCGTGGTACTTTCGATAAGTAAGAGTGTCGAACCCAATGAGGAGCAGAAGGAAATGATAAGCAGTTTTCAGCAAGGTATTCTCTGCAAGTACTGAAATAAGTAGTAACAGATAGTTTTGTTATAGTATAAATTGTAACGAGCAATAAGTAACAAAAGTAAAAAAGTGCAGCAAGGTGGCCCAATCCTTTTTGTAGAAAAGGACAAGCCGGAACAAACTCTTATAATAGGAAAAGCGCTCCCGAGGACACATGGGAATATCGTCAAGCTAGTTTTCATCACGTTCATATGATTCGCGTTCCATACTTTGATAATTTGATATGTGGGTGGACCGGTGCTTGGGTGCAGTTCTTACTTGAACAAGCATCCCACTTATGATTAACCTCTATTGCAAGCATCCGCAACTACAACAAAAGTATTAAGGTAAACCTAACCATAGCATGAAACATGTGGATCCAAATCAGCCCCTTACGAAGCAACGAATAAACTAGGGTTTAAGCTTCTGTCACTCTAGCAACCCATCATCTACTTATTACTTCCCAATGCCTTCCTCTAGGCCCAAATAATTGTGAAGTGTTATGTACTCGACGTTCACATAACACCACTAGAGGCTAGACAACATACATCTTATCAAAATATCAAACGAAAACCAAATTCACATGACTACTAATAGCAAGACTTCTCCCTTGTCCTCAGGAACAAACGTAATTACTCACAAAGCATATCCATGCTCATAATCAGAGGGGTAATAATATGCATATAGGATCTGAACATATGATCTTCCACCAAATAAACCAACTAGCATCAACTACAAGGAGTAATCAACACTACTAGCAACCTACTAGCACCAATCCCGGACTTTGAGACAAGAATTGGATGCAAGAGATGAACTAGGGTTTGGAGATGAGATGGTGCTGGTGAAGATGTTGATGGAGATTGCCCTCTCCCGATGAGAGGAGCGTTGGTGATGATTTCCCCCTCTGGGAGGGAAGTTTCCCCGACAGAACAGATCTGCGGGAGCTCTAGATTGGATCCGCCAAGGTTCCGCCTTGTGGAGGCGAAGTCTCGTCCCGAAAAGTTTCTTTTTATTTTTTTCTCATCGAAAGACTTCATATAGGAGAAGATGGACGTCGGAGAGCCACCAGGGTTCCCACGAGGTAGGGGGTGCGCTTGTTAGAAGGGTGTGGGCCCCCTGGCCTTCATCTTTGGCGAGGATTTTTCTTTATTTATTTTAAGACATTTCGTGGAGTTTCAGGACTTTTGGAGTTGCGCAGAATAGGTCTCTAATATTTGCTCCTTTTCCAGCCCAGAATTCCAGCTGTCGGCATTCTCCCTCCTTATGTAAACCTTGTAAAATAAGAGAGAATAGCCTTAAGTATTGTGACATAAATTGAGGCCCATAATGCAATAAATATCGATATAAAAGCATGATGCAAAATGGACGTATCAGATTACCATGCTTTGGTTTGGCTCCAGATGCAGTAGAGAAGATTTTACATGCCAGGTAAGTTTCTGATCAGTAACTTTGAAATGTTACTGAGGTCAAATGGCTGGGAGTTGGGGGCTGTGGTTTGGAGGCTAACCTTCATCTACCAAGGTGATGATGCACAAGAAAACTCAGGCACAATGGAGCAAGTAAAATGGTAGTTGCTGTAGAAACCACCATTTCTGTCCAGAACAGAAAATATTTTCTGTAGCAAAAATATTCCAAAAAGTGACGAATTTTTTTTGCTTAGGAAGGTGCCCTAGGGTTCAAAGTATATTTGGGAATTTTATCAGATTTTTGTGGGCAAGAAAAATGAGGGTTGCTTTGGAGCTCATTGAACGAGCTAGGGTTTTAGAGAGGAAAAATGAATATTTTTCATTTAAGAAAAATATTCCCAAGATTATTTTGAGGTGGGGAATGATGATTAGAGAGGGGAATGATGCACTTGGGTGAAAGCCAAGGGTACCCAAGTGTTTAAGTCCATATAAAAAGATTCAAAAACCCCAACTTTCAAAATAAATCCAAATGAAAATCAGGCAAATAAGAGAGGGCAAAAATCAGGTTGTCACAAACCTCCCCCACTTAGAAGGAATCTCGTCCTCGAGATTCGGTTTCTTGGGAAAACCACTCTGGATAATGAGCCCTTAGGAATTCTTCCCGCTTCCAAGTTGATTCTGACTCTGTGTGATGTTCCCACTGAACTTTGTAAAATTTTCTTACTTTACTGCGAGTGACCCTTTCCATCTGATCCAAAATTCTAAACGGTCTTTCTTCATAGGTCAAATCATTTGCCAATTCTACCTCAGCCATAGCAGTCCTTTTCTCAGGCGGGGATATGCAACGTCTTAGTTGTGAAACATGGAACACATTATGCATGTCTGCCAATTCGGTGGGTAGTTCCAACTAATATGCAACAGTACCTACTCGGGACATGACTGGAAATGGACCAATAAATCTGGGTGCCAATTTTCCACGGGTCTGAAATCTCTTGACTCCTTTCATAGGAGTGACTCGGAGGTATACGTGTTCTCCGGGTTCAAAATTGATCTGTCGGTGCTTTGCATCATAATAACTTTTCTGTTGAGATTTGGCCAATTGCAATCTGTCTCTGATTTCCTTAACTTGTTTCTCAGCTTCCATCATGAGATCTGTTCCGAAGATACGGCTATCTCCAGTTTGAGACCAATTTAAAGGAGTGCGACACTTGCGGCCATACAGAGCTTCATACGGTGACATCTTTAGACTGGTCTGGAAGCTATTGTTATAAGAAAACTCGGCATATGGCAAGAAATCTTCCCATTTAGGTCCTTGGGCTAAAGCACAAGCTCGCAACATGTCCTCGAGTAATTGGTTTACCCGCTCTGTCTGTCCATCCGTTTGAGGATGATAAGCAGTACTATATTTCAGTGTTGTCCCCAAGGCTTGATGGAGACGTGACCAAAAAGCGGAGGTAAATAGGGAACCTCGGTCGGAAGTGATAGTTCGGGGTACTCCATGTAGACTGACTATTCTAGAAACATAAAACTATGCAAGTTGATCTGCTCGATGTCTGGTGCTGATTGGAATGAAGTGAGCAACCTTGGTTAAGGTGTCCACTATGACCCATATTGCATCATTGCCTCGCTGAGTGTTAGGCAATCCCGTAATGAAATCCATACAAACGTCATCCCATTTCCATTGCGAAACTAGCAGCGACTAGAGAAGTCCGGCTGGCTTCTAATGCTCTGCCTTCACCTTGTTGCATATGTTGTAATAGGCCACAAAATAGGCAATGTCTTTCTTCATTCCATCCCACCAGAATATTTGTCTAAGGTCCTCATACATTTTCGTACCTCCTGGGTGAATGGAATATGAGGATTCGTGTGCTTCCGACAGGATTTTCTTCTTTAAGTCCGGCTGATTGGGTACACAAATCCGTCCACGGAATCGGAGGGTACCGAATTTGTCCTTGGAGAAATCCAGGATCTGCTCTGCCATCGGGCTCTTGTCACGTTTTTGCAGCTTGATGTCAGCTGGCTGGGCCTTGCGGATCCCTTCCTCAAGTGTGGGGGTAACTTCCAAAATATTAGCGAGGCCTACATCCAATATGACCAGGTTGAGTTGAGTGATCTCCTCTTGGAGTTTGGGAGGCAAAGATTTTGATATGACATTTAAGCTGATAGGCTTTCGACTGAGTGCATCGGCAACCACGTTGGCCTTACCCGGGTGATAATTTATTCCAAGATCATAATCCTTGACCAACTCTAGCCATCTTCGTTGACGGAGATTTAAATCCGGCTGAGTAAATATGTATTTAAGACTTTTGTGATCGGTAAAATTTTTGCACCTTTTCCCAATGAGGTAGTGTCTCCAAATTTTTAGCGCATCAACCACCGCAGCCAATTCCAAATCATGAGTAGGATAATTTCCCTCGTGGGGTCGTAGCTGTCGCGATGCATATGCTACTACCTTGCTGTCTTGCATAAGTACGCAACCAAGGCCTTGCCTGGAGGCGTCACAATACACATCAAAGCTGTGATAAATGTCTGGGAGAGTCAATACAGGTGCGGTTGTCAGCCGTATCTTTAGCTCATTGAAACTTCTCTCACAGTCCTCCGTCCATTCAAACTTCTTATCCTTTTTTAGCAGCTCCGTCATGGGTTTAGCAATGTTGGAAAACCCTTCAATGAAACGACGGTAATATCCAACTAATCCGAGAAAACTCCGGATCTGCGTCACGGTCGTGGGCGGCAACCAATCGAGCACATCCTTTACTTTGCTCGGGTCCACGGCTATACCTTCGGCGGATAGTACATGTCCGAGAAACCCAACTTGCTTGATCCAAAATTCGCATTTACTGAATTTGGCGTATAGCTGATGGTCGCGGAGTCATTGTAGCACTGCTCGGAGGTGATCCTTGTGCTCTTCTTCACCCTTGGAGTAAATGAGGATGTCATCGATGAAGACTACCACGAATTTGTTGAGGAAGTCCATGAATACTTTGTTCATCATATGCATGAAGAAAGCAGGGGCATTGGTGAGATGAAAGGACATCACCGTATATTCATAAAGACCGTACTGAGTAGTGAATGCGGTCTTAGGAATATCTTCCTTTTTAATCTTGAGCTAATGATATCCGCTCCGTAAATCGATCTTAGAGAATTCCTTAGCCCCACTGAGCTGATCAAACAGATCATCAATCCTTGGTAGCAGATATTTATTTTTGATGGTGACCTCATTCAGCTGGCGGCAATCTACGCACATGCGGAGGCTGCCATCCTTTTTGTCCACGAAAATAGCAGGTGATCCCCATGGTGAAGAGCTGGGACGAATATATCCTTTTTGGAACAGTTCATCAAGCTGTTTCTTTAGCTCCACTAATTCTGATGAGGGCATCTGGTAATACTCCTTTTATAATGGTGCAGTTCTTGGCACAAGGTCTATTGCAAATTCCAGCTCTCGATCTGCTGGCATGCCTGGCAGTTCTTCTGGAAATACATCAGGGTACTCGCTGACCACAAGAATTAATTCCAACTCAGCCACAGCGGTGAAAACTAATTCTTGTTTGGGTATATTCTTGCGAGAATAGAATTTGGTAGTCTGCCCATTCAGACTGGTCAAAGTGACTTCTTGTGTTGCGTAGTTTATGCAAACTTGATATTGGGTCAACCAATTCATACCCAATATAATATACAACGTTTTCAGACTCAATAATTATCAGAGAGGTTGGAAAGTAGACTCCGTTGATATTGATTTCCGGATCACGGTAGACCAAATTGCTCTTGATTAGAGATCCCGGGGTTTGTACCAGCATATTTTGCCCAAAAGCGTACAAGGAAATTTGTTTTGGGCAGGAAAACTCTAAGAAATAAAAGAATGGGAAGCCCTAGAGTCAAATAAAATTACGGTAGGTATGTCATTAACAGAAAACATACCAATGACGACTTCTAGGTTCTCTTGGGCTTCATCAGCTGAGAGATGATGCACGTGCCCAGTAAAGTTTTGCTGGGTCGGGCATGACTCTATAAAGTTGACTTGTGGCCTGAATGGGGCATTCGCCTTGTTGTTCTTGGGGCATTGTCTGGCATAATGTCTGTTCTGCCCACAACTGAAGCAAGAATTATTGCGCTGATGCTCCTCGTGCACTGGGCTGGTCACGACATTCTTGACTTGAGTGGTGGTCTTGTTAACATTCTGTTGCCAATTGGGCTTGTATTCCACCTGAGTCTGCTGCCAGGTACGAGCCTTTTGCACAGGTTGCCCATCCTTCTTTGGCTCAAACTTACGCTTGTTGTCGTTGTTAACAGCCCTACTATCTGATACAAGCTTGTGCTCCCGTTCAGTAATGAAAGCCTTGTTCACCAGAGGTTGGAAATCTGGGAAATCAAACATACTGAGAGTACACCGGAGTTGCGGATTTAAGCCTCCAAGAAATCTGTCAATCTTCCTTTCTTCGGTGGAAACGTCATAAAGGGAGTAACGGGCCAGATGATTAAATTTTTGCAAATACTCACCCACCGACTGACTTCCTTGGATGAGTGCAAAAAATTCACGCTGCTTGATCTTCATAACTCCAGTAGGGATATGATATTTCCGGAACTGATCCTTAAATTTTTCCTAGGTGATTTCTTCATCAGCCGGCCACATGGCTTTAGCATTTTCCCACCATATGGCAGCAGCGCCTTCAAGGTAATGATTTGCAAATGGAACTTTACCATTTTCTTTAGTATGAGCAATCTCAAGCTTTTTCACAATGGTACGCAACCAATCGTCTGCATCCAATGGGTCAACAATCGGACTGAAACTGGGTGGTTTGGTCCTTTGAAAATCTGACAGCTTTGAGTAATGACCGTTCTGATTTCCATTCTGTCCAACCATAGCTTGCACACTTCTTAATATTTCAAGCAGATGATTGTTCCTTCTTTCCTCAAACATACGCAGAATTTGCTCGATGGAGGGCGGATTTGGCGGTGGAGGCGGTGGCGGAACGTACGGCTCGGGAGAATGACCTGCCTGTCGTGCGGATCGACGAACAGGAGTTCCCTCACGAACGTTGCTACTGCTGCCTCCCCGCGTCATCCTATTGTGGATTTTTCCCAAGACAACGCAATCGAGATGAGAAACATCCAAGATTAAATTTGGGGGAAAGCTAGCAACAAATCCCGGAAGAAAACAAAAGAGCAAAGAAAATACGGCGAATAAAGTCCCAACATAATTATACATAGACTCATACATGAAAGATAAACAACATGACAGGTTCAACTACTCTCATACATGCAACGAAACATCATGACTCGTACGGCCACATCTGTACATCATCCGGACGACTGCGAATACTCAGAGGTACTACTGCTCTGCTGGTGCTGCGGTGTCCTCCCCTGAAGCGGACTCGAATCCTGAACTGGTGAGGTTAACGGAAACCTCCGGGTTAAAGGTAACACGAGACGCTGCCTCGAGGGCTCTCCCTCAGGGGTAGGGGTAGGATGAAGCGTCGAGGCTACATGAGTAGTGATAAGTGAAACCCACTCGGCAGGAGTACTGAGAGGGTTCACCGTCGAGGTGCCCGAGCTACTCGGGGGGAGTAACCGGTTAAACAGGGGAACTAGAACTGGCTGGAATATAAGGAGTAAATCCCAGAGAAGATGGAATAGTGGCAGATCTAGTAGTGACCAAAGCAGCGGCTAAAGCAGTACGAGCACGAGTCAACTCTCGAGCCAACTCGTGGATCAATAAATAGCTAGCAGTGACAAAACGAGCAAGGTGGCTAGCAACACTATCAGACTCCGGATCAATGATCTGGAAATGGACACGACCAGTGTCGTGCAGAGAGGGGTAGTAAAAGAAACCTGGGTGGTTCTGCATTCGAACCTTGTTGTAGCGAAGCTCGACAAGGACCTCGAATGTAGCAAACTGGACAGCTTGAGAAGTGGTAGAGGCGTAACTGCTTTGAGAAGTACGGGTGTAAGAGCCGGAATCGGAACTAGTGCGTAGAGTAACCACTGCGTGATACTCATACATTGAATCAGCTAGACTCTCCTGATACACATGATAGACTGGATCGTCTCCAAGGGGGTACAGCCGATGCCACACGTTGTGAAGGAGGTGCGGTGACGTGTATGGCAGCAGCTGCAACTGGCATGGATACGGCACCGGAGCCATCTACACTCACAACCATTAGCAGGTTAGCATAAAAATATAAATCAAGTGCATGCAATGCAACAACTAGCTACAATTGCTACTGGCACTCAACTTAAACTCGTATCTATCGTCCAGTTAACATGTCGTAGTCTAGCATGGCCTACAGTCAGCGCGGCTCTGATACCAAGCGTTGTGGCACCCCGACTCAGAGCAAACGGTTTACCCTGCATTGCCAGCCCAGAGACCATGTCTTCTGGCAACACACAACATATTGGTACATAAAAACAACCGCTTTATTGATGCTAGCGGATCAGAGTTTATATTACAACAGATGTCGAGGCCAAGCGGCACGCACGGTGCGGCTGAACAATATGTACATTATTTAGTGAACATAAAGGGGCCTCGATCATAACAACTACGTGGCAGCGGAACAACATCGTAGCGGAAACTCCATAGCACAGGGACACCGATGTGGACACGATCTAGACTCAGCAGCGCTCCTGTCCTACGCGACTTTCCTGAAATCTGGCAAGCCACGCCAGGTCAGTACATTGAATGTACATGCAAGCTCACAACAGGCATAATCATAATGACAAACAATATCATGATAATTAACCAGTTATTAATGCAATAATGTTCCAACATGCTGTGATCATGCTCTTGTGGTAAACGTCCCTCGGGACCGACTTACTAACCATGATCGTTCTCGGATCACAAACAAACCACCATCGTGGTCTTGACCAGAGTAACTCGTGATCCTTACGGCGATCACAACCACGACCAATATTTGGTCTCGAACATCTCGATGGCCTTTCCGCCATCATCAACAGTGCAAAGTTCATGACTTAGTGTGCAAGTTTATTAAACATTGACTCTTGGTGGGACCAACTACGAGGCATCCGTGGCCGTGGACTCGGCTATTGATAGATTATACACTCTGCAGAGGTAGCACACTATACCCACACCACGAAACCCATGGCCTCACACTCCCATTCGGGTGGACCAATGGCATTTCGACGAAACCCTTCCATTGCCATGACACTCTCCCGGCCACTCCGACCCAATCCCCAACGGGCTAGTCCTGGGTGGCCCCGTGTCTACCAAAGACACAACGACCACCGTCGTGGCCAAAATGATCCCACTCGGGGACCCGGTACCATAATCTCAACAACGGGCACACAAGGTTATGCCTGCTTACCAGACCAGGGTAAGAATGCCCATAACGTTCCCTAGTTGGAGGCACCGACCAGAGGCACGTCAATGGACCGAATCAAGGCCTTCCCACAAAGGCAAATGTGGTTGCACTGGGAAAATCTCGATTCAGCGGCACCATGACCCAGTCAACAATATATTTAGGTTGAGTTATATTCAGGTTCAACTTAAAATGAAAATGACCGGTGTCATAGCATGCCATGAAATGCAATACTACACATGCATCACATATTAACGAAATGACTGATGTCAACCATATTCACACTAAGCATAAGCATCAACAACTTATATTACTTTCCTGGACAGGGTAAATCTCACTTAAACAATATATTTTGCAGCAAGTATTATTATTTTCTCATGCAAGAAAATAACTTCGATTAATTTCTCATATGCATAGCAAAAATTTACTATCATCACCACAATCAAATCCTAATTTCTTTACCAACCAAGTTAGGTTCAAACATTCTGTAAATGGCTAAACAAGTACTTAACATAATATTTTCTTGCAAATTTAATTATTTTATTTATGAAAGAAAATAACTTTAAGTAATTACTCATATGCATAACAAATCATTTTATCATTACCACAAGTAGGCCTTAGCTTTTGTTTACCAACTAAACTAGTTCCAAACATTCTGTAAATCAAGCATAATGACTAACAAATACTTGACGGAATATAAATAACGTAATAGTTATTTAAATGCATGGATTAATCATTTCATTCAAGTAAGAAAATCATCAATATTGAAATGACACCATGAAAATGGTGTTGTGGCTTGCCTTAGTGCAGATGAGGTTCACAAGCCTTCTAGTGATCCTCAAGACAAGCCTCACCCTCTGAAAATAAATTTAAGCATAAGAAGAAAATATCAAGAACTCTTCTGAAAATCACCAAAAATTCTAGACAGCTAAGAAAAATCTCATTTTTGGTGAGCTTCTAGATTTCTTTGCAAAGAACATAATGCAAAAAGAATCAATTCATTTGGACTTATGGTTGAAGAGTTATAGCTGTTTGAAGCTCTCTGGAAATGGATTGAATTTGAATTTAAATAAAGCAGACTAGGGGGTGACGTCGAAGGCGTAAAGCCTCAGGGCGCCACCACTCGTACCGCTTCGCGCGCGTATTGAGTGGCGGACTAGCGGGCCTGGCTAGTCAGGTGAGAAGGAGGGGAGAAGGAAACAGAGGGGGGTCGCGGCTTCGCTGGAGCTCTTGCCAGAGACGAGGGCTCCTTGGCCAAAACGAGAGGGAGGGATCGAGAGAGGGGGTGGAGGCGCACCTGCCCGTACCCGTAGCGTAGCTAGGGGTGGTCGAACGGCGTCAGAATCGACCTCGCAAGCGGAGGCTGATGCGTCTCCAACGTATCTACTTTTCCAAACACTTTTGCCCTTGTTTTGGACACTAACTTGCATGATTTGAATGGAACTAACCCGGACTGATGCTGTTTTCCACAGAATTACCATGGTGGTATTTATCTGCAGGAGCAAACGTTCTCGGAATGACCTGAAACTTCACGGAGCCACTTTTCAGAAAATAAGAAAAATACCTGCCAAATATGAAGGTCAGGGGGCCCACCGTCTCTCCACGAGGGTGGGGGGCGCGCCCCCTACCTCGTGGGCCCCCTGTTGCCTCTCCGACTCCAACTCCACCTCCATATATTGAGTTTCGGGGAGAAAAAAATCAAGGAGAAGAAATCATCGCGTTTTACGATACGGAGCCGCCGCCAAGCCCTAAAACCTCTCGGGAGTGCTGATCTGGAGTCCGTTCGGGGCTCCGGAGAGGGGAATCCATTGCCATCGTCATTGAGGGAGTCCTGGATTAGGGGGTCTCCGGATAGCCGGACTCTATCCTTTGGCCGGACTATTGGACTATGAAGATACAAGATTGAAGACTTCGTCTCATGTCCGGATGGGACTCTACTTGGCGTGGAAGGCAAGCTAGGCAATACGGATATGTATATCTCCTCCTTTGTAACAGACCTTGTGTAACCCTAGCCCCCTCCGGTGTCTATATAAACCGAAGGATTTTAGTCCGTAGGACAACATACAATCATTCCATAGGCTAGCTTCTAGGGTTTAGCCTCTCCGATCTCGTGGGAGATCAACTCTTGTAATACTCATATCATCAATAATAAATCAAGCAGGACGTAGGGTTTTACCTCCATCAAGAGGGCCCGAACCTGGGTAAAACATCGTGTCCCCTGCCTCTTGTTACCATCCGCCTTAGACGCACAGTTCGGGACCCCCTACCCGAGATCCACCGGTTTTGACACCGACATTGGTGCTTTCATTGAGAGTTCCTCTGTGATGTCGCCGTAAGGAAGGATGCCTCATCTCGTTGTTAAAAACAACATTACCGCTGGGGGAGCTCTGGTTTTCAGCCAAACTCTCCGGCTAGGCAGTTTCGTCATGACTGCCTGTTCGGCCGCTGCACCGATAATGACTTCTCGGGTCATCAAAAACAGCCTACATGTCGGCTCGGAATTCGCCGAGTAAATGGATCCAATGGAGCTCTCTTCCCTAAACGAATCTTGGATCGCATCACCGCCTTGGGAGTCGCTACGGACTATGATCGGATTGGGCTTAAACCCAATCAAAGGGAGATTAACTCTCCATCGGTCACCCATCACGTTGCGGTGGTGGAGGAACAATGCGGCAACTCTTCCTCTATTTTCAGGACTAACTATGTCCGAATTCCTGAGCTCTCCGAGCCGGATACCCTCTCACGGGAGGACATCACCCAAGCCCTGAACCTAGAATCAGGCAGTGGGCCAGACTTATCGGGCAGCACTCCAGAACCCGAACTTCCAAGATTGGAAACTCCTCGGCCCTTGGCTCTCAGATCGGGTAGGGGTTCAGACTCAAATCCACCCACCCACCCAGACATAAACGATCTTTCCCACATCAGGCAAGAGCCCCATGAAACAATACATCATTATTGGGCCAGATTCCTCCTTGTGATGAACAAGGTTAAGGACTGTCGCGAGGAAGATGCAATCTCAATTTTCTGCAACAATTGCACGGACAAGGGAATCCCTAACGCCTTAAGTCGCCGTGACATATCACGCTTCGCTGACTTGGCGTCCATAGTACGAAAGTAATATGCGATGGAAAGCGCCTGGAAAACCGAAACGAAATTTTGGGATAATCCGGCTCCGAATATACACCCAGTCCGAAGTAAAAGGGTGCACTATCATATGACACCCGAGATAGTTGCAAAGAAACAAAAACCCTCTACAGGGCATGGGACCGTACTGGAGGGATGGTTTAACGGACCCTGCAAAATTCATAGTACAGCGGATACAATACCAATGCACAGCCTTAGAGCATGTTGGATACTCCGGCAGGTGGCCAAAAGTGGTGAGGATGTTCTTATCCCAAATGCCACAGAGCACCATCCCATGGATAACAATACGGTGTTAACAGTCTTTGAGACCTTCGCATCTAATAATAGGCACAAGTGAACACTCTGCAGCATGGCCGAAATCTGCCACGTAGCAGCAATAAATCCATGGAGTGACACGGCTATTACCTTCAATGCCAGTGACGAACCTAAATTCCGAAAAGCCCGATCACCAGCCGCACTGGTCCTCAGTCCAATTTTGGACGGCTTTCGACTCACCAAAGTACTCATGGATGGCGGCAGCGGATTAAACCTCATCTATGAGGAAACTCTTCAAAAAATGGAAATAGACTGGAACCGCATTGAGCAAAGTAGCACAACCTTCAGGGGAATCATACCCAGTCGGGAGGCACGATGCACTGGGAAAATCACACTAGACGTGGTATTCGGTACGCCAGAGAACTATAGGTCCGAAGAAATTACATTTCAAGTGGCCCCGTTCAGCAGTGGATACCACACCCTTTTAGAACATGAGGCATTCACGATCTTCCAAGCCGTACCCCATTATGGGTACATGAAGCTCAAAATGCCCGGGCCCAACGGAATCATCACCCTCGCCAGTGATCTGGACACAGCACTCCGCGCCGAAAACAAAACAGCCGCACTGGCCCTCGAGGCATTATCCGAAGCCCTCTCGGCCAAGGAATTAACCACGCTACGCTCCATAGTGGACAGGGACGACGTGATCCTCGATAAGAGATCCAAGTCTACCTCTTTTAAACCGGTAGATGAAATAGTCAATTTCCAAGTCCACCCAACGGACCCTACAAAAACAGCCTCCATCGGGGCACAGTTAAAACCCACCGTGGACGCCGCACTATGAGAGTTCCTGCGCGAGAATTGGGACATATTCGCCTGGCATGCCTCAGACATGCCAGGGATCCCACACAGGCTGACCGAGCATAGCCTCAATATCCTAAAGGGATTCAAGCTGGTCAAGCAAGCTCTTCGGCGTTTCTCCGAACCTAAGAGATAGACCATGGGAGAGGAACTAGCCAAGCTATTGGAGGCCGGATTCATCAGAGAAATAAAACATCCGGACTGGCTAGCAAACCTGGTGATGGTACCAAAGAAGGATAAATCCTGGCGCCTTTGTGTCGATTTCAAGGACCTCAATAAAGCTTGCCCAAAGGATCCCTTCCCCCTCCCCTGCATCGATCAAATTATTGATGCTATCGCAGGACACGAGTCATTGTGTTTCCTCAACGCATACTCCGGTTACCACCAAATCAAGATGGCGAAGTCCGACCAAGCCGCAACGACATTCATCACACCATACGGTCCCTTCTGTTTCAACACAATGCCTTTTGGGCTCAAACACACCGGCGCAACATATCAGCGCATGATTCAGACATGTCTGGAGAAACAAATCGGCAAAATAGTAGAGGCATACATAGATGATGTGGTCGTCAAAACCAAACACGTGGACTCTTTGATAGACGACCTGAGGCTCACATTCGACAACCTCCAAACATACGACATCAAGCTCAATCTGGAAAAATGCGTTTTCAGCGTATGAAAGCTCCTGGATTTCATTGTCTCCAGTAGAGATATTGAAGCTAATCCGGCCAAAATCAGAGCTTTGTCACAATTGGCTACCCCAACAGACCTCAAACAAATCTAGAAGTTAACTGGATGCGTGGAGGCTCTAAGCCGCTTTATCTCCCGCTTAGGAGAAAAGGCTTCACCCTTTATTGCCTCCTTCGGCGCACAGAACACTTCGAGTGGACTGACGCTACCACAGTCGGATTGGAAGAAATAAAGGCCATTTTGGCAACCAACCCAATCCTGGCCGCGCCAAACATCGGCGAACCAATGCTGTTGTACATTGCGGCAACTCATCAAGTTGTAAGCGCAGTGCTCGTCGTCGAACGAGAAGCTGACAGACATAAATTCCCTCTTCAAAACTCGGTATACTATGTATCCACTGTCCTCACTCCATGCAAATCACGGTACCCACATTATCAAAAGATAGCCTATGCGGTATTCATGGCATCCCGGAAGCTGCGACACTACTTTCAAGAGTGTTCAATTACAGTACCCTCGGAAGTGCCACTTAATGATATTATAAACAACCGGGACACTACAGGCCGGATTGCTAAATGGGCCATTGAGCCCCTCCCGTTCGACATAACATACAAACCACGACGAGCCATTAAGTCGTAAGTATTGGCCGACTTTGTCGCCGAATGGACGGAGGCCGAACTCCCTAAAGAGTACGGCGCATACTCCAATTGGATCATGCACTTTGACGATTCTAAAATGCTGGCTGGTCTAGGGGCTGGCGTCGTCCTGACGTCCCGAACCAGAGATACCGTTCAGTACGTACTACAAATATTGTATACAGACTCCAACAACGCAGCCGAATACGAAGCTCTGTTGCATGGTCTTCGGATGGCAGTCTCCATGGGCATTCAACGCCTGGAGGTGCGAGGGGATTCAAACCTCGCAATATCCCAAATAAATGGAGACTTTGACGCCAAGGATCCGAAAATGGTGGCCTACCAAAACGCCGTCCTAAAAATGTCAGCTCGGTTCGAGGGGCTCGAATTTCACCATGTGGCTCGGGGAAACAATCAGGCGGCGGATATCCTCGCCCACATCGATGCAAAACGCGATGCTGTCCCCCGCAACATATTTCTGGAGAGGTTTTTCAAGCCCTCCATAGTATGGGAAGGGGACACCGGTAACAATAGTCCGGATCCGGCCAAAATGCCCGATACCGAACACTCTTACAGAATTAGAAGCTCCACCACCGAAATAACACCTTTAGCCCATGTAATAATGGCCATCATAGCCCCGTGGACAGAACCATTCCTGGCCTACCTAACTAGGCAGGAACTTCCGGAGGACCAAAATGAGGCACGCTGCATAGTGCGGCGATCTAAGACCTACAGGGTCCATGAGAGAGAATTGTATAAAAAAAGCACTACCGGAGTCCTTCAAAGGTGCATCTCCGAAGAGGAAGGCCGGAACCTTTTGGCAGAAATCCACGCCAGACTCGGCGGTCACCACGCCGCAGCCCGGGCTCTTGTAAGCAAGGCCTTCCATATAGGATTCTATTGGCCAACGGACCGGGCAGCTGCACAGGACTTGGTCCAACATTGCGCCGCTTGCCAGCTCTTTGCAAATCAAAGCCACATGCCACCCACCGCCCTCCAAACAATCCCCATTACATGGTCCTTCGCGGTCTGGGGGCTTGACATGGTTGGGCCCCTTAAAGGGGGAACCCACAAGAAAAAATACGTATTGGTCATGGTGGATAAATTCACCAAATGGATAGAGGCCAAACCTGTTAAAACAGCTGAATCCGGACCAGTGATAGACTTCATATCCGGGGTCGTACACCATTATGGCATCCCCCACAACATCATCACTAACAACGGCACGAACTTCACTGTCGATGAGGTAAAACTCTGGTGCAGCAAAATGGGCATCAAGATCGATTATGCTTCAGTCTATCACCCACAAACCAATGGCCAAGTTTATAATGAGCGGCATTAAACCCAGATTAGTGTGTTCCTTAATGGAGTCTAACACGCACTGGGTAGAGGAGCTTGACTCCGTACTCTGGGGGATGCGGACCACGCTGAATCGTAGTACCGGATATACACCCTTCTTTATGGTGTACGATGCAGAGGCAGTCTTGCCCTGTGACATAATTCATGACTCACCTCGGGTGCGCATGTACAAAGAAAGAGAAGCCGAGCTCGATCGGCTGGACAGTCTGGACACCCTGGAGGAGGAGCGCGACATAGCAAAAGCCCGTTCCGCATTTTATCAGCAACAGGCTCGCAGATACCAAAGCAGAGAAGTACGGGCCAAAACTTATAATGTTGGCGAACTAGTTCTACGCCTGACGAATAAGAAAAGAACAAGCTCGAGCCCAAATGGGAAGGTCCCTTCATTATTAACCAAGTTCTGACCGGGGGAGCGTACCGACTGCGGGATGCATCGACTAATCGACTCGAGCCGAACCCATGGAACGCGGCCAGGCTCCGAAGATTCTACGCCTAGCGCCGGACTCCATGTTCATCACCTTCCTCTGTCCATTTTTTGCGTATACATTATCTGTCTTGTTTTCCTTTCTTTCTTTTTTTATTCTTTCTCTAGGCCTTCAAGGGCCAACTTGTGCCTTGCTTGCACATCATAGATGCGCTAGCCGCGCTCATCATACCTGGGGGCTTCTTTCATAGAAGCTTAATTATTTCTCTGGGCCTCATGCCCCGCACATGTGTTATACTTCCGCATGTACATTTTTTCGCCATTATATGCATCGATATGACTTAAGTTTTGGCCAAGCTGGGTTGCCTGGCTCTTGTATTTATGCCCTACGTTCTTGTTAATTCGGCTAGGGCATAAGGGGAGCACCTCTGCGATTGTTACTGCCGGGTCAGCCGGATGTGTACCTCAGACTGGGTGAAGCCGAAAGCTAGCGTTCTTAAGGGAATATTCGGTCAGTGAACAAAAGATGATTTTTATTTATTTCTCATATGTGCCCCCAGATGTTTTTCCTATGTTTCCTATTGCAGTCCGGACATGCACTTTAGGGCATGCGTACCCAGGGAAAGGAACCCTTAACGGAACTATTCTCCCTGGAAGATGTTTCTTACTACCCATGTAATATAACATAACTAGTTGGGCACTTGTCTGTTCAAGCACTAATGACCCCTATGCCTGGTCTCCATGCATACGTCGGTTCTTATATAACTAAGCGGGTATTCGGATACACTCTAGACTATCGGGTCCTGAGGTTGAAGGAAAAGGTCCGCCATGACAAATGATCTACAATCCGGCTAGAAGGCATTATACATGTCACTTTATTTACATCGTCATGCAGACTGACTAAATTCCTCTTCTATACCATCCAACAGGCGGTCTAGCCTACAATCCTGTTGGGAATACTTTGCGGCTAATTCTACTTGCCCATAAACTAAGCTAACGGGGATCTCTTTTCCGTCGGGCCCCACAGGTCCGACCTCGGCCATGTGATTTGGGTCAGCCTTGGTATACCGCGTCTTCACCATGGCCCAGGCTTCTCTGGCACCTTGTCGGCAGGGCGATATCTTCCATAATTGGAAGTGCCGCTGTGCTCCCTTGAGCTTCTCCGTAAGCTCTGCAACGCCCTCTGGCAGGGATACGGATGGCCACAAGGCCTGGGCAACACCTTGCATCACCTGCCAAACTTGTTCGTGCAGATGTGAGAGCTCGGATAGAAGATCACCCGCAGACCCGGGCATTTCCTCCGCAGGACGATCCGTCAGCATACCTACAGACATAACACTGTTAGTCGGCTTCTTCGCGGAACTCCTTCAAAAGGATTCGTTCAAGCACTTACTGAAAATGCCGCGCCGAAGCCGCTTATTCTCCTTCTCGGAGTCTGCAAGCTGGGCTCGAACGTCTTTTAGTTCCACACTCAGCTTGATATTAGCGTCTTGGAGATTGTTTTTCTCCCGCCTAACGTGAGTCAGCACGCGTTTGCCAGCCTCTAGCTGTCGCACGACATGCTGCTCCTCCGGATTTTCTCTGGATTCATCTGCAACATCTATTGTTAGATCTGTAGCCACACCGCACACTATATGGTAACCATCATTCTTTAAAGTAAATGTTACCAGCGGGTGACTTTTTCAGTTCCTGCAATGCAGCAACAGCGGCCCACAGTTGGGTCTTGCATTCCTCTAGCTCATGTGACAGCCTAGTATTCTTCTCTGTAAGAACCTGCACAAAAAAGATGTCCTTAAATCAGTTCTGCTAACTTTTTCAAGTCTCAGGGGCAACTGATACATATAAATCATCAGATTTACTTACCTATACATCCTTTACATACTGATTCGTGGCTCTGGCTAGACCATCTTGAGCAGCACGGAGGTACGCCTCTCCAGAATTGAAGGCATCAAATGCCCCTGGTGAGAAACAAGCGTCACGGAGTACGGCCCGTCGGCGCCTATGATTCATGACGCTTTCCACTTCTAAGTTTGTAGCGGATAATCTATCAGCATCCTTTGTAGGGGGATTATCCGGCGCCCGCCCCATATCGGCTTCCGCCTCTATGTCCGGTCCTGGCGCCCGACTGGTGGAAGCGTGATTAGTAACATTGCCGCACATATTTCGGCGAGCGTTTTTTCTGTTAAAGAAACATGGGCGTCATTACATTTCGAGAAAGACGACAACCATGGAGCGGGGTTTTTGTTATACCTTTGCGTCGGCGTCTCCATCCTGACCGCCTTCCTTTTTGGCCTGCCCGGCCTTGGTGCCTCTTGTTGGCGAATTGATGCGGGTTCGGCAAGGCGTCCCGAATGCCTTCCCTATAAAAACGCCATATGTATATGGTAGGTGAAGTATCTAAAAGGGGATCCTAGTTTTTGGAGTTTGGATTTTTTGGTTTTCTTACGTGCGATGCAGGAAGCAGTACGGGATAGTCTGTCGTAATGGCCACTGTCGGTGTCAAAACCGGCGGATCTCGGGTAGGGGGTCCCGAACTATGCGTCTAGGTCGGATGGTAACAGGAGGCAGGGGACACGAAGTTTTACCCAGGTTCTGGCCCTCTTGATGGAGGTAAAACCCTACGTCCTGCTTGATTAATATTGATGATATGGGTAGTACAAGAGTAGATCTACCATGAGATCAGAGAGGCTAAACCCTAGAAGCTAGCCTATGGTATGATTGTTGTTCATCCTACGGACTAAAACTCTCCGGTTTATATAGACACCGGAGAGGGCTAGGGTTACACAGAGTCGGTTACAATGGTAGGAGATCTACATATCCGTATCGCCAAGCTTTCCTTCCACGCCAAGGAAAGTCCCTTCCGGACACGGGACAAAGTCTTCAATCTTGTATCTTCATAGTCCAGGAGTCCGGCCGAAGGTATAGTCCGGCCATCCGGACACCCCCTAGTCCAGGACTCCCTCAGTAGCCCCTGAACCAGGCTTCAATGACGATGAGTCCGACGCGCAGATTGTCTTCGGCATTGCAAGGCGGGTTCTCCTCCAAATTCCGTGTACCTGTTGAATAGTGTCTGGTTTCTTGTAAATGTAGTGCTCCTTGGCTTCTACGCCCAATAATGGCCGTTTTCCACGTGTCAAACGAATACGAAAAGTCAGGGTGTTTTTTATATTTACACCCCTAGCCGCGTGAATGAGCTGCCTATTTAAGGGGACGAGGATTTAGATCCAAACCACACCTTCTCCCTTCCGCGAGTATTCATCGGAGCGTATCTGACAAAGGTCCATTCTATCATGGCCAGCCGCCGCAACTCCTCCTCTCGCCCTTCCAGCCCTCAGCCCAGAGATTGGAAGAGGTGCCCATCCCGCACAGCGAGCTAGTGAAGCTCCAGACCAAGGGATTTCTCCCCCCGGCCTATATGGTCCCGGTTCGAGCCGGACTTGCCACCTATAATGGCGGGGAGCAAGCGGAGAGCGCCCCCAATCCCTCCAAAGGAGTGCGGGTATGCTTGGCCCCTTACTTAATAAGAGGGCTCAGATTTCCAATTCATCCGTTTCGCTGGGGGGCTTCTGGAGTTCTATGGCCTCCAGCTGCACAACCTCACGCCTGCCTCCATATTGCATATCGCGGGCTTCGTAGCCCTTTGCGAGCTATTTTTGGGCTGTGAGGCTCATTTTGTGCTGTGGAAAAGGCTATTCTGCCTTGTGCCCCGCTCTAAGGAGGGGTCAATACATCAAGTGGGCGGAGCCGAAGTGTGGCGCATCGCCGGGACCGGATATCTATCCGGAACCCCAAAGAAGGCGTCCGAAAACTGGCCTTCGGAATGGTTTTATATAGAGGACGTCCCGCTGTCGGATCCTATCCGGATCGGCCTCCCTGAGTTCGACAGTGCTCCCCTAAAGAAGCGCCTAAGCTGGCGTCCACGGATCCCTCAGAGGGAAAGTGACAGGGACGTCATTTACCTGATGGGCCAGATAAGATTGTTAGCCCATTCCGGACTGACCATGATCGGGGTTATGGCCGAATGCATCATGCGGGGGGTGCGGCCGCTTCAGTATAGAGGCCACCCCATGTGGGACTTCAACGGGGAGGATGACGCCACCTGCTACGGCCGTAAGGGGCCGGATTCGGCTGCCGCTCTACTAAAGATCTTGTCCACTTTGTACAAGGGAGACGAGGAGGAATTTCTCCGCGTCAACCCACAGGGTGGATTTTCTATGTACAATCCCCCAAGCTGGATAAGTGGTCACTTTTACTTGCCCATCCGTTTCATATTCCCATTGTTAAATATTCAGTCTAACGACTTCAACGCAGGAATTGCGCCAGGCTGTTAAAGAAATAAACAGCCCTCCACCACAACCGAGGACCCAGGAAGGTCCCTTGACCCATCCTCTCAAGAGGATCCGGTCTTATCTGTGGAGCTGATTGATGGGGTATTTCATCAATTGAGCAAGGACAACGCCTTGGTGGCCATTACAACCGATTACCCAGGGTTACTCCCAGCCTCATAGGTAACTGAGACCGAAGTCCCAGCACTTTAAAAAGGGATCTGTCCTCGCGTGTTTTTGACTGCCGTATGACAACCATGTTTTGCAGGGGAGGTCCTTGAGACGGGAGGCCGAGCCTACGGCGACTAGCCAACGAGGGGCGTCGAGGCCCCGCGGGCTGAAAAGAAGTGCGGTCCGGACTGAGACGCCGGCGCAAAGGTATAGCGCGCCATCCTATTCCCAGGTGTTATTCCTTAAAGGCATATTAACGCTCGTGCTTTCTTCAGGATGAAGAGACCTCGCCGGACTATATCTGGAGAGGTTGCCAGTCGCGCCTCCACCAGCCAGGCTCCAAAGCCCGGTCCAAAAGAGGAGGCGAACACAAGGTGCGCACCGGACGCTCCTCCGACAGAGAATGCGGACAGGCTGTCTGCCACCAATTCCGAGGTGGAGAGTGCCATGAACCACAGGCGTCGCCGGACTGTTCGTCGCGACACTTGTTTCTCCCAAGAGGCATTGGATGCCTTCAATTCGGGAGACGCGTACCTCCGTGCCGCTCAAAATGGTCTAGCCAGAGCCACGGAGCAGTATGTGAAAGATATACGGGTAAGAAAATTTTGGTAATTATATATGTATACCAGTAGCCCCCGAGACTTGAAACAGTTAGAATAACTGATTTAAGGATCATCTGTTATGCAGGTTCTTAAAGAAAAGAATACCCTGCTGTCCCAGGAGCTGGAAGAGTGCAAAGCATAACTTGAGGCCGCACTAGCCGCGGCAGGGGAGCCCAAGGAGACCCCCTCTGGTAATATACGCTTCGAAAGATAAGTATTTTGCAAAGTGCGGCGTGGGTGCAAATCTGACAAATGAAATTGCAGATGGCGCTGGATTAAATCCGGAAGTGCAACAACTCCGATGCCAGCTAAAGGCTGGTGAGAGCGTGCTGACAAAGGTGAGGCGGGAGAAGAACGATCTCCAAGATGCCAACACCAAGCTAGGCGTTGAACTGAAGGACGTTCGTGCCCAGTTGTTGGACTCCGTGAAGGAGAATAAGCGGCTTCGATGCGGCATATATAGTAAGTGCTTAAACGAACTTAAAAAAAAGAGTTCGGCGAGGAAGTCGACTAACAGAGTAATGTCTGTAGGTATGCTGACAGGTCATCCTGCAGAGGAAATGCCCGGTTCTATGGGTGACCTTCTTCCTGAGCTCTCAACTGCACGAGCGAGTTCGACAGGTGATGCAAGGCGTCGCCCAGGCCTTGTGGCCGTCCATCTCCATGCCCGAAGGCCTTGGAGAGCTTGTAGAGAAGCTGAAGGGAGTGCGGCGGCGCTTCCGATTGTGGAAAATGTCGGCCTGCCATCAAGGCGCCAAGGAGGCCTGGGCCATGGTGAAGACGCAGCACACGAAGGCTAACCCAAACCACATGGCCGAGGTCGGACCCGTAGGGCCCGATGGGAAGGAGATCCCTGTGAGCTTAGTATACGGCCAAGTAGAGTTGGCTGCAAAGTATTCCCAATAGGACTGTAAACTAGACAGGCTGTTAGATGGGATTGAAGAGGAATACAATCAGTCCGATTGACTATGTAATTTTAATTGACATGTGTAATGCCTTCTAGCCGGATTGTAGATCGTTTGTCATGGCCGACCTTTTCGCTTCAACCTCGGGACCTGTTGGTCCGGAGTGTGTCCGAATACCCTCACGGTTATGTAAGAACCGGGGTATGCATGGAGACCAGGTGTAGGGGTCATTAGTGCTTGAACAGACAAGTGCCCAACTAGTTATGTTATATTACATGGTTAGTAAGAAACATCTTCCAGGGAGAATAGTTCCGTTAGGGGTTCCTTTCCCTAGGAGGCATGCCCTAAAGTGCATGTCCATTCTGCGAAAAGAGATGCAGGAAAAACATCTGGGGGCGTATAGATAAATAAGTGAAATAAAAGATCATCTTTAGTTCACCGACCGAATATTCCCTTAAGAACGCTAGCTTTCGGCTTCACCCAGTCTGAGGTACACATCCGGCTGACCCGGCAGTAACAATCGCAGAGGTGCTCCCTTTACCACCTAGCTGAACAATCGGGAACGTAGGGGTAAGCACAGGAGCCAAGCAACCCAGCTTGGCCAAAACTTAAGTCATATCGATGCATATAATGGCGAATAAAAGGTACATGCGGAAGTGTGACACATGTGTTGGGCATGAAGCCCGTATAAATAAGCTTCTGTTTAAAGAAGCCCCCAGGTTTAATGAGCGCGGATAGCGCGTCACTTTGTGAGCCTTTAAAGGCTATAAGAGAGAGAGGAGAAGGAGAGAAATGTAAGATAGAAAGTATATAAAAAATGGACAGAGGAAGGAGACGAACACAGAGTCCGGCGCTAGGCATAGAATCTTCGTAGACGGGCTGTGTTCCATGGGTTCGGCTCGAGTCGGTTATCCGATGCATCTCGCAGGCGGTACGCTCCACCAGTTAGGACTTGGTCGATTATGAAGGGACCTTCCCACTTGGGCTTGAGTTTGTCCTTTTTCTCCGGCGGGCGTAGAACTAATTCGCCAACATTGTAATTTTTGGCCCATACTTCTCTGCTTTGGTATCTTTGAGCCTGCTGTTGATAGAATGCGGAACGGGCTTTTGCCACGTCACGCTCTTCCTCCAAGGTGTCCAAACTGTCCTGCCGATCGAGCTTGGCTTCTCTTTCTTCGTACATGCGCACTCGAGGTGAGTCATGAATTATGTCACAGGGCAAAACAACCTCTACGCCGTACACCATGAAGAATGGTGTGTATCCGGTGGTGCGATTCGGCGTAGTCCGCAGCCCCCAGAGTATGGAGTCGAGCTCCTCTACCCAGTGTGTATTAGATTCCTTAAGGGACCATACTAATCTGGGTTTGATGCCACTCATGATAAGACCATTTGGACGTTTGACCTGGCCATTGGTTTGTGGGTGATAGACGGAAGCATAATAGAGCTTGATGCCCATGTTTTTGCACTAGAGTTTTACCTCATCGGCCGTAAAGTTCGTGCCATTATCAGTGATGATGCTGTGGGGGACGCCGTAATGGTGTACAACCCCGGATATAAAGTCTATCACCGGTCCGGATTGGGCCGTCTTAACAGGCTTGGCTTCTATCCATTTGGTGAACTTATCCACCATTACCAGTAAGTATTTTTTCTTGTGGGTTCCGCCTTTAAGGGGTCCAACCATGTCAAGCCCCCAGACCGCGAAGGGCCAAGTGATGGGGATAGTTTGGAGGGCGGTGGGTGGCATATGGCTTTGGTTTGCAAAAAGCTGGTAACCGACGCATCGTTGGACTAAGTCCTGGGCGTCTGCCCGGGCCGTCGGCCAATAAAAGCCTCTATGGAAGGCCTTGCTTACAAGGGACCGAGCTGCAGTGTGATGTCCGCCGAGTCCGGCATGAATTTCAGCCAGGAGGTTCCGCGCTTCCTCTTCGAAGAATCACCTTTGAAGGACTTCGGTAGTGCTTTTCTTATAAAGCTCTCCCTCATGGACTTCATAGGCTTTAGATCGCCGCACTATGCAGCGTGCCTCATTTTGGTCCTCAGGGAGTTCCTGCCTGGTAAGGTAGGCGAGGAATGGTTCTGTCCATGGGGCGATGACGGCCATTATTACATGGGCTGAGGGTGTTATTTCATTGGCAGAGCCTCCAATTGTGTCAGAGTGTATGGTGTCGGGCAGTGCGGTTGGGTCCAGGCTGCTATTGCCAGGTTCCCCTTCCCATACTATGGACGGCTTGAACAGCCTTTCCAAGAAGATGTTGGGGGGGGACTACATCGCTTTTTGTGCCGATGCGTGCCAGGACATCTGCCGCCTGATTATTTTCCCGGGCTATATGGTGAAATTCGAGCCCTCCGAACCAAGCTGACATTTTTAGGATGGCGTTGCGATAAGCTGCCATTTTTGGGATATTGCGAGGTTCGAGTCCCCGCGCACCTATAGGCATTGAATGCCCATGGATACTGCCATCCGGAGACCATGTAAAAGGGCCTCATATTCGGCTGCGTTGTTGGAGTCTGTGTACATTATTTGGAGTACATATTGAACTGTGTCTCCTGTGGGGGACGTCAAAACGATGCCAGCCCCTAGACCGGCCAACATTTTGGAGCCGTCGAAGTGCATGACCCAGTTTGAATATGTGCCGTACTCTTTAGGCAGTTCGGCCTCCGTCCATTCTGCGACGAAGTCGGCCAAAACTTGCGACTTGATAGCTCGCCGTGGCTTGTAAGTTATGTCAAACGGGAGGAGCTCAATGGCCCATTTTGCAATCCGGCTCGTCGCGTCGCGGTTATTTATAATATTGTTAAGTGGCACTTCCGAGGCTACTGTTATTGAACACTCTTGAAAGTAGTGTCGCAGCTTCCGGGATGCCATAAACACCGCGTACACAATCTTTTGATAGTGCGGGTACCATGACTTGCACGGAGTAAGGACAATGGACACATAATAGACCGGCTTTTGAAGGGGGAATTTGTGTCCGTCCGTTTCTCGTTCGACGACGAGCACTGCGCTTATGACCTGATGGGTTGTTGCAATGTATAATAGCATTGGTTCGCCAATGTTTGGCGCGACCAGGACTGGGTTTGTTGCCAAGATGGCTTTTATTTCGTCGAGTCCGACCGTGGTTGCATCCGTCCACTCGAAGTGTTCGGTGCGCCGAAGGAGGCGGTCAAGGGGTAGGGCCTTTTCTCCTAAGCGGGAGATAAAGCGGCTTAGAGCCGCCACACATCCGGTTAATTTTTGTATTTGTTTGAGGTCCTCCGGGATATCCAATTGTGACAGAGCTCGGATCTTGGCTGGATTTGCTTCAATTCTTCTACCGGATACAATGAAGCCCAAGAGCTTTCCGGCTGGAACGCCGAAAACGCATTTTTCCGGGTTGAGCTTGATGTCGTATGTTCGGAGGTTATCGAATGTTAGCCTCAAGTCGTCTCCTAGAGATTCGACATGTCTTGTTTTAACGACCACACATCTACGTATGCCTCCACTGTTTTGCCGATCTGGTTTGCCAAACATGTCTGAATCATGCGCTGATATGTTGCGCCGGCGTTTTTGACTCCAAAGGGCATTGTGTTGAGGCAGAATGGGCCGTATGGTGTGATGAATGTCGTTGCGGCTTGGTCTGACTCTACCATCTTTATTTGATGGTAGCCAGAGTATGCATCGAGGAAACACAATGAATCGTGTCCTGCGGTAGCGTCGATAATTTGATCGATGCGGGGCAGAGGGAAGGGATCCTTTGGGCAAGCCTTGTTAAGGTCTTTGAAATCAATGCACAGGTGCCAGGATTTGTCCTTCTTTGGCACCATCACCAGGTTTGCTAGCCAGTCTGGATGTTTGATATCTTTGATGAATTCGGCCTCCAATAGCTTGGCTAGTTCCTCTCCCATGGCATGTCTCTTAGGTTCGGAAAAACGCCGAAGAGCTTATTTGACTGGCTTGAATCCTTTTAGGATATTTAAGCTATGTTCGGCCAGCCTGCGTGGGATTCCTGGCATGTCTGAAGGGTGCCAGGCGAAAATGTACCAGTTCTCTCGTAGGAACTCTCGCAGTGCAGCGTCTACATCAGGGTTTAACTGTGCCCCGATGGAAGCTGTTTTATTGGGGTCCCTTGGATGGACCTGGAATTTGACTATTTCGTCCGCCGGTTTAAAGGAGGTGGACTTGGATCTTTTATCGAGTATCACATTGTCCCTATTCACCATGGAGCGCAGCGCAGTCAGTTCCTCAGCCACTAGGGCTTCGAATAGCGCCTCAAGGGCCAGTGCGGCTGTCTTGTTTTCGGTGTGGAGTGCTATGTCTGGATCACTAACGAGAGTGATGATTCCGTTAGGCCCAGGCATCTTGAGCTTCATGTACCTGTAATGGGGTATTGCTTGGAAGACTGTAAACGCTTCCCGCCCTAGCAGAGCGTGATATCCGCTACTGAACGGGGCCACCTGGAACATGACCTCTTCGGACCTGTAATTATCCGGCGTGCCGAACACCACATCTAGTGTGATTTTTCCTGTATAGCGCGCTTCCCGACTGGGGATTATTCCTCTAAAGTTTGTGCTGCTTCGCTCAATGCGGTTCCAGTCTATTTCCATTTTTGAAGGGTTTCCTCATAAATGAGGTTCAATCCGCTGCCGCCATCCATGAGTACCTTGCTAAGACGAAAGCCGTCCACTATTGGACTGAGGACCAATGCGGCTGGTGCTCGGGCTGTTTGGAATTTAGGTTTGTCACTGGCGTTAAAAGTAATAGCCGTGTCACTCCATGGGTTTATTGTTGCTACTTGGTAGACTTCAGCAAGGCCGCAGAGTGTTCTTTTTCGCATATTATTTGATGCGAAAGTCTCGAAGACTGTTAATACCGTACTGGTTTCTCTGGGGTGACTTTCTGTGGCTTTTGGAATTAGAAGATCTTCGCCAATTTTTGCCACCTGCCGGAGTATCCAACATGCTCTAAGGCTGTGAGTTGGTGTGGCGCCCTCTGCATTGTGAGTTTTACAGGGTCCATCAAGCCATCCTTCCAGTATGGTTCCGTGCCCTGTAGAGGGCTTTTTATTTTTGGTATTGAACCCGGGTGTCTGACGATGATGCACCCTTTTATTTCGGACCGGGTTTGTATTCAAGGCCGGATTGTCCCAAAATTTTGTTTCGGTTTTCCAGGCGCTTTCCATCACATAGTAGTTTCGTACTATGGATGCCAAGTCAGCAAAGCGTGTATTATCACGGCAACTTATGGCGTTGAGGATTCCCTTGTCCGTGCAATTATTGCAGAAGAATGAAATTGCGTCTTCCTCGCGGCAGTCCTTTATCCTGTTCATAACCAGGAGGAATCTGGCCCAGTAATGATGTACTGTTTCTTCGGGCTCTTGCCTAATTTGGGATAGATCGCTTATGTACGGGTGGGTGGGTGGAATCAAATCCGAAACATCACCCAATCTGAGACCCAGGGACCAGGGAGTTTCCGAACTCGGGCGTTGGGATTCTTGGATGCGGCCCAATGAATCTAGTCCGTCGCCTGACTTTAAGTTCGGGTCTTGAGTGATATCCTCCCCTCCGCGGGTATCCGGCTTGGAGGGATCGGGAATCCGTACATAGCTAGTCCTTAAGATAGATGAAGGGTCACCGCACTGTCCCTCTACCACAGCAACGTGATGGGTGACCTGGGAAGAGTTAATCTCTCTCAGATCGGGTTTAGTCCCAATCTGGTCATAATCCGTAGCGACTCCCAGGGCAGCGATGCGATCCAAGAGCTCGTTTAGGGAAGAGAGCTCCATTGGATCTAGCTGCTCGGCGAATTCCGAGCTGACGTGAAGATTGCTTTCGATGACCCGAGAGGTCATCGTCAGCGCAGCAGCCGAACAGGCGGTCATAAGGAAACCGCTAGCCGGAGAGTTTGGCCGACAGCCAAAGCTCCCTTAGCAACGGTGCCGTCTTTAAAGACGGGATGAGCCATCCTTCCTGATGGCGATGACACAAAGGAACTCTCAATGAAAGCACCAATGTCGGTGTCAAAACCGGCGGATCTCGGGTAGGGGGTCCCGAACTGTGCGTCTAGGTCGGATGGTAACAGGAGGCAGGGGACACGAAGTTTTACCCAGGTTTGGGCCCTCTTGATGGAGGTAAAACCCTACGTCCTGCTTGATTAATATTGATGATATGGGTAGTACAAGAGTAGATCTACCACGAGATCAGAGAGGCTAAACCCTAGAAGCTAGCCTATGGTATGATTGTTGTTCGTCCTACGGACTAAAACTCTCCAGTTTATATAGACACCGGAGAGGGCTAGGGTTACACAGAGTCGGTTACAATGGTAGGAGATCTACATATCCGTATCGCCAAGCTTGCCTTCCACGCCAAGGAAAGTCCCTTCCGGACACGGGACGAAGTCTTCAATCTTGTATCTTCATAGTCCAGGAGTCCGGCCGAAGGTATAGTCCGGCCATTTGGACACCGCCTAATCCAGGACTCCCTCAGCCACCATGGCATCATCACAGCTTAACTGATAGAACTGCCGGTCTATCAGCTCCACAAATATAACCGGATCTTCTTCAAGTCCGGAGTCGAGGGCCCGGTCAGGGTCCTCTGGTTGTGGAGAAGGGCTGTTGACCTCCTTTATGGCTTTTCGCAGTTCCTGCCGCAAAGTGGCAAGGTGAATACTAACGACAAATAATGTGGGAAAAATGGGAGTAAGGAGATATAACTTACCCAGCTTGGAGGATTGTACATGGAGAATCCGTCCCGTGGCTTGATGTGGATGAACTCCTCTTCCTCTCCCTTGAACAATTCGGACATAATTTTTGCTAAAGCGCCAGCATTGTCCGGACCCTTACGCCCACAGCAGGTGGCATCATCCGCCCCGTTAAAACACCACAAGGGGTGCCCACAATATTGAAGTGGTTGCACTCCACGCATTATGCAAATCGACATAACTTCGATTACTGTCAATCCTTATTGAGCCAGTGCTTTAATCCGGTTCATCAGGTAGAGGACTTCTCCATTGTCTTCCACCTAGGGGCTCCGTGGGCGCCAACTTCAGCGTTTCTTCAGAGGAGCATTGCTGAACTCAGGAAGACCTCGTCGAACAGGGTCCGGAAGGGGAACGTCCTCCATATAAAACCATTCCGAAGGCCAGTCTTCGGACGACTTCTTCGGGGTACCGGACAGGTATCCGGTACCAGCGATGCGCCATATTTCGGCTACGACCACTTGATAAAGTGATCCCCTCTGTGTGCGAGGGACGAGGCAAAATAGCCTTTTCCACAGCTCGAAGTGAGCCTCGCAGCCCAGGAACAATTCGTACAGAGCAACATAGCCGGCGATATGTAGAATGTAGGCAGGGGTGAAATTGTGTAATTGGAGGCCGTAGAACTCCAGGAGCCCGCAGAGGAACGGATGAATTGGAAATCCGAGTCCCCTCAATAGATAGGGGACAGGGCATATTCGCTCCCCCATAGAGGGGTTGGGGAAGCTCTCCGCTTGCTCCCCGCCGTTGTAGGTGGCGAGCCCGGCTCGGACGGGCACCATATACGCCGGAGGGAGAAATCCCTTGGTCTGCAGTTCGACCAATCGACTATGTGGGACTGAACACCTCTCCCAATCACCGGGCTTAGGGCTACGGGGGCTGGACGAGGAGCTGCAGAGGTCGGCCATGCTGGAATGGTTCTTTCCGAAACGCGCTCTGATGGATTCTCGCTGAGGGGAGGATGGTATGGATCAGATCTAAGAATTCCCATCCCTTTAATAGACAATTTATTTGTCTGGCTAGGGGGTCGAATGTAAAAATGCCCTGGCGCCTCGTATTCATTCAACGCGTGGGAGATAGCCCTTATTGGGCACATAAGCCAAGAAGTCCGAACATTTATGGGACCGGACACTGCTTTACGAACACTCGAAAATTTGTGAAGAACCCGCCTTGCAATGTCGAAGACAACACTGCGCGCCGGACTCATCGTCATTGAACCCTTGTTCAGGGGCTACTGAGGGAGTCCTGGATTAGGGGGTCTCCGGACAGCCGGACTGTTGGACTATGAAGATACAAAATTGAAGACTCCATCTCGTGTCCGGATGGGACTCTACTTGGCGTGGAAGGCAAGCTAGGCAATACGGATATGTATATCTCCTCCTTTGTAACCGACCCTGTGTAAACCTAGCCCCCTCCGGTGTCTATATAAACCGGAGGATTTTAGTCCGTAGGATAACATACAATCATACCATAGGCTAGCTTCTAGGGTTTAGCCTCTCGGATCTCGTGGTAGATCAACTCTTGTAATACTCATATCATCAAGAATAAATCAAGCAGGACATAGGGTTTTACCTCCATCAAGAGGGCCCGAACCTGGGTAAAACATCGTGTCCCCTGCCTCCTGTTACCATCCACCTTAGACGCATAGTTTGGGACCCCCTACCCGAGATCCGCCGGTTTTGACACCGGCAGTCATCATCAACCATCCTCCATCACCGATTTCATGATGCTCACCACCGTGCGTGAGTAATTCCATCATAGGCTTGCTGGACGGTGATGGGTTGGATGGGATCTATCATGTAATCGAGTTAGTTTTTTTAGGGTTTGATCCCTGGTGTCCACTATGTTCTGAGATTGATGTTGCTATGACTTTGCTATGCTTAATGCTTGTCACTAGGGCCCGAGTGCCATGATTTCAGATCTTAACCTATTATGTTTTCATCAATATATGAGTGTTCTTGATCCTATCTTGCAAGTCTATAGTCACCTATTATGTGTTATGATGCGTTAACCCTGAAGTGACAATAATCGGGATACTTACCGGTGATGACCGTAGTTTGAGGAGTTCATGTATTCACTATATGTTAATACTTTGTTCCGGTTCTCTATTAAAAGGTGGCCTTAATATCCCTTAGTTTCCGTAAGGACCCCGCTGCCACGGGAGGGTAGGACAAAAGATGTCATGCAAGTTCTTTTCCATAAGCACGTATGAGTATATTCGGAATACATGCCTACATTATATCAATGAACTGGAGCTAGTTCTGTGTCACCCTAGGTTATGACTGTTACATGATGAACCGCATCCGACATAATTCTCTATCACTGATCCATTACCTACGAGATTTCCATATATTGTTCTCCGCTTATTTACTTTCCCGTTGCTATTGCTATCATCACTACAAAATACCAAAGACATTACTTTTACTACTGTTACCTTTTGTTACCGTTATCAGCACTATCATATTACTTTGCTACTAAATACTTTGCTGTAGATATTAAGATTCCAGGTGTGGTTGAATTGACAACTCAACTGCTAATACCTGAGAATATTGTTTGGCTCCCCTTGTGTCGAATCAATAAATTTGGGTTGAATACTCTACCCTTGAAAACTATTGCAATCCCCTATACTTGTGGGTTATCAAGACTATTTTCTGGCGCCGTTGCCGGGGAGCATAGCTCTATTCTTTGAGTCACTTGGGATATATATCTGCTTATCATTATGAAGAACTTGAGAGATCCAATAACCAAGATCTATCCCTCAACTACGAGGGGTGCTAAGGAACTGCCGTCTAGCTCTGCACTTGATTCACCTTCTATTTTGAGTTAGCTTGCGACACCTACACCTGCTTCTGCTATTCGTTCTGATATGTCGCATGTTATTGATGATTCCACTTCTTCTATGCATGATACTTATGATAAAACTACCTCTATGCCTGATACTACTATGCCACTTAGTGATTTTCTTGATGAACAACTTGCTAGGGCTAGAGAGATTGAAAATATTGAATCTGATGATACTGATGAAAGTGATGATGAAGAATCACTTGTTATTCATAAGGGTTATGTCTTTGATCAAGAAGCTTCTTTAGCTATTTTAGCGTGCCAAAATAGAACTGAACTCAAAAGATTATTAACTAAATGGAGTAAGCAATCTTTAAATGCTAGAATGAAACCTGACCCTGCTTTTTCTACTTCACCTATCTTTGTTACTAATAAGGATTATGAATTCTCTGTTGATCCTGATATAATTACTTTGGTTGAATCTGATCCATTTCATGGTTATGAATCTGAAACTGTTGTGGCACATCTTACTAAGTTGAATGACATAGCCACCCTGTTCCCTAAAGATGAGATAACTCGTTACTTTTACATCCATAAAATATTTCCGTTCTCATTAAAGGGTGATGCTAAGATTTGGTTTAATTCTCTTGATCCTGGTTGTGTGCGAAGTCCCCAGGATATGATTTATTACTTCTCTGCTAAATATCTCCCTGCTCATAAGAAACAAGCTGCTTTAAGGGATATATATAATTTTGTGCAAATTGAAGAAGAGAGTCTCCCACAAGCTTGGGGGAGGCTTCTCTAGTTACTTAATGCTTTGCCTGATCATCCTCTTAAGAAAAATGAAATACTTGATATCTTTTATAATGGACTAACCGATGCCTCTAGAGATTACCTGGATAGTTGTGCTGCTTCTGTTTTCAGGGAAAGAACACCGGATGAAGCTGAAATTTTATTGAATAATATGTTGACAAATGAAAATAATTGGACACCTCCGGAGCCAATTCCTGAGTGTATTCCTAAACCAACTCCGAAGAAGAGGGGTATTCTATTTCTCAGTCCTGAAGATATGCAAGAGGCAAAGAAATCTATGAAAGAGAGAGGTATTAAAGCTGAAGATGTTAAGAATTTACCTCCTATTGAAGAAATACATGGTCTTAATTTACCGCCTGTTGAAGAAACATATAATCTTAATCCTTTACCTATTGAAGAAATTCATGGTCTTGATAACCCGACACAGGTAGTAAAGGTAAATTCTCTCTATAGATATGATAAAGCTGTAATCCCATTTACTAAGTTTGCTAGCCCATGCTTAGATGAGTTTGATAAATTTATGGCTAAGCAAGAAGACTTTAATGCTTATTTTGGTAGACAATTGAAATACAATTAAAATATGCTTGAACACTTAGGAGATTATGTGGCCAATGTTAAAGGTGAACTTAAACTTATTATTAAACATGCTTCTATGGTTACCACTCAAGTAGAACAAGTACTTAAAGCTCAAAATGATTTGCTCAATGAATTGAATAGTAAAAATAATTATTATGCTGTTAGCGTGGCTACTAAAATGGTAGAATGACTCAGGAACCTTTGTATCCTCAAGGCCACCCTAAGAGAATTGAGCAAGATTCTCAGTGAAATATTATAGATGCACCTAGTTCTTATAAAAAGAAGAAAAAGAAAAATGATAAGACTTTGCATGCTTCTAGTAATCCTATTGTTGAAACACCTGAGAATCCAAATGATATTTCTATTTCTGATACTGAAACTCAATCTGGTTATGAACCTGAAATTAATGATAATGTTAATGATAATGTTCATGATGATGCTCAACCTAGTAATGATAATGATATAGAAATTGAACCTGCTGTTGATCTTGATAACCCACAATCAAAGAATCAACGTTATGATTAGAAAGACTTTGTTGCTAGGAAACATGGTAAAGAAAGAGAGCCTTGGGTTCAGAAACCCATGCCTTTTCCTCCCAAACCATCCAAGAAAAAGGATGATGAGGATTTTGAGCGCTTTGCTGAAATGATTAGACCTATCTTTTTGCGTATGCGATTAACTGATATGCTTAAAACCAATCCTTATGCTAAGTACATGAAAGATATTATTACAAATAAAAGAAAGATATCGGAAGCTAAAATTTCCACCATGCTTGCTATTATACTTTTAAGGGTGGAATAGCAAAGAAACTTGGAGATCCAGGAGTACCCACTATACCATGCTCCATTAAAAGAAACTATGTTAAAACTGCTTTATGTGATCTTGGAGCCGGTGTTAGTGTTATGCCTCTCTCTTTATATCATAGACTTGATTTGAATAACTTGACACCTACTGAAATATCTTTGCAAATGGCTGATAAATCAACTGCTATACCTGTCGGTATTTGTGAGGGTGTGCCTGTTGTAGTTGCGAACGTTACTATTTTTACAGACTTTGTTATTCTCGATATTCCCAAGGACGATAATATGTCTATTATTCTTGGAAGACCCTTTTTGAATACTGCAGGGGCTGTTATTGATTGCACTAAAGGCAATGCCACTTTTCATGTTAATGGCAATGAGCATACGGTACACTTTCCGACGAAACAACCTCAAGTTCATAGTATCAACTCTATTGGAAAAATTCCATCAATTATATTTGGAGGTTTTGAATTTCCTCTTCCTACTGTCAAGAAGAAATATGATATTCTTATTATTGGGGATGTGCATATCCCCGTTGAGGTAACATAGTGTTATTCGAAATTTCTCCGGTTCCATGTTATTCGGAATGAGTTCGTTAACAAGACTTGATCAACCTTGTTAGTGGATTCCTTTTGATGATCATGAGATGGATGAAACTAGAAGGCACAACCTTCTCTATCGCACTTTTTACTTTCTGTTATTTATATTAAATAAAATAAAAATAAATATTTTTCTGTCCGTCATCTGATTATCCGTGCAATATAAAAATACCTCGAAAATAAAAGTTCTCGAAATGCCCTGAAATTTAAATATGATTTTTTCTGGAATATTTGAGGATTTATGGAACTGAGAACACACCAGGGGGGTCAACCACCTGCCCACGAGGGTGGAGGGCGCGCCCCCTGCCTTGTGGGCCCACGGTGGCTCTCCTCCACTTATTCCTGCACCCACACACTTCATCTTCCTCCCACAAACACGAATAACCAGCTCAAGCACGAGTTCTAGCTCATCTTGTTGTCATTTTCGATCTCCTTGCTCAAAGCACCTCTCACAAAACTGCTTGGGGAGATTGTTCCTTGGTATGTGACTCCTCCATTGGTCCAATTAGTTTTTGTTCTAGTGCTTTATTCATTGCAAATTTTTGTTGCTTAGGTGACCCTGTTCCTGAGCTTGCATGTCAAATTTATATGGTCAAAAGTAGTTTTGATGCATGATATAGGCCCTAGGCACTTGTAGGAGTAGTTGCTATCAATATTATTGAGTTTGGTTTACTTTTATTTTGAAGTTACTAAAAATTTCAGAATTTTTCAGAAAATGATGAGGAGACTTTTGAGGGGCTTATCGAGGCAAATCTCGAAGGAAAAGGCACCAAACCCTAAGTATAATCTGCCTCGCACCACGGAGGTTCGGGTGTGTGAATGGCCTTCCGAGGATTTCTTGACAGCAGCCAGGATTTATGAAGATTTTCATGAATTGGCTCATAATGCAGGCCTCACCGCTTTCCTCCATGACCAATGCGATCAGTATCTCTTACTCACAAATACCTTTGTGCAAAACTTTCATTTTCATTCTAGGAACTCACCACCTACGGTGGAGTTACATTTATATGATGAGCATAAGGAGATGCCACTTTATGATTTTTGTCGAATTTGTTTAGTCCCTTTTGAGGGCAAGATAGAAGAACCACATCGTGATGATGTGGAGGGGTTTATTGATACTATCACTGTAGGGGAAACAAGGAAGGTTTCCGATGCACGAATCACTAGCATACATTTTCCTGTTTTACGCTACTTTGCATTATTTGCTAGTTGTTGATTAATTGGTCACGGAAACTGTGGAAACCTTAGTATCCCTGATATTATTATTTTGCTCCAAGGTTTACACGGTGATAACACTTTTAGTATGGGCGGCATTATTGCTAAACGGTTAAGTCTGAACCGTACCAAGGGCCCCATCTTTGGAGGCATCTATGCCTCACGCCTAGCTGCACATTTTAACATACCTATTAGGCATTCTGAGAAGGAAGAAAAAGTGCTGCCTCGTGTTTATTTAGATTATAAAAGTATGGTGGCACATGATTTTATTGTTAAGAATGGGGAAGGAGAGCTTAAATATCAATTGTTCTTTAACAAACATCATCCTGAGACAATTACCTTGCCTGCTCCTTCTTTGTTTGATTTGTCTATAGGCACGTACCTTGTTCCGTTGAAGGCTATTCACGCCTACCGGAACCCTGCACCAGCTGAGGAGCCAGAGCCGGAACCACAAATTGATCCTTCACGACAGTCTAATTACCAGTGGGATCCGGAGATGATTGTCAGCCAGTGGCAAGCTGAGTTTTCCTCTTCTTCCTTGCAGTACGACCCCAATTACTATTATGGATATCCGCCAGGCCAGCCGTGGCCATAGACCAACTTAGGCCAAAAGCCTAAGCTTGGGGGAGTATGTATTTCCCACCGACATTACATTTATGTTCACACACTCATTGCTAGATGTCGGTGCTCATACTTTTTCATTGTATCATCCATGCTAGTTTACTTTCCTTTTTATGCTTTCTTCTTATGTGTTTAATAAACCTTAAGAAAAAAAATTAGTTGTAGCTTTTAATTAATTTACTTTCCATGCTTGTAGTAGTAATTAAAAGGAAAACCCAAAAATATTTCATGTTCTTCTTTTGCTTGTTGGGAGTTTTCCCGTGTAAATAGTTTTATTTCTTTTCTTTGGGGATCGATAGGAGAAGACCATAATTAAATTGTTGAAGTGGCTCTTATATGCATTATTATTGATCTGACAAAAGAGCCCATATTGCCTTGTCTTCTCCTGTTTATTGAATGCTTGCAGATTCCAGCTTAGTCCAATGCACGTGCACTATTATTATTATTCACATCATTCGGTCGTGCAAGTGAAAGGCAATTATGATGTTATATGATGGATTGGCTGAGATGAGAAAAGCTGGTATGAACTGGACCTCTTTTGTTTTTGTAAATATGATTAGTTCATCGTTCCTGATTTAGCCTATAATGAATAAACTTGTTTGCAATGACAATTAGAGATCATAGTTTCTTGTGCCATGCTTGATTAGCTATGAGTTATAATGGTTTACCTTGCGTGCCAACATGCTATTAAAATGGTTATGATGTGGTATGATAGGGTGGTATCCTCCTCTGAATGATTTAAGTGACTTGACTTGGCACATGTTCACGCATGTAGTTGAAACAAAATCAACATAGCCTTCACGATATTTATGTTCATGGTGGATTATATCCTACTCATGCTTTCATTCGGTGTTGATTAATTTTAATGCATGTTCATGACTGTTGTCGCTCTCTAGCTGGTCGCTTCCTAGTCTTTTGCTAGCCTTCACCTGTACTAAGCAGGGAATACTGCTTGTGCATCCAAATCCCTTAAACCCCAAAGTTATTCCACATGAGTCCACTATACCTACCTATATACGGTATCTACCTGCCGTTCCAAGTAAATTTGTATGTGCCAAACTCTAAGCCTTCAAATAAATATCCTATTTTGTATGCTCGAATAGCTCATGTATCAACCAGGGGTATCTGTATCTTCCATGTTAGGCGGGTTATTCTCAAGAGGAGTGGACTAAGCTCGTCACTCACGAGATAAATGGCTGGTCACCGGGATGCCCAGTCCCATGCTTTATGCAAACTAAATCAAAATAATTGCAAACAAATCTCCCCCCTTGGGACTCTTGTTAGTTGGAGGCACTCGTTGTTTCGAGCAAGCCATGGATTGATGCATGTTGGTGGAAGGGGGAGTATAAACTTTACCATTCTGTTTGGGAACCGCATATAATGTGTGTAGCATGGAAGATATCGCCATCTCTTGGTTGTTATGTTGACAATGAAAGTATACCGCTCAAAATATTATTCACCTCTGTTTCAAAACCGAGCTCTGGCACCTCTACAAATCCCTTCTTCCCTCTGCGAAGGGCCTATCTATTTACTTTTATGCTGAGTCATCATCCTCTTATTAAAAAGCACCAGTTGGAGATCACCGCTGTCATTTGCATTCATTACTATTAGTTTACATTGAGTATGACTTGACTGGATCTCTTTTACCATGAATTACAATGTCTAGTCACTCCTTGGTCTTTAAAGGTGCTTTGCATTTATGTTTTGCGGTCTCAGAAAGGGCTAGCGAGATACCACCTTGCTATATCATATTATGATTGTTTTGAGAAAGTGTTGTCATCCGAGATTTATTATCATGGCTCGCTAGTTGATTATGCTATTGATATGAGTAAACTCGAGATCTATGCGTTATTGCGAATGTGGTTAGTTATAATCTTTGCTGAAAACTTGAATGCTGGCTTTACATATTCACAACAACAAGAGAAAATAGAGTTTGTAAAAGAATTTCTTTATCACTTTCAGTTTATCAACTGAATTACTTGAGGACAAGCAAAGGATTAAGCTTGGAGGAGTTGATACGTCTCCAACGTATCTACTTTTCCAAACACTTTTGCCCTTGTTTTGGACTCTAACTTGCATGATTTGAATGGAACTAACCCGGACTGACGCTGTTTTCAGCAGAATTACCATGGTGTTATTTATGTACAGGAGCAAACGTTCTGGGAATGACCTGAAACTTCAAGGAGGCACTTTTCAGAAAATACGAAAAAATACCTGCCAATGATGAAGTCCAGGGGGCCCACCGTCTCTCCACGTGGGTGGGGGGCGTGCCTGCCCCCCTCGGGCGCGCCCCCCTACCTCGTGGGCCCCCTGTTGCCTCTCTGACTCCAACTCCACCTCCATATATTGAGTTTCGGGGAGAAAAAAATCAAGGAGAAGAAATCATCGCGTTTTACGATACAAAGCCGCCGCGAAGCCCTAGAACCTCTCGGGAGGGCTGATCTGGAGTCCGTTCGGGGCTCCGTAGAGGGGAATCCGTCGCCATCGTCATCATCAACCATCCTCCATAACCAATTTCATGATGCTCACCACCGTGCGTGAGTAATTCCATCGTAGGCTTGCTGGATGGTGATGGGTTGGACGGGATATATCATGTAATTGAGTTAGTTTTGTTAGGGTTTGATCCCTAGTGTCCACTGTGTTCTGAGATTGATGTTGCTATGACTTTGCTATGCTTAATGCTTGTCACTAGGGCCCGAGTGCCATGATTTCAGATCTGAACCTATTATGTTTTCATCAATATATGAGTGTTCTTGATCCTATCTTGCAAGTCTATAGTCACCTATTATGTGTTATGATCCATTAACCCCAAGGTGACAATAATCGGGATACTTACCGGTGATGACCGTAGTTTGAGGAGTTCATGTATTCACTATATGTTAATGCTTTGTTCCGATTCTCTATTAAAAGGAGGCCTTAATATCCCTTAGTTTCCAATAGGACCCCGTTGCCACGGGAGGGTAGGACAGAAGATGTCATGCAAGTTCTTTTCCATAAGCACGTATGACTATATTTGGAATACATGCCTACGTTATATCAATGAACTGGAGCTAGTTCTGTGTCATGCTAGGTTATGACTGTTACATGATGAACCGCATCCGGCATAATTCTCTATCACCGATCCATTGCCTACGAGCTTTCCATATATTGTTCTCCGCTTATTTACTTTCCCGTTGCTATTGCTATCATCACTACAAAATACCAAAAACATTACTTTTACTATTGTTACCTTTTGTTACCGTTATCACCACTATCATATTACTTTGCTACTAAATACTTTGCTGCAGATATTAAGATTCCAGGTGTGGTTGAATTGACAACTCAGCTGCTAATACTTGAGAATATTCTTTGGATCCCCTTGTGTCGAATCAATAAATTTGGGTTGAATACTCTACCATCGAAAACTGTTGTGATCCCCTATACTTGTGGGTTATTAGAGGCAGAGGGAGGTGGTCACCGGAGATGAGGAAGACAGCGAGCAGAGGCAACTTCAGGGGCTCCAGGGGGGCGGAATGGCTTCACCGGAGAGAGGCGGAGGCCCTGGAAGGATCGCCCTGGCCTGGGAGGGGCTGGAGCTACCGCAACGACCAGAGGGGATCCCCGGCCAGCTCGAGCTCGAGGACGGCGGCCTGCGGCCTGCCCGACCGGTCTATAGTTTCCTACGTGCTTGTGGGGTGTGTGGGAGTGGTGGATGATTCTCGAGGACGCTGGGGGTGGCTCCATTTGTAGGCGAGCGGAGAGGGGGGGTTCGGGCTCCACTGGTGGACACCTGTCCACGGCGCCCGGCGATGAGAGGCGTCAGTGAGAGGGGGAGAAGGCGACGCAGCTCACGTGGCAACTGTTGGCGAATGGGGACGAGCACATGAACGAGGAGAAGGTGACGAGCACAGTGCACACCGCACTATTGGGTTGGCCGGACCGTGCAAGTGCTCGCTGCGGCGAGCTCCATCGTCAGCGAGTGCCTGGGGGGAGTTAATGGCGTTGAGACGAGGATGGTGGCGAAGTTTGGCACTCTCGGGCAGACGAGGGAAGCGAGCGCGCGAACAGGGCGCTCGTGTGATAGCCTGGTTTTTGCCCTCTCTCATTTGCTTGATTTTCTTTTGGATTCAATTTGAAACTTGGAGTTTTTGAATCTTTTCATATGTACTTAAACACTTGGTTACCCTTGGCTTTCACACAAGTTCTTCATTTCCCTCCCTTATCATCAATCCCCTTTTGATCCACCCCAAAATAATCTTTGGAATATTTTTCTTAAATGAAAAATATTCATTTCTCTCTCAAAAACCCTAGCTAGATCACTATGCTCCAAAGCAACCCTAATTTTTATGGCTCAGAAAGATCTGAGATAATTCAAAAATATTATTTGAACCCTAGAGCACCTTCCGCAGTAAAAATATTTCATCACTTTTTGGAATATTTTTGCTACAGAAAATATTTTCTGTTCTGGACAGAAATGGCGGTTTCTATAGCAACTACCATTTTACTTGCTTCATTGTGCCTGGTTTTTCTTGTGCATCTTCACCTTAGTAACTCATGGCTAACCTCCAGAGCACAGCCTCTAAATCCCAGCTATTTGACCTTAGTAACCTCTGAAAGTTACTGACCAGAAACTTACCTGGCATGTAAAAACTTCTCTACTGCACCTGGATCCAAACAAAGCATGGTAACCTCTCAATCTACCACGAACAACACGCCAGACATGAAGTTTAGGCTTAGCTCGGCCTGATGTCATAGTCCATGCGGTGACCGCGTTCGTCCAGGGGTGTTGGCATGCGTGTCGACGCGCTCTGAGTGCCGCTGAACGCTCTGTCCGCGCGTGCTCGCTTCCCCCGCCTGTCGTAGCGTGCCAAACTTCGCCACCATCTTTGTATCAACGTCCTTAACTCCTCCCTGGCGCTCGCCAACGCCGGAGCTCGCTGCGGCGAGCACGGGCGCGGTCGGGCCAACCAAACAGTGCAATGCGCACTGTGCTCGTCGCCTTCCCCTCGCTCCTGTGCTCGTCCTCGCTCGCCCACAGTTCCCGCGTGAGCTGCGTCACCTTCTCCCCCTCTCACTGATGCCGCTCGTCGCCGGGCGCCGTGGACAGGTGTCCACCGGCGGAGCCCGAACCCTCCTCTCCGCTCGCCTAAAAATGGAGCTGCCCCCAGCCTCCTCGAGCACCATCCACCACTCCCACACAACCCACAAGCGAGTAATAAGCCATAGCCCGGCCGGGCAGGCCACGGGCTGCCGTCTTCGAGCTCGAGCTCACCAACAATCCCCTCTGGTCGCTGCGGTAGCACCAGCCCATCCCAGGCCAGGGCAACACTTCCAGAGCCTCCGCCTCTCTCCGGTGAAGCCACTCCGTCCACCTGGAGCCCATGTAGTTGCCTCTACTCGCCGTCTTCTTCATCTCTGGCAACCCCCGCCTTCTGCCTCCGCTTGCGAGGTTGATTCCGACGCCGTTCGACCACCCCTAGCCACGCTACGGGTACGGGCAGGTGCGCCACCGTCCCCTCTCTCCATCCCTCCCTCTCGTTTTGGCCAAGGAGTCCTCGTCGCCGGCGAGAGCTCCGACGGAGCTGCGACTCCCTCTGTTTCCTTCATCCCCTCCTTCTCACCTGACTAGCGGGGCCTGCTAGTCAGCCACTCTGTACACACACGAAGCGGTATGAGTGGTGGCTCCCTGAGGCTTTACGCCTTCGATGTCACCCCCCTAGTCTGTTTATTTTAATTCAAACTTAATTCAATTCCAGAGAGCTTCAAACAGCCATAACTTTTCAACCATAAGTCCAAATGAATTGATTCTTTTTGCATATTGTTCTTTGCAAAGAAATCTAACAGCTCACCAAAAATGAGATTTTTCTGAGCTATTTAGAATTTCTGGTGATTTTCAGAAGAGTTCTTGATATTTTCTTCTTGTGCTTAAATTTATTTTCAGAGGGTGAGGCTTGTCTTGAGGATCACCAGAAGGCTTGTGAACCTCATCAACACTAAGGCAAGCCACAACAACATTATCATGGTGCCATTTTCAATATTGATGATTTTCTCACTTGAATGATATGATTAATACATGCATTTAAATAACTATTATATTATTTATATTCTGTTAATTGCGTGTTGGTATTATGCTTGATTTACAGAACCTTGAAACTAGCTTAGCTGGTAAAGAAGCTAAGATATAATTGTGGTAATGATAAAATGATTTGTTACGCATATGGATAATGGATTACATTATTTTCTTACATAGATAAAAATGGTTAAATTTGCTAGAAAATATCATGTTAAGTGCTTGTTTAGCCAATTTAGCTAATTTACAGAATGTTTGAACCTAACTTGATTGGTAAAGAAATTAGGATTTTCTTGCGATGATTATAGTAGAAACTTTGCTATGCATGTGAGGCATTAATTGGAGTTATTTTATTACATGAGAAAATAATATTGCTTGCTGCAAAGAATATGGTTAAAGTGAGACCAGGAAAGTAATATAAGTTGTTGATGCTTGTGTTTAGTGTGAATATGGTTGACATCAGTCATTTTCGTATTATGTCATGCATGTGTACTATTGCATTTCATGGCATGCTATGACACCGGTCATTCTCCTTTTATGTTGAACCTGAATATAACTCAACCTAAATATATCATTGACTGGGTCATGGTGCCGCTGAATCGAGATTTTCCCAGTGCAACCACATTTTCCTTTGTGGGAAGGCCTTGATTTGGTCCATTGACATGCCTCTGGTCGGTGCCTCCAACTAGGGAAGGTTATGGGCGTGCTTACCCTGGCCCGGTAAGCAGGCATAACCTTGTGTGCCCCTGTTTGAGATTTTTGGTACTGGTCCCCGTGAGGTAAGTTTTGGCCACGACGGTGGTCGGTGTGTCTTTGGTAGACACGGGGCTACCCAGGACTAGCCCCTTGGGGATTGGGTCAGAGTGGCCAGGAGAGTGTCATGGCAATGGAAGGGTTTCGTCGGAATGCCGTTGGTCCACCCGAATGGGAGTGCGAGGCCATGGGTTCTGAGGTGTGGGTACAGTGTGCTACCTCTGCAGAGTGTATAATCTATCGATAGCCGAGTCCACGGTTATGGACAACTCGTAGTAGGTCCCACCATGAGTCAACGTTTAATAAACATGCACACTAAGTTATGATCATTGCACTGATGTTGATGGATGAAATGCCATCGAGATGTTCGAGACCACGATGGTGGTTTGGTGGTGATCGCCGTAAGGATCATGAGTTACTTTGGTGGTGATCGTCGTAAGGATCACGAGTTACTTTGGTGGTGATCGCCGTAAGGATCACGAGTTACTTTGGTGGTGATCGCCGTAAGGATCACAAGTTACTCTTGTTAAAACCACGATGGTGGTTTGGTGGTGATCCGAGAACGATCACGATTGGTAAGGCGGTACCGAGGGATGTTTATCCCAGGAGCAGGAGCACAACATGTTGGAACATCATTGCATTATTAATTGGTTAAATATCATGATATTGTTTGTCATTGTGATTATGCCTATTGTGAGATTGCAAGAACATTCAATGTACTGACCTGGCGTGTCATGCCAGATTTTAGGAAAGTCGCGTTGGAAAGGAGCGCTGCTCGAGTCTAGATCGTGTCCACATCGGTGTCCCTGCGATATGGAGTTTCCGCTACAACGTTTTTCCGCTGCCGCGTAGTTGTTATGATCAAGGCCCCTTTATGTTCACTAAATAATGTATATATTGTTCAGTCGCATCGTGCGTGCTGCTCGGCCTCGACATCTGTTGTAATATGAACTCTGAGCCGCTAGCATCAATAAAGCGGTTGTCTTTCTGTACCAAGATGTTGTGTGTTGCCAGAAGACATGGTCTCTGGGCTGGCAATGCAGGGTAAACCGGTCACTCTGAGCCGGGGTGCCACAACGCTTGGTATCAGAGCCGCGCTGACTGTAGGCCACGCTAGACTACAATGTGTTAACTGGACGTTAGATACGAGTTTAAGTTGAGTGTCGGTAGCAATTGTAGCTGGTTGTTGCATTGCATGCACTTGATTTATATTTTTATGCTAACCTGCTAATGGTTGTGAATGTAGACGGCTACAGTGCCGTATCCGTGCCAGCTGCAGCTGATGCCGTACACGTCACTGCACCTTCTTCGTGAGGTGTGGCATCAGCTGTACCCCGCAGAGACGATCCACTCAATCGTGTGTATCGGGAGCGTCTAGCTGATTCAGCATATGAGTATCATGCAGTGGTTACTCTACGCACTAGTTATGATTCCGGCTCTTACACTCATACCTCTTGGAGCGGTTACGCCTCTACCGCTTCTCAGGCTGTCCAGTTTGCTGCATTGGAGGTCCTTGTTGAGCTTCGCTACAACGAGATACAAATGCAAAACCATCCAGGTTTATTTTACTACCCTTCTCTGCACGATAATGGTAGTGTCCGTTTCCAGATCATTGATCCGGAGTCTGATAGCGTTGCTAGCCACCTTGCTCGTTATGTCACTGCTAGCTATCTTATGATCCACGAGCTGGCTCGAGAGCTGACTCGTGCACGTACTGCTTTAGCCGCTGCTTTGGTCACCACTAGATCCGCCACTACTCCATCTTCTCTGGGATTTACTCCCTACGTTCCAGCCAGTTCTAGTTCCCCTATTTCACCGGTTACTCCCCCGAGTAGCTCATGCACTTCGACGGTGAACCCTCTCCGTACTCCTATGGAGTGGGTTTCACTTCTCTCTACTCCTGTAGCCCCGATGCTTCATCCTGCCCCTTCCCCGGAGGGAGAGCCCTCGAGGCAGCGTCGTCGTGTTACCTTTAACCTGGAGGTTACCGTTAACCACGTCAGTTTAGGATTCGAGTCCGCTTTAGGGGAGGACACTGCAGCACCAGTAGAGCACTAGTACCTCGGAGTATTTGCAGTCGTCGGGATAATGTACAGATGTCGCCGTACGAGTCATGATGTTTCGTTGCATGTATGAGAGTAGTTGAACCTGTCATGTTGTTTATCTTTCATGTATGAGTCTATGTATAATTATGTTGGGACTTTATTCGCCGTATTTTCTTCGCTCTTTTGTTTTCTTCTGGGATTTGTCGCTAGCTTTTCCCCAAATTTATTCTTGGATGTTTCTCATCTTGATTGTGTTGTCTTGGAAAAAATGCACAATAGGATGACGCGGGGAGGCAGCAGTAGCAACGTCCGTGAGGGAACTCCTATTCGTCGTTCCGCACGACAGGCAGGACATTCTCCCGAGCCGTACGTTCCACCACCGCCTCCACCGCCAAATCCACCCTCCACCGAGAAAATTATACGAATGTTTGAGGAAAGAAGGAACAATGATCTGCTTGAAATATTAAGAAGGGTGCAAGCTATGGTTGGACAGAATGGAAATCAGAACGGTCATTACTCAAAGCTGTCAGAATTTCAAAGGACCAAGCCACCCAGTTTCAGTCAGATTGTTGACCCATCGGATGCAGACGATTGGTTGCTTACCATTGAGAAAAAGCTTGAGATTGCTCGTACTAAAGAAAATGATAAAGTTCCATTTGCAACTCATTACCTTGAAGGCACTGTTGCCATATGGTGGGAAACTGCAAAGGCCATGTGGCGTGCTGATGAAGAAATCACCTGGGAAAAATTTAAGGATCAGTTCCGGAAATATCATATCCCTACTAGAGTTATGAAGGTGAAGCATCATGAATTTCTCGCACTCGTCCAAGGAAATCAGTCTGTGGGGGAATATTTGCAAAAATTTAATCATCTGGCCTATTACTCCCTTTATGACGTGGCCACCGAGGAAAGGAAGATTGACAGATTTCTTGGAGGCTTAAATCCGCAACTCCGGTGTACTCTCAGTATGTTTGATTTCCCAGATTTCCAAACTCTGGTGAACAAGGCTCTCATTGCTGAACGGGAGCACAAGCTTGTATTAGATAATAGGCCTGCCAACAATGACAACAAGCATAAGTTTTAGCCAAATAAGGATGGGCAACCAGTGCAAAAGGCTCGAACCTGGCAACAGACTCGGGTGGAATTCCAGCCTAATTGGCAATAGAATGTTAACAAGACCACCACTCAAGTCAAGAATGTCGTGACCAATCCAATACGTGAGGAGCGTCAGCGCAATAATTTGTGCTTCAATTGTGGGCAGAACGGGCATTATGCCAAACAGTGCCCCAAGAACAACAAGGCGAATTCCCCATTCAGGCCACAAGTCAACTTTATAGAGTCATGCTTGACCCAGCAAAACATTACTAGGTACGTGCATCATCTCTCAGCCGACGAAGCACAAGAGAACCCCGAAGTCGTCATTGGTATGTTTTCTGTTAATGACATACATGCCGTAATTCTATTTGACTCTAGGGCATCCCATTCTTTTATTTCTCGGAGTTTTGCTGCCCAAAACAAATTTCCTTGTACACTTTTGGGCAAAAATATGTTGGCACAAACCCTGGGATCTCTAATCAAGAGCAACATGGTCTGTCACGATCTGGAAATCAATATCAACTTAGTCTATTTTACAACCTCTCTGATAATTATTGAGTCTGAAAAGTTGGATATTATATTGGGTATGAATTGGTTGACCCAATATCAAGTTTGTATAAACTGCGCAACACGAGAAGTCACTTTGACTAGTCTGAGCGGGCAGACTACCAAATTCTATGCTCGCAAGAAGATACCCAAGCAAGAATTGGTTTTCACCGTTGTGGCTGAGTTGGAACTAATTACTGTGGTCAGCGAGTACCCTGATGTATGTCCAGAAGAACTGTCGGGCATGCCACCAGACCGAGAACTGGAATTTGCAATAGATCTTGTGCCTGGAACTGCACCATTATACAAGATGTATTACCAAATGCCCTCATCAGAATTAGTGGAGCTAAAGAAACAGCTTGATGAACTGCTCCAGAAAGGATATATTCGTCCCAGCTCTTCACCATGGGGATCACCCGCTATTTTTGTGGACAAAAAGGATGGCAGTCTCCGCATGTGCATAGATTACCGCCAGCTGAATGAGGTCACCATCAAAAACAAATACCTGCTGCCAAGGATTGATGATTTGTTTGATCAGCTCTGTGGGGCTAAAGTATTCCCTAAGATCGATTTACGGACCGGATATCATCAGCTCAAGATTAAAAAGGAAGATATTCCTAAGACCGCATTCACTACTCGGTACGGTCTTTATGAATATACCGTGATGTCCTTTGGTCTCACCAATGCCCCTGCTTTCTTCATGCATATGATGAACAAATTATTCATGGACTTCCTCGACAAATTCGTGGTAGTCTTCATCGATGACATCCTCATTTACTCCGAGGGTGAAGAAGAGCACAAGGATCACCTTTGAGCAGTGCTACAATGACTCCGCGACCATCAGCTTTACGCCAAATTCAGTAAATGTGAATTTTGGCTCAAGCAAGTTGGGTTTCTCGGGCATGTACTATCCGCCGAAGGTATAGGTGTGGACCCGAGCAAAGTAAATGATGTGCTCGACTGGCTGCCACCCACGACAGTGACACAGATCCGGAGTTTTCTCGGATTAGCTGGATATTACCTTCGTTTCATCAAAGGGTTTTCCAAGATTGCTAAGCCCATGACGGAGCTGCTCAAAAAGAATAAGAAGTTTCAATGGACGGAGGACTGTGAGAAAAGTTTCAATGAGCTAAAGATACGGCTGACAACCGCACCTGTGTTGACTCTCCCAGGCATTTATCACAGCTTTGATGTGTATTGTGACGCCTCCAGGCAAGGCCTTGGTTGCGTACTTATGCAAGACAACAAAGTAGTAGCATATGCATCGCGACAGCTACGACCTCACGAGGGAAATTATCCTACTCATGATTTGGAACTGGTTGCGGTGGTTCATGCGCTAAAAATTTGGAGACACTACCTCACTGGAAAAAGGTGCCAAATTTTTACCGATCACAAGAGACTTAAATACATATTTACTCAGCCGTATTTAAATCTCCATCAATGAAGATGTCTAGAGTTGGTCAAGGATTATGATCATGGAATAAATTATCACCCGGGTAAGGCCAACGTGGTTGTCGATGCCCTCAGTCGAAAGCCTGCCAGCTTAAATGCCATATTGAAATCCTTGCCTCTCAAACTCCAAGAGGAGATCGCTCAGCTCAACCAGGTCAAAGTGGATGCTGGCCTCGCTAATACTTTGGAAGTTACCCCCACACTTGAGGACGAGATCCGCAAGGCCCAAATAGCTGACATCAAACTACAGAAGCGTGCCAAGAGCCCGATGGCAGGGCAGACCCCAAATTTCTCCAAGGACAAATTTGGTACCATCCGATTTCGTGGACGGATTTGTGTACCCAACCAGCCGGACTTAAAGAAGAAAATCATGTCGGAAGCACACGAATCCTCATATTCCATTCACCCGGGAGGTACAAAAATGTATGAGGACCTTAGGCAAATATTATGGTGGGAGGGAATGAAGAAAGATATTGCCTATTTTGTGGCCTGTTGCGACATATGCAACAAGGTGAAGGCAAAGCATCAGAAGCCAGCCGGACTCCTCCAACCGTTACCGGTTTCGCAATGGAAATGGGATGACGTTTGTATGGATTTTATTACGGGATTGCCTAAGACTCAGCAAGGAAATGATGCAATCTGGGTCATAGTGGGCACCTTAAGCAAGGTTGCTCACTTCATTCCGATCAACACCAGATATTGAGCAGAACAACTTGCACAGCTGTATGTATCCAGAATCGTCAGTCTGCATGGAGTACCCCGAACTATCACTTCTGACCGAGGTTCCCTGTTCACCTCCGCTTCTTGGTCTCGTCTCCATCAAGCCTTGGGGACAGCGCTGAAATATAGTACTGCTTATCATCCTCAAAACGATGCACAGACAGAGTGGGTTAAATCAAATACTCGAAGATATGTTGCGAGCTTGTGCTTTATCACAAGGACCTAAATGGGAAGACTGCTTGCCATATGCCAAGTTTTCCTATAACAACAGCTTCCAGACCAGTCTAAAGATGTCACCGTATGAAGCTTTGTATGGCCGTAAGTGCCGCACTCCTTTAAATTGGTCTCAAACTGGATATAGCCGTCTCTTCGGAACAGATCTCATGATGGAAGCTGAGAAACTAGTTAAGTAAATCAGAGCAATTGGCCAAATCTCGACAGAAAAGTTATTGTGATGCAAAACACCGGCAGGTCAGTTTTGAACCCAGGGAGCACGTATACCTCCGAGTCACTCCTATGAAAGCAGTCAAGAGATTTCAGACCCGTGGAAAGTTGGCACCCAGATTTATTGGTCCATTCCCGGTTATGTCTCGAGTCGGTACTGTTGCATATGGCTGAGGTAGAGTTGGCAAATGATTTAACTTATGAAGAGAGACCATTTAGAATTTTGGATTAGATGGAAAGAGTCACTCGCAGTAAAGTAAGAAAATTTTATAAACATTAGTGGGAGCATTACACAGAGTCAGAATCAACTTGGGAGCGGGAAGAATTCCTAAGGACTCATTATCCAGAGTGGTTTTCCCAAGAAACGAATCTCGAGGACGAGATTCATTCTATGTGGGGGAGGTTTATGACAGCCAGGTTTTTGCCCTCTCTCATTTGCTTGATTTTCATATGGAGTTAAACACTTGGGTACCCTTGGCATTCACCCAAGTGCTTCATTTCCCTCCCTTATCATCATTCCCATTCTGATCCACCCCCAAATAATCTTCGGAATATTTTTCTTAAATGAAAAATATTCATTTCTCTCTCAAAAACCCTAGCTAGATCACTATGCTCCAAAGCAACCCTAATTTTATGGCTTAGAAAAATCTGAGATAATTCACAAATATACTTTGAACCCTTGAGCACCTTCCTAAGCAAAAATATTTCATCACTTTTTGGAATATTTTTGCTACTGCAACTACCATTTTACTTGCTCCATTGTGCCTGGTTTTTCTTGTGCATCTTCACCTTAGTAACTCATGGCTAACCTCCAAAGCACAGCCTCCAACTCCCAACCATTTGACCTCAGTAACCTCTCAAAGTTTCTGACCAGAAACTTACCTGGCATGTAAAAACTTCTCTACTGCACCTGGATGCAAACCAAAGCGTGGTAACCTCTCAATCTACCATGAACAACATGCCAAACATGAAGTTTAGGCTTAGCTTGGCCTGATGTCATAGTCCACGTGGTGACCGCATTCGTCCAGGGGTGCTGGCATGTGCGTCGACGCGCTCTGAGTGCCGCCGAACGCTCTGTTCGCGCGTGCTCGCTTCCGCCGCCTGCTGTAGCGCGCCAAACTTCGCCACCATCTTCGTCTTAATGTCCTTAACCTCTCCCTGGCGCTCATCAACGCCGGAGCTCGCCCAGCGAGCACGGGAGCGGTCCGGCCAACCCAACAGTGTGGTGCGCATTGTGCTCGTCGCCTTCCCCTTGCTCATGTGCTCGTCCCCGCTCGCCCACAGTTCCCGCATGAGTTGCATCGCCTTCTCCCCCTCTCACTGACGCCGCTCGTCACCGGGCACCGTGGACAGGTGTCCACCGGTGGAGCCCAAACTCCCTTCTCCGCTCGCCTATAAATGGAGCCACCCCCAGCCTCCTCGAGCACCATCCACCACTCCCACACAACCCACAAGCGAGTAATAAGCCATAGCCCAGCCGGGCAGGCCGCGGGCCGCCGTCTTCGAGCTCGACCTCTCCCGTGATCCTCTCTGGTCGCCGCAGTAGCTCCAGCCCATCCCAGGCCAGGGAAACACTTCCAGGGCCTCCGCCTCTCTCCGGTGAAGCCATCCCATCCACCTGGAGCCCCTGGAGTTGCCTCTGCTCGTCATCTTCTTCATCTCCAGCGACCCCCGCGTTCTGCCTCCGCTTGTGAGGTTGATTCCGACGCCGTTTAACCACCCCTAGCCACGCTACGGGTACGGGCAGGTGTACCACCGTCCCCACTCTCCATCCCTCCCTCTCATTTTGGCCAAGGAGTCCTCGTCGCCGGCGAGAGCTCCGGCGGAGCTGCGACTCCCTCTGTTTCCTTCTTCCCCTCCTTCTCACCTGACTAGCGGGGCCCGCTAGTCAGCCACTCTGTACGTGCGCGAAGCGGTACGAGTGGTGGCGCCCTGAGGCTTTACGCCTTCGACGTCACCCCCCTAGTCTGTTTATTTAAATTCAAACTTAATTCAATTCCAGAGAGCTTCAAACAACCATAATTTATTTTCAGAGGGTGAGGCTTGTCTTGAGGATCACCAGAAAGCTTGTGAACCTCATCTGCACTAAGGCAAGCCACAGCAACATTTTCATGGTGCCAGTTTCAATATTGATGATTTTTTCACTTGAATGATATGATTAATCCATGCATTTCAATAAATATTATATTATTTATATTCTGTTAATTGCGTGTTGGTATTATGATTGATTTACAGAACCTTGAAACTAGCTTAGTTGGTAAAGAAGCTAAGATATAATTGTGGTAATGATAAAATGATTTGTTATGCATATAGATAATGGATTATAGTTATTTTCTTACATAAATAAAAATGGTTAAATTTGCTAGAAAATATCCTGTTAAGTGCTTGTTTAGCCAATTTGCCTAGTTTACAGAATGTTTGAACCTAACTTGATTGGTAAAGAAATTAGGATTTTCTTGCGATGATGATAGTAGAAACTTTGCTATGCATGTGAGGCATTAATCGGAGTTATTTTCTTACATGAGAAAATAATATTGCTTGCTGCAAAGTATTGAAGGAAATATGTGTAACACCCACGATGTGGCTATATCTCCCACGTGTCGGAGCACGACTTAGAGGCATAACCGCACTGTAGGCATGTCGCAAGAGGGGTAATCTTTAAACATCACATGTACTGAATAAGAAAGAGGTACATAGTTGGCTTACAATCGCCACTTCACACAATACGTGAATAAAGCATTACATCATCCAGATACAATCAAGGTCCGACTACGGAACCTAAAATAGAAGAAGACTACCCCTAAGGCGATAGATCCCCGATCGCCCCGACTGGGCTCCACTACTGATCAACTAGAAACGAAACAACACAATGAACATGGTCTTCATCGAGCTCCTCCTTGAGCTCGGTTGCGTCACCTGCACGGGTATCATCGGCACCTGCAAGCTGATTTTGGAAGTAAACTGTGAGTCACGGGGACTCAGCAATCTCACACCCTCGCGATCAGGACTATTTAAGCTTATGGGTAGGAAAAGGTCTGAGGTGGAGCTGCAGCAAGCACTAGCATATATGGTGGCTAACTTACGCAAATGAGAGCGAGAATAGAAGCAAAGCATGGTCGTGAACTAGAAGTGATCAAGAAGTGATCCTGAAACTACTTATGTTCAAGCATAACTCCAACACCGTGTTCACTTTCCGGACTCCGCCGAGAAGAGACCATCATGGCTACACACGCGGTTGATGCATTTTAATTAAGTTAAGTGTCAAGTTCTCTACAATCGTACATTAACAAATTCCCATCTGCCCATAACCGCGGGCACGGCTTTCGAAAGTTCAAAACCCTACAGGGGTGTCCCAACTTAGCCCATCACAAGCTCTCACGGTCAACGAAGGATATTCCTTCTCCCAGGAAGACCAGATCAGGCTCGGAATCCCGGTTACAAGACATTTCGACAATGGTAAAACAAGACCAGCAAAGCCGCCTGAATGTGCCGACAAATCCCGATAGGAGCAGCACATATCTCGTTCTCAGGGAACACCGGATGAGCAGTCCGTACAACTAAAACCAACCCTCAAGTTTCCCCGAGGTGGCGCTACAAGGGGCTCTAGTTTGGACCAACACCCAGAGGAGCACTGGCCCGGGGGGGTTTAAATAAAGATGACCCTTGAGTCTGCAGAACCCAAGGGAAAAAGGCTTAGGTGGCAAATGGTAAAACCAAGGTTGGGCCTTGTTGGAGGAGTTTTATTCAAGGCGAACTATCAAGGGGTTCCATTATAACCCAACCGCATGAGGAATGCAAAATCAAGGAACATAACACCGGTATGACGGAAACTAGGGTGGCAAGAGTGGAACAAAACACCAGGCATAAGGCCGAGCCTTCCACCCTTTACCAAGTATATAGATGCATTAAGGTAAACAAGATATAATAATGATATCCCAACAATATCCATGTTCCAACATGGAACAAACTTTAACTTCACCTGCAACTAACAATGCTACAAGAGGGGCTGAGAAAAGCGGTAACATAGCCAAACAACGGTGTGCTAGGACAAGGTGGGATAGAGGCTGGACATGACAATATGGGAGGCATGATATATCAAGTGGTAGGTATCGCGGCATAGCAATAGAGTGAGCAACTAGCAAGCAAAGATATAAGTGATTTCGAGGGTATGGTCATCTTGCTTGAGATCCCGCAAGGAAGAAGAACGAGTCCATGAAGAAGACAAACGGACGTAGTCGAACGGATCCTCACAACTCCGGAACGAAACTGAAGCTAATGAGAGGAGCAACCCGGAAAGAAGCAAGCAACATAGTAATCAAGCATCACATAAGCATGGCATGATGCACAACCAAGTATGATGCATGTTCGGTTTAATAAACATGGCATGGAAAAGTGCACAAACAATACTACAAATTAAGTGGAGCTCAATATGCAACGAGTTGCATATTGCCGAAACACCATGTTAGATTATTTAGTTTGATCTTGTTTCTATACCCAACAATATTAAATGTTGATTAACCTGGCAAGAGGTGAAGAAATGAAAAATACCTAACTAGGCAAGTTTAAATGAGGCCGGAACAACAAACAACAAGTCCGGAAAACTCCTCATGAGCATATTTTAGGTTTGGTACTTTCTTCCCTAAAACATATTTTAGAGTTGTTAAACATTCAAAGTAAGTACACCATGTTACTCTATGCATTTTTCTACCCCATTTACATATAAAGTTTGTTAAGTTTGGAGCTACGGTTATTAAGTTATGAAATAAATCATTTTAACATGGCATAAAGCAAAACAAGTGCAAACAACAATTTAAACATTTTAAACATAGATGAAAGTTGGATATTATTAATCTACACAAAATTCTAAGCAACTTTCATATATAGAGTTTTTACATGTGATGCTTAGTTTGTGAGTTAAGATATGTATGAAGACTAAGGGCTTTTCTGCAAAACAGGCAGCATCTGGATAATAGAAAAATTCGCAGGTCCAGGGAAAAAAACATTGTGGGCCGAAACTAGTGCAAGATGGGCCAATAGAGAGGAGGGGCTGAGGGAGCTGCTCACAGCAGGCCTTGGGCCGGTCAGTGGTGAGGTGATGCCGGAAGGGGGGCGCTGGGCCTGGGGTGGCTGTGACCCAGCCGGATCGGTCAATGGGCGAGGGGTCGGGCGAGCTGCTCTGCTCGTTTCTGAAGAACAGAAACAACAGTTCACCCATGGCGATGCAGAAGACGGCGGCAGCGAGACTTCCAGTGGCAGCGGCGGGACATGGCAGCAGGGCGAAGTAGAAGACGGTGGCGCACGGGCGAGGCACTAGACGGTGGGGCCGGACTTGGCAGGTTGAATAGAGGGACTTGGCGGGGCGACGACTCCCTGGTGTCGTCGTACAGCTGCAGACGGCGCCGGGGGCGGGGAAACGGGCGGAGGCAGGTGGCGAAGACGGCTCCCTGGCGATGAGGTTCTGCAGAAGGGCAGCAGCCATGGCAGGGACTTGAAGCAGGGCTTCCGGCGACGAGGCGTTAGCAGGGGAGGCAGATGAGGCGCTAGCATTGCGACTCCTTCGTGCAGAGAATGAGCGGCCAGGCAGGGGACCAGGCGCCCGATGGCTTGAAGGTGGCGCGGCGGCGGACTTGGTACAAGGGCTTTGGGGCTCCGGTAGCGCCGGGAACGGCGAAAACGGACGAATCCGGTCGTCGGCGCCGGATCAGACCACGGTAGCACGGACGGAGCTCGGGGACGGTGCTGCAGCTTTGGTTGGTGGCGAGCACCGCGCAGGGGCGGCAAACTCGACCAGGGCGAAAACTCGGGCTCCTGCTCAGGGTCTCAGGCGGGCGCACCGCGAGCGGGCGGGGATGGTGGTGGCGCCGTTGCCCTGTTCACAGAGAGACAGAGGAGAACAAGGTGAGGTTTGGGGGAGAAGAAAAGGGACGGGGATGGAAGAAAAGGTAGGGGTGCGGTTCCTCCGGCGACTAGGAGCTGCTGCTCCGGCTGCTTGCAGGTGAGGAGGCCACAGGAGGTGCGAGGCAGGAACTCCTGCTACTGGCGGGAAAACACGGGAGGTGGTCAGAGGCCGCGGGTTTGAGGGGGAAGGATCTGAGAGGGATGGTGGTTGGCTCGGTGCTGAAACCAAGGGAGAGAGTGGCGGTGGCGTGGGGATTTGGTGGAGATTGGATAGACTAGGGCTAGGGTTGGACTGTTATTTATATCAGATGAATTTGGTTAGGGGCTACCTCGTCCCTCCGAGCACAATCGGACGGTAGGGAAAAATAGGCTAGGGAGCCCAAATAAGAAAATGGTGATGTTCTGTTGATGTTTGGGGATGATCCGGACACAACGGTGACGACTGCCCAGGGTCGGGTCCGGGGAAGTTTCGGACGCGCACGTGAGGGGTCGGTGCACTGAGCAAGGAGGGGTTTTCAGACCGTGCGATCACATCGGACGGCTCCGGACGCGAAGAGGGGTAGGTGGATGGACTAGGTGGGCTGTGGCGAGGCTAAGAGGAGAGAAGAGAGAGAGGGCCCGGCAGCAGTTTTCGGAGACCGAAAACGTCCGACGATTTGGCCGACTATATTGCCGCTATAGTTATCCGTTGGGGCATCAAACAAACTCTGAATGCGATGAAACTTGGCAGGCAACCTACTAACATCATAAAAACACCGCATGCCAACTTTCAACCCATTCCGAGAACATTTTTTGGCCACTTATAAAATAATATTTCAGACATGCCGCGGGCGCGTGCAAGTGTGTTTAGGCTCAGAACGGACGACGGAGAGAACTGGAAGACCCGGACAGATGCAAGTTTTGAAAACATGATGATGCAATGCAGATGATCACATGGCAAGATGCAACATGCAAGCGAATGACATGGCAACGATGGCGAATAACTAGAAGACACCTGGCGCAACGGTCTCGGGGTGTTACAATATGCCCTAGAGGCAATAATAAAGTTATTATTTATTCCCTTATATCATGATAAATGTTTATTATTCATTCTAGAATTGTATTAGCCGGAAACATGATACATGTGTGAATACATAGACAAACAGAATGTCACTAGTATGACTCTACTTGTCTAGCTCGTTGATCAAAGATGGTTATGTTTCCTGACCATAGACAAAGCGTTGTCATTTGATTAATGGGGTCACATCATTAGGAGAATGGTGTGATTGACTTGACCCATTTCGTTAGCTTAGCACTTGATCGTTTAGTTTGTTGCTATTGCTTTCTTCATGACTTATACATGTTCCTATGACTATGAGATTATGCAACTCCCGTTTACCGGAGGAACACTTTTTGTGCTACCAAACGTCACATCATAACTGGGTGATTATAAAGGTGCTCTACATGTGTCGCCAAAGGTACTTGTTGGGTTGGCGTATTTTGAGATTAGGATTTGTCACTCCGATTGTCGAAGAGGTATCTCTGGGCCCACTCGGTAATACACATCACTTAAGCCTTGCAAGCATTGGAACTGATGAGTTGGTTGCGGGATGATGTGTTATGGAACGAGTAAAGAGACTTGCCGGTAACAAGATGGAACTAGGTATTGAGATACCGACGATCGAATCTCGGGCAAGTAACATACCGATGACAAAGCGAACAATGTATGTTGTTATGCGGTCCGACTGATAAAGATCTTCGTAGAATATGTAGGAGCCAATATGGGCATCCAGGTTCCGTTATTGGTTATTGACCAGAGAGGTGTTTCGGTCATGTCTACATAGTTCTCGAACCCGTAGGGTCCGCATGCTTAACATTCGTTGACGATATAGTATTATGAGTTATGTATGTTGGTGACCGAATGTTGTTCAGAGTTCCGGATAAGATCACGGACATGACGAGGAACTCTGGAATGGTCCGGAGATAAAGATTGATATATGGGATAATGGTGTTTGGACACCGGAAGGGTTTCGGAATTCACCAGAAGGGGTTCTGGATGTTTCCCGAAATGTTTGGGTACGAGAACACTTTATTTGGGCCAAAGGGGAAAGCCCACAAGGTTTTTGGAAAGCGCAAAAGGAAGTTTTGCAGAGTCCAGGGGCTAGACGCCAGGGTCCATGGCGTCTGGCCCTGGAGTCTGAGAAGGACTCTTTCCTTTCGGGTGAAACCGACTTTGTGGAGGCTTTCACTCCAAGTTTCGACCCCAAGGCTCAACATATAAATAGAGGGGTAGGGCTAGCACCCAAGAGACATCAAGAAACACCAAGTCGTGTCGCGGCTATCCCGTCCCCTCTAGTTTATCCTCCGTCATAGTTTTTGTAGTGCTTAGGTGAAGCCCTGCGGAGATTGTTCTTCACCAACACCTTCACCATGCCGTCGTGCTGCCGGAACTCATCTACTACTTCGCCCCTCTTGCTGGATCGAGAAGGCGAGGACGTCATCGAGCTGAACATGTGCTGGACGCGGAGGTGCTGTACGTTCGGTACTTGATCGGGGCGGATTGTGAAGGTGTACGACTACATCAACCGTGTTTATAAATGCTTCCACTTACGGTCTACGAGGGTACGTAGACAACATTCTCCCCTCTCGTTGCTATGCATCACCATGATCCTGCGTGTGTGTAGGAATTTTTTTTGAAATTACTATGTTCCCGAACAGTGGCATCTGAGCCAGGTTTTATGCGTAGATATCATATGCACGAGTAGAACACAAGTGAGTTGTGGGCGATACAAGTCATACTGCTTACCAGCATGTCATACTTTGGTTCGGCAGTATTGTTGGATGAAGCGGCCCGGACGGACATTACGCGTACACTTACGCGAGACTGGTTCTACCGACGTGCTTTGCACACAGGTGGCTGGCGGGTGTCAGTTTCTCCAACTTTAGTTGAACTGAGTGTGGCTACGCCCGGTCCTTGAGAAGGTTAAAATAGCACTAACTTGACGAACTATCGTTGTGGTTTTGATGCGTAGGTAAGAACGGTTCTTGCTCAGCCCGTAGCAGCCACGTAAAACTTGCAACAACAAAGTATAGGATGTCTAACTTGTTTTTGCAGGGCATGATGTGATGTGATATGGTCAAGGCATGATGCTATATTTTATTGTATGAGATGATCATGTTTTGTAACCGAGTTATCAGCAACTAGCAGGAGCCATATGGTTGTCTCTTTATTGTATGCAATGCAAACGCCCTGTAATGCTTTACTTTATCACTAAGCGGTAGCGATAGTCGTAGAAGCATAAGTTGGCGATATGACAACAATGCTACAATGGAGATCAAGGTGTCGCGCCGGTGACGATGGTGATCATGACGGTGCTTCGGAGATGGAGATCACAAGCACAAGATGATGATGGCCATATCATATCACTTATATTGATTGCATGTGATGTTTATCTTTTATGGATCTTATCTTGCTTTGATTGACGTTAGCATTATAAGATGATCTCTCACTAAATTATCAAGGTATAAGTGTTCTCCCTGAGTATGCACCGTTGCGAAAGTTCTTCATGCTGAGACACCACGTGATGATCGGGTGTGATAGGCTCTATGTTCAAATACAACGGGTGCAAAACAGTTGCACACGCGGAATACTCAGGTTATACTTGACGAGCCTAGCATATAACAGATATGGCCTCGGAACACTGAGACCGAAAGGTCAAGCATGAACCATATAGTAGATATGATCAACATACTGATGTTAACCATTGAAACTACTCCATCTCACGTGATGATCGGACATGGTTTAGTTGATATGGATCACGTGATAACTTAGAGGATTAGAGGGATGTCTATCTAAGTGGGAGTTCTTAAGTAATATGATTAATTGAACTTAAATTTATCATGAACTTAGTACCTGATAGTATCTTGCTTGTCTATGTTGATTGTAGATAGATGGCCCGTGCTGTTGTTCCGTTGAATTTTAATGCGTTCATTGAGAAAGCAACATTGAAAGATGATGGTAGCAATTACACGGACTGGGTCCGTAACTTGAGGATTATCCTCATTACTGCACAAAAGAATTACGTCCTGGAAGCACCACTGGGTTCCAGGCCTGCTGCATATGCTACTGACAATGTTAAGAATGTTTGGCAGAGTAAAGTTGATGACTACTCGATGGTTGAGTGTGCCATGCTTTACGGCTTAGAACCGGGACTTCAACAATGTTTTGAATGTCATGGAGCATATGAGATGTTCTAGGAGTTGAAGTTAATATTTCAAGCAAATTCCTGGATTGGGAGATATGAAGTCTCCAATAAGTTCTATAGCTGCAAGATGGAGGAGAATAGTTCCGTCAGTGAACATATACTCAAAATGTTTGGGTATCATAATCACTTGACTCAACTGGGAGTTAATCTTCCTGTTGATAGTGTCATTGACAGAGTTCTTCAATCACCGCCACCAAGCTACACGAGCTTCGTGATGAACTATAACATGCAAGGGATGGATAAGACGATTGCCGAGCTCTTCGCAATGCTAAAGGTTGCGGAGGTAGAAATCAAGAAGGAGCATCAAGTGTTGATGGTCAATAAGACCACCAATTTCAAGAAAAAGGGCAAAGGGAAGAAGAAGGGAAACTTCAAGAAGAACGGCAAACAAGTTGCTGCTCAAGAGAAGAAACCCAAGTCTGGACCTAAGCCTGAGAATGACTGCTTCTACTGCAAGCAGACTGGTCACTGGAAGCGGAACTACCCCAAGTATTTGGCGGATAAGAAGGATGGCAAGGTGAACAAAGGTATATGTGATATACATGTTATTGATGTGTACCTTACTAATGCTCGCAGTAGCACCTGAGTATTTGATATTGGTTTTGTTGCTAATATTTGCACCTTGAAACAGGGGCTACGGGTTAAGCGAAGATTGGCTAAGGACGAGGTGACGATGCGCGTGGGAAATGGTTCCAAAGTCGATGTGATCGCAGTCGGCACGCTACCTCTACATCTACCATCGGGATTAGTTTTAGACCTGAATAATTGTTATTTTGTGCCAGCATTGAGCATGAACGTTTTATCTGGATCTTGTTTGATGCGAGACGTTATTCATTTAAATCAGAGAATAATGGTTGTTCTATTTATATGAGTAATATCTTTTATGGTCATGCACCCTTGAAGAGTGGTCTATTCTTATTGAATCTCAATAGTAGTGATACACATATTCATAATATTGAAGCCAAAAGATGCATAGTTGATAATGATAGTGCAACTTATTTGTGGCACTGCCGTTTAGGTCATATTGGTATAAAGCGCATGAAGAAACTCCATACTGATGGACTTTTGGAACCACTTGATTATGAATCACTTGGTACTTGCGAACCGTGCCTCAACGCCAAGATGACTAAAAATCCGTTCTCCGGAACTATGGAGCGAGCAACAAATTTGTTGGAAATCATACATACATATGTGTGTGGTCTGATGAATATTGAGGCTCGCGGCAGGTATCGTTATTTTCTCACCTTCACAGATGATTTAAGCAGATATGGGTATATCTACTTATTGAAACATAAGTCTGAAACATTTGAAAAGTTCAAAGAATTACAGAGTGAAGTTGAAAATCATCGTAACAAGAAAATAAAGTTTCTATGATCTGATCGTGGAGGAGAATATTTGAGTTACGAGTTTGGTCTTCATTTGAAACAATGCGGAATAGTTTCGCAACTCACGCCACCCGGAACACCACAGCGTAATGGTGTGTCCGAACATCGTAATCGTACTTTACTAGATATTGTGCGATCTATGATGTCTCTTACTGATTTACCATTTTGGGGTTATGCTCTAGAGACAGCCGCATTCACATTAAATAGGGTACCATCAAAATCCGTTGAGACGATGCCTTATGAACTATTGTTTGGCAAGAAACCAAAGTTGTCGTTTCTTAAAGTTTGGAGCTGCGATGCTTATGTGAAAAAGCTTCAACCTGATAAGCTCGAACCCAAATCGGAGAAATGTGTCTTCATAGGATACCCAAAAGAGACTGTTGGGTACACCTTCTATCACAGATCCGAAGGCAAGACTTTTGTTGCTAAATTTGGAATCTTTCTAGAGAAGGAGTTTCTCTCGAAAGAAGTGAGTGGGAGGAAAGTAGAACTTGATGAGGTAACTGTACCTGCTCCCTTATTGGAAACTAGTTCATCACAGAAACCGGTTCCTATGACACCTACACCAATTAGTGAGGAAGTTAATGATGATGATCATGAAACTTCAGATCAAGTTGTTATTGAACCTCGTAGGTCAACCAGATTGAGATCCACACCAGAGTTGTACGGTAATCCTGTTCTTGAGGTTATGTTGCTAGACCATGACGAACCTACGAACTATGAAGAAGTGATGGTGAGCCCAGATTCCGCAAAATGGCTTGAGGCCATGAAATCTGAGATGGGATCCATGAAAGTGTTGGGGAACGTAGTAATTTCAAAAATTCTCCTACGCACACGCAAGATCATGGTGATGCACAGCAACGAGAGGGGAGAGTGTTGTCTACGTACCAACGCAGACCGACCGCGGAAGCGTTCACACAACATAGAGGAAGTAGTCGTACATCTTCCCGATCCGACCGATCCAAGCACCGTTACTCCGGCACCTCCGAGTTCTTAGCACACGTATAGCTCGATGACGATCCCCGAGCTCCGATCCAGCAAAGCATTGGGGAAGAGTTCCGTCAGCTCGACGACGTGGTGACGATCTTGATGTTCTACTGACGCAGGGCTTCGCCTAAGCACTACAACGATATGATCGAGGTGGAATACGGTGGCAGGGGGCACCGCACACGGCTAAGGAACGATCTCAATGATCAACTTGTGTGTCTAGAGGTGCCCCCTGCCCCTGTATATAAAGGAGCAAGGGGGGAGAGGTGCGGCCAGCCTTGGGGCGCGCCAGGAGGAGTCCTACTCCTACCGGGAGTAGGACTCCCCCCCCCCAATCCTAGTTGGAATAGGAATCCTCAAGTGGGGGAGAGAGAAGGGGGGCCGGCCACCTCTCCTAGTCCTAATAGAACTAGGGGAGGGGGGGAGGCGTGTAGCCACCTTGGGCTGCCCCTTTCACCTTTCCACTAAGGCCCACTAAGGCCCATATGGTTCCCGGGGGGTTCCGGTAACCTCCCGGTACTCCGGTAAAATCCCGATTTCACCCGGAACACTTCCGATGTCCAAACATAGGCTTCCAATATATCAATCTTTATGTCTCGACCATTTCGAGACTCCTCGTCATGTCCGTGATCACATCCGGGACTCCGAACAACCTTTGGTACATCAAAATGCATAAACTCATAATAACTGTCATCGTAACGTTAAGCGTGCGGACCCTACGGTTCGAGAACAATGTAGACATGATCGAGACACGTCTCCGGTCAATAACCAATAGCGGGACCTAGATGCCCATATTGGCTCCTACATATTCTACGAAGATGTTCATCGGTCAGACCGCATAACAACATACGTTGTTCCCTTTGTCATCGGTATGTTACTTGCCCGAGATTCGATCGTCGGTATCCAATACCTAGTTCAATCTCATTACTGGCAAGTCTCTTTACTCGTTCCGTAATACATCATCTCACAACTAACATATTAGTTGCAGTGCTTGCAAGGCTTATGTGATGTGCATTACCGAGAGGGCCCAGAGATACCTCTCCGACAATCGGAGTGACAAATCATATTCTCAAAATACGCCAACCCAACATCTACCATTGGAGACACCTGTAGTACTCCTTTATAATCACTCAGTTACCTTGTGACGTTTGGTAGCACCCAAAGTGTTCCTCTAGCAAAAAGGAGTTGCATAATCTCATAGTCATAGGAACATGTATAAGTCATGAAGACAGCAATAGCAACATACTAAACGATCGGGTGCTAAGCTAATGGAATGGGTCATGTCAATCAGATCATTCAACTAATGATGTGACCTCGTTAATCAAATAAAAAATCTTTGTTCATGGTTAGGAAACATAACCATCTTTTGATTAACGAGCTAGTCTAGTAGAGGCATACTAGTGACACTCTGTTTGTCTATGTATTCACACATGTATTATGTTTCCGGTTAATACAATTCTAGCATGAATAATAAACATTTATCATGATATAAGGAAATAAATAATAACTTTATTATTGCCTCTAGGGCATATTTCCTTCAGTCTCCCACTTGCACTAGAGTCAATAATCTAGATTACACAGTAATGATTCTAACACCCATGGAGCCTTGGTGCTGATCATGTTTTGCTCGTGGAAGAGGCTTAGTCAACGGGTCTGAAACATTCAGATCTGTATGTATCTTGCAAATCTCTATGTATCCCACCTGGACTAGATCCCGGATGGAATTGAAGCGTCTTTTGATGTGCTTGGTCCTTTTGTGAAATCTAGATTCCTTTGCCAAGGCAATTGCACCTGTATTGTCACAAAAGATTTTCATTGGACCCGATGCACTAGGTATGACACCTAGATCGGATATGAAGTCCTTCATCCAGACTCCTTCGTTCGCTGCTTCCGAAGCAGCTATGTACTCCGCTTCACATGTAGATCCCGCTACGACGCTTTGTTTAGAACTGCACCAACTGACAGCTCCACCGTTTAAAGTAAACACGTATCCGGTTTGCGATTTAGAATCGCCCGGATCAGTGTCAAAGCTTGCATCAACATAACCTCTTATGGTGAGTTCTTTGTCACCTCCATACACGAGAAACATATCCTTAGTCCTTTTCAGGTATTTCAGGATGTTCTTGACCGCTATCTAGTGATCCACTCCTGGATTACTTTGGTACCTTCCTGCCAGACTTATAGCAAGGCACACATCAGGTCTGGTACATAGAATTGCATACATGATAGAGCCTATGGCTGAAGCATAGGAAACATCTTTCATTTTCTCTCTATCTTCTGTAGTGGTCGGGCATTGAGTCTGACTCAACTTCACACCTTGTAACACAGGCAAGAACCCTTTCTTTGCTTGATCCATTTTGAACTTCTTCAAAATCTTGTCAAGGTATGTGCTTTGTGAAAGTCCAATTAAGCGTCTTGATCTATCTCTATAGATCTTTATGCCTAATATGTAAGCAGCTTCACCGAGGTCTTTCATTGAAAAACTCTTATTCAAGTATCCCTTTATGCTATCCAGAAATTCTATATCATTTCCAATCAGTAATATGTCATCCACATATAATATCAGAAATTCTACAGAGCTCCCACTCACTTTCTTGTAAATACAGGCTTCTCCGAAAGTCTGTATAAAACCAAATGCTTTGATCACACTATCAAAGCGTTTATTCCAACTCCGAGAGGCTTGCACCAGTCCATAAATGGATCGCTGGAGCTTGCACACTTTGTTAGCTCCCTTTGGATCGACAAAACCTTCCGGTTGCATCATATACAACTCTTCTTCCAGAAATCCATTCAGGAATGCAGTTCTGACATCCATCTGCCAAATTTCATAATCATAAAATGCGGCAATCGCTAACATGATTCGGACAGACTTAAGCATCGCTACGGGTGAGAAGGTCTCATCGTAGTCAACCCCTTGAACTTGTCGAAAACCTTTTGCGACAAGTCGAGCTTTGTAGACAGTAACATTACCATCAGCGTCAGTCTTCTTCTTGAAGATCCATTTATTCTCAATTGCTTGCCGATCATCGGGCAAGTCAACCAAAGTCCATACTTTGTTCTCATACATGGATCCCATCTCAGATTTCATGGCTTCAAGCCATTTTGCGGAATCTGGGCTCACCATCGCTTCTTCATAGTTCGTAGGTTCATCATGATCTAGTAGCATGACTTCTAGAACAGGATTACCGTACCACTCTGGTGCGGATCTCACTCTGGTTGATCTACGAGGTTCAGTAGTATCTTGTCCTGAAGTTTCATGATCATCATCATTAACTTCCTCACTAATTGGTATAGGTGTCGCAGAAACAGTTTTTTGTGATGTACTACTTTCCAATAAGGGAGCAGGTACAGTTACCTCGTCAAGTTCTACTTTCCTCCCACTCACTTCTTTCGAGAGAAACTCCTTCTCTAGAAAGGATCCATTCTTAGCAACAAATATCTTGCCTTCGGATCTGTGATAGAAGGTGTACCCAACTGTTTCCTTTGGGTATCCTATGAAGACACATTTCTCCGATTTGGTTCGAGCTTATCAGGTTGAAGCTTTTTCACATAAGCATCGCAGCCCCAAACTTTAAGAAACGACAACTTTGGTTTCTTACCAAACCACAGTTCATAAGGCGTCATCTTAACGGATTTTGATGGTGCCCTATTTAACGTGAATGCGGCCGTCTCTAAAGCATAACCCCAAAACAATAGTGGTAAATCAGTAAGAGATATCATAGATCGCACTATATCTAGTAAAGTACGATTACGACGTTCGGACACACCATTACGCTGTGGTGTTCCGGGTGGCGTGAGTTGCGAAACTATTCCACAATTTTTCAAATGTACACCAAACTCGTAACTCAAATATTCTCCTCCACGATCAGATCGTAGAAACTTTATTTTCTTGTTACGATGATTTTCAACTTCACTCTAAAATTCTTTGAACTTTTCAAATGTTTCAGACTTATGTTTCATTAAGTAGATATACCCATATCTGCTTAAATCATCTGTGAAGGTGAGAAAATAACGATATCCGCCGCGAGCCTCAATATTCATCGGACCACATACATCTATATGTATGATTTCCAACAATTCTGTTGCTCTCTCCATAGTACCGGAGAACGGTGTTTTAGTCATGTTGCCCATGAGGCGCGGTTCGCAAGTACCAAGTGATTCATAATCAAGTGGTTCCAAAAGTCCTTCAGCATGGAGTTTCTTCATGCGCTTTATACCGATATGACCTAAACGACAGTGCCACAAATAATTTGCACTTTCATTATCAACTCTGCATCTTTTGGTTTCAACATTATGAATATGTGTATCACTACTATCGAGATTCATCAAAAATAGACCACTCTTCAAAGGTGCATGACCATAAAAGATATTACTCATATAAATAGAACAACCATTATTCTCTGATTTAAATTAATAACCGTCTCGCATCAAACAAGATCCAGATATAATGTTCATGCTCAATGCTGGCACCAAATAACAATTATTTAGGTCTAATATTAATCCCGAAGGTAGATGTAGAGGTAGCGTGCCGACCGCGATCACATCGACTTTGGAACCGTTTCCCACGCGCATCGTCACCTCGTCCTTTGCTAGTGTCCGCTTATTCCGTAGTCCCTGTTTCGAGTTGCAAATATTAGCAATAGAACCAGTATCAAATACCCAGGTGCTACTGCGAGCTCTAGTAAGGTACACATCAATAACATGTATATCACATATACCTTTGTTCACCTTGCCATCCTTCTTATCCGCCAAATACTTGGGGCAGTTCCGCTTCCAGTGACCAGTTTGCTTGCAGTAGAAGCACTCAGTTTCAGGCTTAGGTCCAGACTTGGGTTTCTTCTCCTGAGCAGCAACTTGCTTGCCGTTCTTCTTGAAGTTCCCCTTCTTCTTCCCTTTGCCTTTTTTCTTGAAACTAGTGGTCTTGTTAACCATCAACACTTGATGCTCCTTCTTGATTTCTACCTCCGCAGCTTTCAGCATTGCGAAGAGCTCGGGAATAGTCTTATTCATCCCTTGCATATTATAGTTCATCACGAAGCTCTTGTAGCTTGGTGGCAGTGATTGGAGAATTCTCTCAATGACGCAATCATCTGGAAGATTAACTCCCAATTGAATCAAGTGATTATTATACCCAGACATTTTGAGTATATGCCCACTGATAGAACTGTTCTCCTCCATCTTGCAGCTATAGAACTTATTGGAGACTTCATATCTCTCAATCCCGGCATTTGCTTGAAATATTAACTTCAACTCCTGGAACATCTCATATGTTCCATGACGTTCAAAACGTCGTTGAAGTCCCGATTCTAAGCCGTAAAGCATGGCACACTGAACTATCGAGTAGTCATCAGCTTTGCTTTGCCAGACGTTCATAACATCTGGTGTTGCTCTAGCAGCAGGCCTGGCACCCAGCGGTGCTTCCAGGACGTAATTCTTCTGAGCAGCAATGAGGATAATCCTCAAGTTACGGACCCAGTCCGTGTTATTGCTACCATCATCTTTCAACTTTGCTTTCTCAAGGAACGCATTAAAATTCAACGGAACAACAGCACGAGCCATCTATCTACAATCAACATAAACAAGCAAGATACTATCAGGTACTAAGTTCATGATAAGTTTTAGTTCAATTAATCAAATTACTTAAGAACTCCCACTTAGATAAACATCCCTCTAATCCTCTAAGTGATTACGTGATCCAAATCAACTAAACCATAACCGATCATCATGTGAGATGGAGTAGTTTTCAATGGTGAACATCGTTATGTTGATCATATCTACTATATGATTCACGCTCGACCTTTCGGTCTCCGTGTTCCGAGGCCATATTTGCATATGCTAGGCTCGTCAAGTTTAACCTGAGTATTCTGTGTGTGCAAAACTGGCTTGCACCCGTTGTAGATGGACGTAGAGCTTATCACACCCGATCATCACGTGGTGTCTGGGCACGACGAACTTTGGCAACGGTGCATACTCAGGGAGAACACTTCTTGATAATTTAGTGAGAGATCATCTTATAATGCTACCGTCAATCAAAGCAAGATAAGATGCATAAAAAGGATAAACATCACATGCAATCAATATAAGTGATATGATATGGCCATCATCATCTTGTGCTTGTGATCTCCATCTCCGAAGCATCATCATGATCACCATCGTCACCGGCGCGACACCTTGATCTCCATCGTAGCATCGTTGTCGTCTCGCCAATCTTATGCTTCCATGACTATCACTACCGCTTAGTAATAAAGTAAAGCATTACATCGCGATTGCATTGCATACAATAAAGCGACAACCATATGGCTCCTGCCAGTTGCCGATAACTCGGTTACAAAACATGATCATCTCATACAATAAAATTTAGCATCATGCCTTGACCATATCACATCACAACATGCCCTGCAAAAACAAGTTAGACATCCTCTACTTTGTTGTTGCAAGTTTTACGTGGCTGCTACGGGCTTAAGCAAGAACCAATCTCACCTACGCATCAAAACCACAACGATAGTTTGTCAAATAGACTCCGTTTTAACCTTCGCAAGGACCGGGCGTAGCCACACTTGGTTCACCTAAAGTTGGACAGACAGTCGCCCGCAAGCCATCTATGTGCAAAGCACGTCGAGGGGACCGGTCTCGCGTAAGCGTACGCGTAATGTTGGTCCGGGTCGTCTCGTCCAACAATACTGCTGAACCAAAGTATGACATGCTGGTAGGCAGTATGACTTATATCGCCCACAACTCACTTGTGTTCCACTCGTGCAAATAACATCAAACCATAAAACCAGGCTCGGATGCCACTGTTGGGGAACGTAGTAATTTCAAAAATTCTCCTACGCACACGCAAGATCATGGTGATGCACAGCAACAAGAGGGGAGAGTGTTGTCTACGTACCAATGCAGACCGACTGCGGAAGCGTTCACACAACGTAGAGGAAGTACTCGTACGTCTTCCCGATCCGACCGATCCAAGCACCGTTACTCCGGCACCTCCGAGTTCTTAGCAGACGTACAGCTCGATGACGATCCCCGAGCTCCGAACCAGCAAAGCGTTGGGGAAGAGTTCCGTCAGCACGACGGCGTGGTGACGATCTTGATGTTCTACCGACGCAGGGCTTCGCCTAAGAACTACAATGATATGATCGAGGTGGAATATGGTGGCAGGGGGCACCGCACACGGCTAAGGAACGATCTCAATGATCAACTTGTGTGTCTAGAGGTGCCCCCTGCCCCTGTATATAAAGGAGCAAGGGGGGAGAGGTGCGGCCAGCCTTGGGGCGCGCCAGGAGGAGTCCTACTCCTACCGGGAGTAGGACTCCCCCCCCCAATCCTAGTTGGAATAGGAATCCTCAAGTGGGGGGAGAGAGAAGGGGGGCCGGCCACCTCTCCTAGTCCTAATAGGACTAGGGGAGGGGGGGAGGCACGCAGCCACCTTGGGCTGCCCCTTTCACCTTCCCACCAAGGCCCACTAAGGCCCATATGGTTCCCGGGGGGTTCCGGTAACCTCCCGGTACTCCGGTAAAATCCCGATTTCACCCAGAACACTTCCGATGTCCAAACATAGGCTTCCAATATATCAATCTTTATGTCTTGACCATTTCGAGACTCCTCGTCATGTCCGTGATCAGATCCGGGAATCTGAACAACCTTCGGTACATCAAAATGCATAAACTCATAATAACTGTCATCGTAACGTTAAGCGTGCGGACCCTACGGTTCGAGAACAATGTAGACATGACCGAGACACGTCTCCGGTCAATAACCAATAGCGGGACCTGGATGCCCATATTGGCTCCTACATATTGTACGAAGATCTTCATCGGTCAGACCGCATACAACATACGTTGTTCCCTTTGTCATCGGTATGTTACTTGCCCGAGATTCGATCGTCGGTATCCAATACCTAGTTCAATCTCATTACTGGCAAGTCTCTTTACTCGTTCTATAATACATCATCTCACAACTAACATATTAGTTGAAGTGCTTGCAAGGCTTATGTGATGTGCATTACCGAGAGGGCCCAGAGATACCTCTTCGACAATCGGAGTGACAAATCCTATTCTTGAAATACGCCAATCCAACATCTACCATTGGAGACACCTGTAGTACTCCTTTATAATCACCCATTTACGTTGTGACATTTGGTAGCACCCAAAGTGTTCCTCCGGCAAACGGGAGTTGCATAATCTCATAGTCATAGGGACATGTATAAGTCATGAAGAAAGCAATAGCAACATACTAAACGATCGGGTGCTAAGCTAATGGAATGGGTCATGTCAATCAGATCATTCAACTAATGATGTGACCTCGTTAATCAAATAACAACTCTTTGTTCATGGTTAGGAAACATAACCATCTTTTGATTAACGAGCTAGTCTAGTAGAGGCATACTAGTGACACTCTGTTTGTCTATGTATTCACACATGTATTATGTTTCCGGTTAATACAATTCTAGCATGAATAATAAACATTTATCATGATATAAGGAAATAAATAATAACTTTATTACTGCCTCTAGGGCATATTTCCTTCAGAAAGGATCGAGAAGAGATGTCTAGAGGGGGGGTGATTAGACACTAAGTGCCAAAAGTTACAGTTCTTAATTTCTTTAAGTTAAAGTGGAGTTTTGGCACAAATTTAACAAACACAATACATATCAAGCAAGCATGCAAAGAGTATATGAGCAGCGGAAAGTAAAGCATGCAACTTGCAAGAATGTAAGGGGAAGGGTTTGGAATATTCAAACGCAATTGGAGACACGGATGTTTTTGTCATGGTTCCGATAGGTGGTGCTATCGTACATCCACGTTGATGGAGACTTCAACCCACGGAGGGTAACGGTTGCGCGAGTCCACAGAGGGCTCCACCCACGAAGGGTCCATGAAGAAGCAAACTTGTTTATCCCATCATGGCCATCACCCATGAAGGACTTGCCTTACTAGCGGTAGATCTTCACGAAGTAGGCGATCTCCTTGCCCTTACAAACTCCTTGGTTCAACTCCACAATCTTTGTCGGAGGCTCCCAAGTGACACCTAGCCAATCTAGGAGACACCACTCTCCAAGAAGTAACAAATGGTGTGTTGATGATGAACTCCTTGCTCTTGTGCTTCAAATGATAGTCTCCCCAACACTCAACTCTGTCTCACAGGATATGAATTTGGTGGAAAGAATATTTGAGTGGAAAGCAACTTGGGGAAGGCTAGAGATCAAGATTCATATGGTGGGAATGGAATATCTTGGCCTCAACACATGAGTAGGTGGTTCTCTCTCAGAAAATGTGTATTGGAAGTGTAGGTATGTTTTGATGGCTCTCTCCGCGAATGAAGAATGGGTGGAGGGGTATATATAGCCTCCACACAAAATCTAACCGTTACACACAATTTACCAATCTCGGTGAGACCGAATTGAAAAACTGGGTCGGACCGATTTAGCAAACCTAGTGACCGTTAGGGTTTTCGGTGGGACCGACTGGATCAACTCGGTGGGACCGATGTGCTAGGGTTAGGGTAAATCCAAAACTCAGTTTGACTGATTACTCAAACTCGGTGGGACCGATTTGGGTAATAAGTGAAACAGAGAGTTGGCCAAGCAAACTCGGTGGGGCAGATTGCATATCTCGGTGGGACCGAAAATATTGCAGTAGGTAACAGAGAGTTTGCAAGCCCATCTCGGTGAGACCAAGATCCCATCGGTGAGAACGATTTGATTAGGGTTTCTGGCAGTGGCTATGATGTCTGAACTCAGTGGCACCGGGTAGAAGGAATTGGTGGTGCCGAGTTTGACTTTTGGTTTAGGTCATATGTGGATGTGGGAAGGTAGTTGAGGGTTTTGGAGCATATCACTAAGAACTTTGAGCAAGCAAGACATTAAGCAACACCTCATCCCTCCTTGATAGTATTGGCTTTTCCTATAGACTCAATGTGATCTTGGATCACTAAAATATAAAATGTAGAGTCTTGCTCTTGAAGCTTGAGCCAATCCTTTGTCCTTAGCATCTTGAAGGAGTTCCACATCCTTTAGTCCATGCCACTTAATTTGTTGAACTTGTCTGAAACATACTAGGTAAAAGTATTAGTCCAACAAGAGATATGTTGTCATCAATTATCAAAATCACCCAGGGAGCACTTGTGCTTTCAATCTCCCCCTTTTTGGTAATTGATGGCAACATACATCAAAGCTTTAGATAAAGATATAGAGAATAGCAAGTAAAGCTTTGGAAAGACATGTAACAAGCATAGGCTCCCCCTACATGTATGCAATCATGTGAATATGGAATATAGAAGAGTGTGAGAGCATAACCATGACAGAGTAGCAATGTGTTACATGTTTCTTGTCTATATGCATCAGGGCAAAAGATATGAATATGGGAAATGTACCTCCATGCCCATGAGTCCTTCTTGCAAACAGTATGTACATCAGCAAGAATTTCTCATACACATGACTATGATGCATATACTTACCTTGTGGTCTTGAGTTGGCTAGGATGGAATGAGCCTGCGTAAACAAGGTTAGATAACACAGATGCACCCACTAGCTAGAGCAAACAAAAGAAACCACAAGAGTACCAAGACTGGGATGACATGTAGAGTGAGTACAGAGTACCACGATAGATATTAACATGTCCCCAAAGAGAAAGATATGCAATGAATTTAAGAATTTTCTTTCCCTTGGATGTCTTGCTCCCCCTGAATCTAGCATGGGATACTGGGAGAAGATAGGGAACAGAAAAATAGAGCTAATGCAAATAAGCACATATGAACATGTCTTTCCCCCAAGAAGACATGTGGCATCTCTCCTCTTGAACATCAAGCATCTGGGATCCTCGAAGATTACTCTTTCCTAGAGTATTCCCTCCCCCTAGAAATCTCTCCCCCTAGAGATATGATTAAGCTTTGATGTGATCTCTCTCTCCCCCTTTGACATCAATTTCCAAGAAGGGTCTTCTGGAATTTGTTGTGAATGGGTTCGGTCCTTGAATCATAGTACAAAGCATTAAGGTAAATGTGATGCTTGTAGAGGTCAAGATTCATTGAGTGGAGCTGGATCAAGAATAAAGCAGGAATAAATGGCAAAATGTTTTTCCTGTAGTGAAATCGGTGTCACCGAGTTGTATACTTCGGTTTCTCTGAAAATCTTTGGCTAGACCGGAAACATGAAACCGGTGGAACCGAGTTCATCACAGAGAAAAACACTTGTCACCTCAGCTCACTAGACAAATAAGATCTCACAAAGATTTGCAATGAATTGGATGCAGAAGATGCAGGACAAAAAGTAATGAAAAGGAACTAAAATATCTAGATGAAGTTTTTTTTGAAAGGGGAAACAAATATGCATGAGACAAATGCAAGAATACAGAAAAGAACACAAGAGAACTTCATCTAGAGTTGGGCGGCGACAAAGTCACCTATGTTAGAGTACATTGACTTCGGAGTCAAGTGAGATCACTTGATCATAGGTCGTACTCATTGTTTAAGCTCAAAATGGGGTTACCATTTTTTGTTTAAGTATCTTGATGTATTCACATCTTGTCGAGTTTCTTTGACTCGTGACTTGGAGTAAAGCTACTCTAAGACGGAATAACATACCTTGGGTGGCGGTGGTGATCTTGATCATGTAGTTGAACTTGTGTGGGTTGCTCAAGGTTGATGTAGCCCATCAAGAGTTGGGAGCACCCAATGGACTTTGAGTTCATCTACCTACATGGGTTAGTTTTCGCAAGGAAGAGCACTTGTGTATCCAACATGACAATCATGAAACTCAACATAGAATTTGTCAAAGGATATGTTTGAGAGGTTTCGTGCTTCCTTGTCATCAACCACCATCGTGTAGAGACTTGGTGATTGTCGATGTCAAAACCGGCGGATCTCGGGTAGTGGGTCCTGAACTGTGCGTCTAGGCCGGATGGTAACTAGAGGCAGGGAACACGATGTTTTACCCAGGTTCAGGCCCTCTTGATGGAGGTAAAACCCTACGTCCTGCTTGATTAATATTGATGATATGGGTAGTACAAGAGTAGATCTACCACGAGATCAAGGAGGCTAAACCCTAGAAGCTAGCCTATGGTATGATTGTTGTGTATGGAGTTGATTCCCTACGGACTACAACCCTCCAGTTTATATAGACACCGGATAGGGTTAGGGTTACATAGAGTCGGTTACAATGGTAGGAGGTCTTGAATATCCGCATCGCCAAGCTTGCCTTCCACGCCAAGGAAAGTCCCATCCGGACACGGGACGAAGTCTTCAATCTTGTACCTTCATAGTCCAGGAGTCCGGCTGAAGGTATAGTCCGGCTACCCGAACACCCCCTAATCCAGGACTCCCTCAGTAGCCCCCGAACCAGGCTTCAATGACAACGAGTCCGGCGCGCAGATTGTAAGGCATTGCAAGGCGGGTTCTTCTCCAAATCTTGTGTACCTGTAGGAATGATGTCCAATTTTTGTAATGTAGTGCTCCTCGGCTTCCACGCCCAATAATGGCCGTCTTCCACGTGTCAAACGAATGCGAAAAGCTGGGGCGTTTTTACATCCACACCCCTAGCCGTATAAACGAGCCGCCTATTTAACGGGATGGGGATTTAGGTCCAAACCACATCTTCTCCTTTCCGCGAGTTATCATCAGAGCGCTTCCAGCAAAGGTCCATTCCAACATGACCAGCCGTCACAGCTCCTCCCCTCGCCCCTCCGGTCCCAAACCCGGGGACTGGGAGAGTTGCACCATCCCACATAGCGAGTTAGTGTCGCTTCAGGCCAAGGGATTTCTCCCTCGGGCATACATGGTCCCAGTCCGAGCCGGTGTCGCCACCTACAATGGTGGAAAACAAGCGGAGAGCACCCCCATTCCTTCTAAAGGAGAGCGGGTGTGCCTCGTCCCCTAACTAATAAGGGGACTAGGATTTCCAATTCATCCATTTCTCCGCGGGCTTCTGGAGTTCTATGGCCTCTAGCTGCACAATCTCACGCCCGCCTCCGTATTGCATATTGCGGGTTTCGTCGCCCTTTGCTAGCTATTTTTAGGCGTTGAGGCTCATTTCGCGCTGCGGAAGAGGTTATTCTGTCTGGTGCCCCGTTCACAAAAGGGGTCTATATACCAAGTGGGCGGAGCCGAAGTATGGCGCATCGCCGGGACCGGATACCTATCCGGAACCCCAAAGAAGGCGTCTGAGGACTGGCCTTCAGAATGGTTTTACATAGATGACGTCCCGCTACCGGACCCTATCCAGGTCAGTCTCCCTGAGTTCAACAGTGCTCCATTGAAGAAACGCTTGAGCTGGCGTCCGCGGAGCTCTCAGAGAGAAAGCGACAAAGACGTCCTTTACCTGATGGGCCTGATAGGACTGTTGGCACATTACGGACTAACCATGATTGGAGTCATGGCCGCATGCATTATGCGGGGGGTGCAGCCACTTCAATATAGAGGCCACCCCATGTGGGATTTCAACGGGGAGGATGACGCCACCCGTTACGGTCGTAAGGGCCGGCCTTAGCTGCCGCTCTAGTAAAGATCTTATCCTCTTTATACAAGGGAGAAAAGGAGGAATTCCTCCGCGTCAACCCGCAGGCCGGATTTACTATGTACGATCCTCCAAGTTGGGTAAGTGAACAACTGCGCTTGCCCGTTTGTTTTATACTCCCACGGTTAGATATGTAGTCTAACAACTTCAATGCAGGAACTGCGACAGGTGGTAAAGGATATAAACAGCCGCCCTCCACAGCCCGAGGACCCAGAACGGTCCCTTGATCCGGACTCCGAAGAGGATTCGGACATATTGGTGGAGCTTCTCGACGGGGTGTTCCATCAGCTAAGCAAGGACAATACCTTGGTAGCCATCATGGCTGATTACCCAGGGTTAATCCCGGCCTCCCAGGTGACAGAAACCGGAGTCTCATTCCCTTGAGAGAGATTCCACTCTCACGTATTCCGGTGTTTCTGACGACAACCGTGTTTTGCAGGGGAGATTTCCGAGGCAGGAGGCCGAACCTGCGGCAGCTAGCCAACGAGGGGCCGCAGGGCCCCGTGGGGCAAAAAGGAATGTAGTCCGGACTGAGACGCGGCGCAAAGGTATAGCGCACCCTCTGTTTCCCTGGTGTTATTTTGTCAATCGCGCCTTCAGAATGACGTTCGTGCTATCTTCAGAATGAAGAGACCTCGCCGGACTACATTCGGAGAGGTTGCCAATCGCGCCTCTAGCAGCCAAGCTCCAACGTCTGGCCAGGAAGCGGAGGCGAGCACAAGGCGCGCACATAGAGGATGCGGACAGGCTGTCTGCCACAAATTCTAAAGTGGAGAGTGCCATGAACCACAGGCATCGCCGGACAGTTCTACGCGACGCTTGTTTCTCCCAAGAGGCTTTAGATGCCTTTAATTCGGGAGATGCGTACCTCCGTGCCGCTCAAAATGGTTTAGCCAGAGCCACGGAGCAATATGTAAAAGACATACAGGTAAGAAAATTTTGGTCAAATATATATATACCAGTAGCCCCCGAGACTTGAAACAGTTAGAGCAACTGATTTAAGGATCATTTAATATGCAGGTTCTTACAGAGAAGAATACTGTACTGTCCCAGGAGCTGGAAAAGTGCAAGGCCAAACTAGAGGCCGCACTAGCCGCAGCAGGGGAGCCCAAAGAGACCCCCTCAGGTAAGATACACTTCGAAAGATTAGTATTGTGTGGTGTGGGTGCATATCTGACAAATCATGTTGCAGATGGCGCCGGACTCGATCCGGAAAAGCAACAACTCTTACGCCGGCTAAAGGCCGGTGAGAGTACGTTGACAAAGGTGAGGCGAGAGAAGAATGATCTTCAGGATGCCAACACCAGGCTAGATGTCGAACTTAAAGATGTTCGTGGCCAGCTATCGGACTCCACGAAGGAGAATCAGCAGCTTCGACGCGGCTTATTTAGTAAGTGCTTGAACGAACTTTGAAAAAAGAGTTCGGCGAGGAAGTCGACTAACAGAGTAATGTCTGTAGGTATGCTCACAGGTCGTCCTGCAGAGGAGATGCCCGGTTCTACGGGTGACCTTCTTCCCGAACTCATGCAACTGCACGAGCGAATTCGGCAGGCGATGCGAGGCGTTGCCCAAGCCTTATGGCCTGCCCACTCCATGCCCGAGGGCCTTGGAGAGCTTGCGGAGAAGCTTAAGGGAGCTCAGCGGCGCTTCCGGTTATGGAAGATATCAGCCTGCCGACAAGGCGCTAGGGAAGCCTGGGCCATGGTGAAGACCCGTTTTATGAAGTCTGACCCAAACCACATGGCCGAGGTCGGACCAGTGGGGCCTGACGGGAAGGAGATCCCTGTGAGCTTAGTATACGGCCAAGTAGAGTTGGCCGCGAAGTATTCCCAGCAGGACTGTAAATTAGACAGCCTGTTAGATGGTATAGAAGAGGAATACAATTAGTCAGAATGACTATGTGATTTTGAATTGACATGTGTAATGCCTTCTAGCCGGATTGTAGATCGTTTGTCGTTGCCGACCTTTTCGCTTCAACCTCGGGACCTGAAGGTCCGGAGTGTGTCCGAATACCATAGCGGTTATATAAGAACTGTGGTATGCATGGAGACCAGGTGTAGGGGTCATTAGTGCTTTATCAGACAAGTGCCCAACTAGTTATGTTATATTACATGGTTAGTAAGAAACATCTTCCAGAGAGAATAGTTCCGTTTGGGGTTCCTTTCGCTGGGAGGCATGCCCTAAAGTGCATGTCCGGACTGCGTAAAAAGACGCAGAAAAAAGCATCTAGGGACGCAGAAAATGAGTAAAAAGATCATCTTTTATCTCACTGACCGAATATTCCCTTAAGAACGCTAGCTTTCGGCTTCACCCAGTCTGAGGTACACATCCGGCTGACCCGGCAGTAACAATCGCAGAGGTGCTCCCTTTACCGCCTAGACGAACAATTGGTAATGTAGGGGTAAGCACAGGAGCCAGGCAACCCAGCTTGGCAAAAACTTAAGTCATATCGATGCATATAATGGTGAAGAAAAAGGTACATGCGGAAGTTTGACGCATGTGTTGGGTGTGAAGCCCGTATAAAGAAGCTTCTGTTAAAGAAGCCCCCAGGTTTAATGAGCGCGAGTGGTGTGTCACTAGATGAGCCTTTAAGGGCTATAAAAGAAAAGAGGGGAAGGAGAGAAATGTAAGACAGAAAAATGCAAAAAATGGACAGAGGAAGGAGACGAACACAGAGTCCGGCGCTAGGCATAGAATCTTCGGAGACGGGTGGCATTCCACGGGTTCGGCTCGAGTCGGTTATCCGACGCATCTCGCAGGCGGTACGCCCCGCCAGTCAGGACTTGGTTGGTTATGAATGGACCTTCCCACTTGGGCTTGAGTTTGTCCTTTTTCTTATCCGGCAGGCATAGAACTAGTTTGCCAACATTGTAATTTTTGGCCCGTACTTCTCTGCTTTGATATCTTCGGGCCTGCTGTTGATAAAAGCGGAACGGGCTTTTGCCACGTCATGCTCCTCCTCCAGGGCGTCCAAGTTGTCCTGCCGATCGAGCTCGGATTCTCTTTCTTCGTACATGCGCACTCTAGGTGAGTCATGAATTATGTCGTAGGGCAGAACTGCCTCTGCGCCGTACACCATAAAAAATGGTGTGTATCCGGTGGTGTGATTTGGCGTGGTCCGCAGCCCCCATAGCACGGAGTCGAGCTCCTCTACCCAATGCGTGTTAGATTCCATGAGGGACCGCACCAGTTTGGGTTTAATGCCGCTCATGATAAGAACATTTGCACGTTCGACCTGGCCGTTGGTTTGTGGGTGATAGATGGAAGCATAATCCAGCTTGATGCCCATGTTTTTGCACCAGAGTTTTACCTCGTCGGTGGTAAAGTTTGTACCGTTATCGGTTATGATGCTGCGGGGGACGCCATAACGGTGTACAACCCCGGATATGAAGTCTATCACAGGTCCGGATTCGGCCGTTTTAACAGGCTTGGCTTCTATCCATTTGGTGAATTTATACACCATGACCAGTAAGTATTTTTTCCTATCGGCCCCACCTTTAAGGGGTCCGACCATGTCAAGCCCCCAGACCGCAAAAGGCCAGGTGATGGGTATAGTTTGGAGTGTGGTGGGTGGCACATGGCTTTGGTTGGCAAAAAGTTGGCAACCAGCGCATCATTGGACTAGGTCCTGAGCGTCTGCCCGGGCTGTCGGCTAATAAAAGCCTGTACGGAAAGCCTTGCTAACAAGGGACCGAGCAGCGGCATGGTGACCACCAAGTCCGGCATGAATTTCAGCCAGAAGGTTCCGCCCTTCCTCTTTGGAGATGCACCTTTGAAGGACTCCGGTAGTGCTTTTCTTATAAAGCTCTCCCTCGTGGACTCTATAGGCTTTAGATCGCCGCAGCGGGCCTCGTTTTGGTCCTGTGGGAGTTCTTGCCTAGTAAGGTAGGCTAGGAATGGTTCTATCCATGGGGCGATGACCGCCATTATTACGTGGGCTCAAGGTGTAATTTCATTGGCAGAGCCTCCAATTGTGTCAGATTGTTCGGCGTCGAGTGGTGCGGCTGGGTCCGGGCTGTTATTTGCGGGTTCCCCCTCCCATGCTACAGATGGCTTGAACAATCTCTCCAAAAAGATGTTGGGGGGGACTGCATCGCGTTTTGCTCCGATGCGTGTCAGGACGTCCGCTGCTTGATTGTTTTCTCGGGCTATATGGTGAAACTCCAGCCCTTCGAACCGAGCTGACATTTTGAGGACGGCATTGCAGTATTTTGCCATTTTTGGGTCCTTGGCATCGAAGTCTCCATTTATTTGGGATATCGCGAGGTTTGAATCCCCGCGTACCTCTAGGCGCTGGATACCCGTGGATACTGCTATCCGGAGACCATGTAGGAGGGCCTCATATTCGGCTGCATTGTTGGAATCCATGTACATGATCTGGAGCACATATTGGACTGTGTCTCCTGTGGGACGTCAGGACGACGCCAGCCCCCAGTCCGGCCAACATTTTGGAGCCGTCAAAATGCATAATCCAGTTTGAATATGTGCCGTACTCTTTAGGAAGCTCGGCCTCCGTCCATTCTGCGACGAAGTCGGCCAAAACTTGCGATTTAATAGCTTGCCGTGGCTTATAGGTTATATCGAACGGGAGAAGCTCGATGGCCCATTTTGCAATCCGGCCCGTTGCGTCGCGGTTATTGAGAATATCGTTGAGTGGTACTTCCGAGGCTACTGTTATGGAACACTCTTGAAAGTAGTGTCGTAGCTTCCGGGATGCCATGAATACCGCGTATGCAATCTTTTGATAATGCGGGTACCATGATTTGCATGGAGTGAGGACAGTGGACACGTAGTAGACCGGCCTTTGAAGGGGGAATTTGTGTCCATCCGTTTCCCGCTCGACAACGAGCACTGCGCTGACAACTTGGTGTGTTGCTGAAATGTACAATAACATTGGTTCGCCGGTGATTGGCGCGGCCAGGACTAGGTTTGTTGCCAATATGGCTTTTATTTCATCAAGTCCGGCCATGGCGGCATCCGTCCACTCGAAGTGTTCGGTGCGCCGAAGGAGGCGATAAAGGGGTAGTGCCTTTTCTCCCAAGCGGGAGATGAAGCGGCTTAGAGCCGCCACGCACCCGGTTAATTTTTGTATTTGTTTAAGGTCCTTTGGGACATCCAATTGTGAAAAAGCTCGGATCTTGGCTGGGTTTGCTTCAATTCCTCTACCGGATACAATGAATCCCAAGAGCTTTCCGGCTGGAATGCCGAAGTCGCATTTTTCTAGGTTGAGCTTGATGTCATATTGTTGGAGGTTATCGAATGTAAGCCTCAAGTCGTTTACTAGGGATTCGACATGTCTTGATTTGACGACCACATAATCCACATACACCTCCACTGTTTTGCCGATCTGGTTTGCCAGACATGTCTGGATCATGCGCTAGTATGTTGCGCCGGCGTTTTTTAGCCCGAAGGGCATTGTGTTGAAGCAGAATGGGCCGTATGGTGTGATGAATGCTGTTGCAGCTTGGTCTGATTCTGCCATCTTGATTTGATGGTAACCGGAGTATGCGTCGAGGAAACACAACAAATCATGTCCTGCGGTGGCATCGATAATTTGATCGATGCGGGGAGGGGGAAGGGATCCTTTGGGCAAGCCATGTTAAGGTCTTTAAAGTCGACACACAGGCGCCAGGATTTGTCCTTCTTTGGTACCATCACCAGGTTTGCTAGCCAGTCTGGATGTTTTATGTCTCTGATGAATCCGGCCTCCAATAGCTTGGCTAGCTCCTCTCCCATAGCATGTCTCTTGGGTTCGGAAAAATGCCGAAGGGTTTGTTTGACAGGTTTAAATCCTTTTAGGATATTTAAGCTGTGTTCAGCCAGCCTGCGTGGGATCCCTGGCATGTCTGAAGGGTGCCTGACGAAGATGTCCCAGTTCTCTCGTAGGAACTCTCGTAGTGCGGCATCTGCATCAGGGTTCAGTCGTGCCCCGATTGAAGTTGTTTTATCGGGGTCCGTTGGATGGACCTGGAATTTGACTATTTCGTCGGCTGGCTTGAAGGATGTGGATTTGGATCTCTTATCGAGTATCACATCATCCCTGTTAACCGTGGAGCGCAGCGCAGTCAGTTCCTCGACCACTAAGGCTTCGGATAGCGCCTCAAGGGCTAATGCGGCCCTCTTGTTTTCGGCGCAGAGTGCTATGTCCGGATCACTAGCTAGAGTGATAATTCCATTTGGCCCGGGCATCTTAAGCTTCATGTACCCGTAATGGGGTATTGCTTGGAAGATTGAGAATGCTTCCCGTCCTAGTAAAGTGTGATATCCGCTTTTGAATGGGGCCACCTAAAACGTGACTTCTTTGGACCTGTAATTATCCGGCGTGCCGAACACCACATCTAGTGTGATTTTTCCTGTGCAGCGCGCTTCCAGACTGGGGATTATTCCTCTAAAGGTTGTGCTGCTTCGCTCGATGCGGTTCTAGTCTATTTCCATTTTTTGAAGGGTTTCCTCATAAATGAGGTTCAGTCCGCTGCCTCCATCCATGAGCACCTTGGTGAGGCGAAAGCCGTCCACTATGGGACTGAGGACCAATGTGGCTGGTGCTCGGGCTGTTCGGAATCTAGGTTCATCACTTGCGTTGAAGGTAATAGCAGTGTCACTCCATGGATTTATTGTTGCAACTTGATAGACTTCAGCGAGGGTGCGGAGTGTTCTTTTTCGCATATTGTTTGATGCGAAAGTCTCGAAGACTGTGAGAATGGTACTGGTGTCCTCGGGCTGGCTTTCTGCGGCCTCCAGAATTAAGAGGTCCTCGCCAATTTTGGCCACCTGCCGGAGTATCCAACATGCTCTAAGGCTGTGAGTTGGTGTGGCATCCTCTGTACTGTGAATCTTACAGGGTCCATCAAGCCACCTTTCCAGTACGGTTCCATGCCCTGTAGAGGGTTTTGGCTTTTTGGTGTTTATCTCGGGTGTCCTATGATGATGCACCCTCTTAGTTTGGACGGGATTACTATTCAAGGCCGGATTATCCCAAAATTTTATTTCAGTTTTCCAGGCGCTTTCCATCGCACAATATTTTTGTACTATGGATGCCAAGTCAGCGAAGCGTGTAATATCACGACGACTTACGGCGTTAAGGATTCCCTCGTCCGTGCAACTACTGCAGAAAATTGAGGCGTCTCCCTCGCGGCAATCCTTTATCATGTTCATAACCAGGAGGAATCTGGCCCAGTAATGATGTACTGTTTCCTCGGGCCTCTGCCTGATTTGGGAGAGATCGCTTATGTTCGGGTGGGCGGGTGTCGTTGAATCTAAAACCTTACCCAATCCAAGATTCGGAGGCCGAAGAGTTTCCGAACTCTGAAGTTTGGATTCTTGGATGTTGTCCAACGAATCTAGCCCGTTGCCTGATCCTAAGCTCAGGTCTTGAGTTACATCCTCCTCTCCGCGGGTATCCGGTTTGGAGGGGTCGGGAATTCGGACGTAGCTAGTCCTTAAGATAGATGAAGGGTCTCCGCACTACGCCTCTACCACGGCAACGTGGTGGGTGACTTGGGCAGAGTTAATTTCTCTTAGATCGGGTTTAAGCCCAACCTGGTCGTAATCCGTAGCGACCCCCAGGGCGGCGATGCGATCCAAGAGCTCGTTTACGGAAGAGAGCTCCATTGGATCTAGCTGCTCGACGACCTCCGAGCTGATGTGTAGGTTGCTTTTGATGACCCGAGAGGTCACCGTCGGCGCAACAGCCGAACAGACGGTCATGAGGAAACCACCTAGCCGGAGGGTTTGGCCGACAGCCAAGGCTCCCTTAGCAACGGCGCCGTCTTTAAAGACGGGAGGAGGCATTCTTCCTGATTGTGACGGCACAGAGGAACTCTCAATGAAAGCACCAATGTCGGTGTCAAAACCAGCGGATCTCGGGTAGTGGGTCCCGAACTGTGCGTCTAGGCCGGATGGTAACTGGAGGCAGGGAACATGATGTTTTACCCAGGTTCGGGCCCTCTTGATGGAGGTAAAACCCTACGTCCTGCTTGATTAATATTGATGATATGGGTAGTACAAGAGTAGATCTACCACGAGATCAAGGAGGCTAAACCCTAGAAGCTAGCCTATGGTATGATTGTTGTGTATGGAGTTGATTCCCTACGGACTACAACCCTCCGGTTTATATAGACACCGGATAGGGTTAGGATTACATAGAGTCGGTTACAATGGTAGGAGATCTTGAATATCCGCAGCGCCAAGCTTGCCTTCCACGCCAAGGAAAGTCCCATCCGGACACGGGACGAAGTCTTCAATCTTGTATCTTCATAGTCCAGGAGTCCGGCTGAAGGTATAGTCCGGCTACCCGAACACCCCCTAATCCAGGACTCCCTCAGTGATGTAGAGATTGCTCAAGATGTGAGTGAGTTGCAATCTCATAGAATTAGATTCATCCAAGTACCTATAAGGGTTAGATAACATGAAAGACGCAAATTTTCAAGACATAAGATAATCATCATAGGAGAAATATGAAGTGATTAGTCGTAAGCTCAAGTCTTGCATGTATCCAATGGAGTTCCTACTCCAAGTTTGAAGCATCAATGATGTTCAATTCACCTCTTAACTCGCAAAACACTTTCTCATCAAGTGGTTTAGTGAATATATCCGCTAATTGCTTATCGGTGCGAACATGCTTAAGGTTTATGTCACCCTTAGCAACATGATCTCGAATGAAATGATGACGAACTTCAATATGCTTAGTTCGAGAGTGTTGCATGGGATTGAGAGCAATCTTGATAGCAATTTCATTGTCACAAAGTAATGGAACATGTTTCACATATATCCCATAATCTTTAAGAGTTTGGGTCATCCAAAGTAATTGTGCACAACATGAACCAGTGGCAATGTATTCCGCTTCGGCAGTGGATAAGGATACCGAGTTTTGTTTCTTGGAATATCAAGACAGAAGAGATCTACCAAGGAATTGACAAGTACCCAAAGTGGACTTTCTATCAACCTTGTCACAGGCATAGTCCGAGTCGGAGTAGGCAACAAGATCAAAGGAAGCCCTCTTTGGATACCAAATGCCAAAATTTGGTGTATGTATTAAGTATCTCACTATCCTCTTCACAGCCTTAAGATGACATTCCTTAGGATCAGCTTGATATCGTGCACACATGCACACACTTAGCATGATATCGGGACACGAAGCACATAGATATAATAATGAACCAATCATAGAGCGATAAACCTTTTGATTAACCGGTTCACCATCTTTGGTCAAATCAAGATGTCCACTAGTAGGCATAGGTGTAGTCATACCTTTGCATTCTTGCATATTGAACTTCTTGAATAAGTCCTTGGTGTACTTTGTTTGAGAGACAAAGGTGCCTTTCTTAGTTTGCTTGATTTGCAAACCAAGAAAGAATTTGAGTTCACTCATCATAGACATCTGAAACTTCTCCGACATTAGCTTCCCAAACTTTTCACTAAAATGAGGGTTAGTTGATCCAAATATAATATCGTCGACATAAGTTTGGCATACAAATAGTTCTCCACTAACCCATTTAGTAAAAAGAGTAGAATCTATTTTTCCAATTTCAAAGCCTTTTTCAATAAGGAACTTGGTCAAGCATTTATACCATGCTCTAGGAGCTTGTTTAAGACCATAAAGGGTGTTGTGAAGTTTGTAAACATGATTAGGTTTCTTAGGGTTGACAAAGCAGGGAGGTTGCTTAACATAAACTTCCTCCTCAATTTCACCATTTAGAAAAGCACTTTTAATTTCCATTTAGTACAAAGTGATATCATGGTGATTAGCGTAGGCAAGTAAGATTAGAATGGACTCAAGTCTAGCAACAGGAGCATATGTCTCACCATAGTTCATACCTTCGACTTATATGTAGCCTTGGGCGATGAGACGTGCTTTGGTGTGAACCACTTGTCCATCTTCATCTTGCTTGTTGCGAAACACCCATTTGGTACCGATGATATTGTGGTTGTTGTCGGGCTTCTCGACAAATGTCCACACTTGATTTCTCTCAAAGTTGTGTAGCTCTTCATGCATAGCATTTATCCAATCCGGATCTTCCAGTGCTTCTTCAACCTTCATAGGTTCAATGCGAGAGATGAATGAATAGTGTTCACGAAAGTTAGCTTAACGAGTTTTTGAGCGAGTGATTCTCCTGGTTTGGATATCATTGTAGATTTGCTCCACGGGATGATCTTTAGCAATTCTTGCTTGAACTCGTGAAAGCTTTTGCTTGGGTCTTGGTTGAACATCTTCTTCATATTGTTCTTCTTCTTGGCCTTCTTCATTGTTGGCGTTGTCGTTCTCTTGTCGTGGTGGAGAAGGAGGTTGTTGACGTTCGTCTTGGTGCACTTCCTCATTTTCTTCATCTTGGTGTGTCCCAGTCATGGATGCTTCCGTATCAACTCTTCGTTTAACTTGTTGTGAGGTAGAAGCTTCCACTTGGACGGACGAGGTACTCTCCTTCACCTCCATTGGATGAATCTTGCCGATAGACAAGTCTTGGATTGCTTCCGAGGGATCTTTGTCTCCTACATCAATTGGCAATTGCTCTACTTGCGAGCCGTTAGATTCATCAAACTTCACATCTACTGTTTCTTCAACCTTTCGGGTGAAATTGTTGTAGACACGGTATGTGTGAGAGTTTGAGCCATAACCAAGTAGGAAACCTTCATGAGACTTAGGAGCAAATTTAGAACGACGATGCTTATCAAGAATGTAGCACTTTGAGCCGAATACTCGAAAGTATCCAACTTGGGGTTTGTTACCGCTGAGGAGCTCGTATGCCATCTTGCCGAGTAGCTTGTGAAGATACAAGCGATTTGTTGCATGAAAAGTTGTCTCAACCGCTTCCGCCCATAAGTGTTTTGGCATATTGTACTCATCAAGCATCGTTCTTGCCATCTCGATAAGAGTCCGGTTCTTCCTCTCAACGACTCCATTTTGTTGAGGTGTGTACGTAGCCGAGAACTCATGTGCGATCCCTTCTTCATTAAGAAAGGTATCTACATTTGCATTCTTGAACTCCGTTCCGTTGTCGCTCTGAACCTTCTTGATCTTCACGTCAAATTGATTTTGGGCCTTCCTAGCAAAGTTTTTGAAGATCTTTTGGACCTGCGATTTGTCATCAAGAAAGAACACCCACGTAAATCTTGAAAAATTATCAACTATGACTAGACCAAATGAGTTACCACCGAGACTCTTGTAGGCATTTGGACCAAAGAGATCCATGTGAAGTAGCTCGAGTGGTCTTCTTGTGGTCATGATGTTCTTAGCGCGATGACTTCCTCCAACTTGTTTCCCTGCTTGACAAGCACTACAAAGTCTATCCTTGTCAAATGTGACATCGTTAACGCCAATGATATGATTTCCTTTAATGAGTTTGTCAAGGTTTCGCATGCCCACATGGCCTAGCCTTCTATGCCACAACCAGCCTTTATAAGATTTAGCAATTAAGCAAGTTTTAGGTTGAGCCTTTTTAGTGAAATCAACAATGTAAAGATCTCCTCTACGTATATCGGTAAAGACCATTTTATGGTTATCTCTACGAAACACTTGGTAGTATACTTCAGTAAATAGGACATTGAAACCGAAATCAGTGAGTCTAGATACTGAAAGTAAGTTGTAGCCAAGAGATTCAACGAGCATGACATTTTGTATGGAGCTATCATGTGAGATGGCCACTGTCGTGGTTCTAAGTCTGACAGTAGAGTGGGGGTAGGTATGGAGAGGCAAGGTCCTAGCTATGGAGAGGTTGTAAACACAAGAGATGTACGAGTTCAGGCCCTTCTCGGAGGAAGTAAAAGCCCTACGTCTCGGAGCCCGGAGGCGGTCGAGTGGATTATGTGTATATGAGTTACAGAGTGTTGAACCCTTCTACCTGTGGAGGGGGGTGGCTTATATAGAGTGCGCCAGGACCCCAGCCAGCCCACGTAGGAGAGGGTTTAAGGTGCGTTAAGTTCGGGGCATTACTGGTAACGCCCCACATAAAGTGTCTTTACTATCATAAAGTCTACTTAATTACAGACCGTTGCAGTGCAGAGTGCCTCTTGACCTTCTGGTGGTCGAGTGAGTCTTCGTGGTCGAGTCCTTCAAGTCAGTCGAGTGAGTCCCTCGTAGGTCGACTGGAAGGTGATCTCTTCTAAGGATGTCCCTGGGCAAGGTACTTAGATCAGGTCTGTGACCCTACCCTAGGTATATGACTCCATCATTAGCCCCCGAATGGATTGAGGCTTGAGTGATGAAGGAGTTGATGTTGTTTCCGATTAGCCTTCGCATACTAGTCGTGCGTTGCTTTGAACCAAAAAATCTCTTTGTTGATAGTGAGCAACTTTTCTTCAGTCGACTCGATCCATTCTTTTTCTTCGTCGAGTGATCTTTTGGACTTCGCTGATTTCCGAGCGACGGATCGCAGGAAATCCCGCGTCTGGCAGACTGATCTGCCGTTCGTGGATTCCGCGGGATACGGAATTTGGGGGAGCGCGTGAAGCAGAGCGGTCTGCGGCGCTCGGATGGGACGGGGCATAGACGCCTCGATCCCCGCGCCGCTTTTTTCGCCACGTATCACGCTCGCGCAACTGTTTCAGGATATGATTAGATCGACCGGGCCCACCTGTCATCCACTCGGAAGGGATCTTATAAATGCGCCCGACGAGGGTTTCTTGAACAGTGCCTCAGCATTCTCTCTCTGCTCCCTTCGTCTCCGCCCAACGCGCTCGCTCTCGCCTCCACACAACTTCTCCTCGCGCATCTCGCCGGTAGCCATGGTCAAGGAGAAGACGGCGGCGCTGGAACGCGCGAAGAAGGCGTCGGCGACGGAGAAGGCGAAGGGGAGATCCACCAGCCGTGGCGGGTCTTCGTCTAGATCTCGCCTGCCGAAAGGCTGGGTCCAGGGAGATTGGATCCAGTCGACCATCACGGAGAAGGATCTCCTCGACATGGCCAACGAGGGCCTAATCCCTCATGGAGCTGCGAGGCTTCCGGGGAAAGAGTGACAGCCCCAGCCAGAAGAGGGTGAGTGCGTGCTTCTGGCTACCCATGTCGACCGCGGATTCTCTTTGCCGCCGAGCATTTTCTTTCGTGGTTTCTTGAACTTCTTTGGAGCACAACTCCACCACTTCACCCCGAATTCTATTGCTTATCTTGCCGCGTTCGTGTCCATGTGTGAGAGTTTTCTGGGTTGTCGACCGCATTGGGGCTTGTTCAAGCACATATTCACGTGTCGCTCTCAGACCGTGAAGAAGGCGAGCCCAGGCGACGAAAAAACCCGAGTTGTCCAAATGTGTGGGGGTCTGGGGATCCAGGTGAGGAGCAAGAGCACCTTCCCAGCCATGACATTCCCCGAGTCAGTCAGGGGCTGGCAGTCGACCTGGTTCTACTGCCAGGATCAGTCGACGCCGGGACAGTCGAGTGGACTCCCTCAATTCACCATGGACCGAGTGAACAAGCCCTCCTCTCTGAAGGTGATTCCGGAGGAGAAAGCTGACGTGAAGATGCTAATGGAGCGTGTAGTTCAGTTGGTTCGGGATGGAGTGACGGGTATGGATCTCCTGGAGGTTTTCCTGCGGCGTCGTATCCAGCCTCTTCAATTCCGGAGCCATTGCATGTGGCTGTACTGCGGGACTGAGGATGTGACTCGGGTCAATCCAGAAACAGTCGACGATGCCACTCTGGAAAGTTGGATGGCCGCTATTACTGGGAACAAGGACAACCCTCGCGGAGCCAGAAGGATTCCTCCACTCGACTGCCACAGTGATCCAAACAAGGTATGTCTGCTCCACTTCCCATTGTATTCTCGTCATATTTATTTCTATTTTCCCTGCCGATCGGTCGACTGATCTTTGTCTGGATGTCTATCAGGCCCTCACTGAGCTGTACTCGATGCCCAACGGAGCGCAAGCTCCGACTGAGGAGGGAGAAGCAAGCGGGGGCGAGAGCCAGGAGGAGGAGTGGGACTCGGACGCCGCTGAGGATGATGATGATGACGATGACACTGATGACGATAATGATGATGTTGATGAGGATGAGGAAGAGGAGGAGGAGGAGGTTGCACCACCGCGCTCGGAAAGGCGGTCGAAGCTTGTCCATGACCCTGCGACTGAACGTGGCAAGGGGGTTGCGACTGTCACTCAGTCGACCAAGCGCCCTCGGACCACCTCTCCGGCACCGACTGAAAAGGCGTCGAAGCAGCCCAGGGCGGCCCCATCAAAGCCGACCAAGCACCTGCCGAAGATGAAGGTGTCCATCCCCACCATATCAGGGTAATCATGTTGCTTAAGTCTTCTTGTTTTGCGTGAACTTTATCTCTGGTTGGCGCTGGAGTTAGTCGACTGACTCTTTTGAGTTGCAGTGCTGCTACTTCTGAGACCTCAGCCCGGGCTGACGATCATGAGATGGAGGACGCAGCAACCTCAAAACCTGGTACTATACTCTTAACCCCGTTTCTAGTCGACTGACTCATGATCTCTAATTCTGATTCTTTTCTGTAGCTCCATCCAATGTTGTTATCACTCTCCCTGATGATGATGAAGATGAGGAGCCGCTGAAGCACAGAATGAGGAGGAAAGCGTCTGCCAGCAGGGTGCCCCAGGACGTGACGGTGCCTGAGACTCTGGTCGTGGAGGAGGAGAACACCACTCGACACACTGTGTCCTTCGCAGATCCGCTGACGAGTGCTCCGCAACCCTCCCTCTTCACGACGCACCACGTCCCAGAGGACCAAGCTGGCGCCACGAAGGAGGCGATACGCCAGGCAGGTATCATGATGGAGCAGTTGAAGACCATCCGGGATGCGAGCCAGGCAGCTTACGACGCCAGTTCCGCCCTTCAAAGGAATGTTCAGGTCAGTCGACCACCACTTGTTCTGTTAGGATATGCTATCAAAAAACTTTTCTTTCCAGAATTTATAGTAGTCACCCACTGGGTGTGTCGATTTAAACTCCGTGTTAGCGGGGGCACGCTGAGGGCACCCGCTGGGTGTAGTCCCCAAGGCTAAGGTCGACTGCTGGTAGTCGGCCTTAGGCTTTATAATTTCAGTCTCTCCGTCATTCGACTACGGCGAATGGATTTTGCAAACCGGTGGGGGCACGCTGAGTGCACCCACTGGGTGTAGTCTTCGAGACTGTGGTCGACTGCTGGCAGTCGGTTACAGTCTTAAAGAATACATCTTGTTTTTTTTTTGAGGTCGACTGGTCGACTCTGTCTTCAATAGGATTAGTGGGGGCACACTGAGTGCACCCACTGGGTGTAGTCCCCAAGGCTAAGGTCGACTGCTGGCAGTTGGCCTTGGGCTTTATAATTTCAGTCTTTCCGTCATTCGACGATGGCGACTGGATTTCGCAAACCGGTCGACTGGTCGACTCTGTCTTCAATAGGATTAGTGGGGGCACGCTGAGTGCACCCACTGGGTGTAGTCCCCGAGACTACGGTCGAATGCTTGGATTCGGCTGTAGTCTTAGAAACGCGTGATTTTTCCTTTTCCACTCGGAAGTGAATTATCTTTGACATTTAGTCGATTGGTTCTTCGCAGAACTCCTGTGACCTTGCGGCTCGCTACACTGAACTGGAAAACAAGCACATTCAGCTCGAGCTGAATTTGAAGCTGGTTCAGGAGAAACTGGCGAAGGCAAAGGAGGAGACCGAAGGTATGTTTGGTGAGACCTCGACGACTGGTTTTTCCCTTCATTTGTTTCAAAATCTGATCTTGCTGTAACTTGCAGGTAAGGTGAGGGAGACCCAAAGGAAAAAAGACCTTGAACTAGCTGAGAGGATCAAGCTTGCCGACGAGAAGTTAGCTTCAGTTACCAAGCTTGAACAAGAAAATACCAATCTGAAAGCTGCTCTTGAGAAGAAAAATTATCTGGAGGCCTTCCTGAGTGGTCTTGCCAAGAAGCTATTTCTTATGCTTGAAGGTAAACCTTCAACAATCACTTTCAACTGTGGTTTTTTTTTCATTCGACCATTGCTTTGACTCGGTGATCGTCCTTGCAGAATTTTGTCAAAACTTCGAAGAAGAGACTAGCCGGCTGGAACCAAACCTTGACCCTGTCAATTCTCCGGTGAACGACGAAGTTGCCATGAATGTTTTCCGACTGGAGTCCCGTGTTGCAGCTGCCGTGGACTATCTTGCAAGGCTGAAGGTCGCCACATCTCGCATCGACTCAACACTCTGGCCCGGGGAGACACTCCAAAACGACCTCGAGTCGCTGATGACTCGTTTGAACGCTCTCCCTGGTCGAGTGCAGGAGTGGAAAAAGTCCTCGGCTCGGTGTCGTGCAGATGTTGCTCTGTGTCTGGCCCGAGTCCACTGCAAAGATGCGCGAGAAGACAAGCTGGCTGCCCTCCGAGTGGCCAACACCAAGAAACACGACTTCAGGTCCTTTATGGAAACTTTCCTTGCTGCTGCCACTCGGATCGCAGACGGAATTGATCTTGATGAGTTTGTTGCACCTTCCATCCCTCCACAGGAGGGGTAAAAAACTTCTTCTAAGCTCGACGCTTTAAATTTGCCTCGGTATGCCGAGTGGAGTTGTAACCGATAAACCTTAACATGCTTAGCGCCTGAGCACTTTCGGTTCCTTTAGGTATCGATCTGAACTTGAATTTGGTGTTTGAATATGATTGCTTTTGGCTCGAAATGTCTTTTGCAGGTTCAAAGCAAGACGCTCACTGCAGTCGACTTATTCCTTAATCCACTTAGGCGAGCACTGGGCTGCAGCTAAGCCTCCTGAGTGAGACGTTTGCTCTTCACTCGGCAGGATTTCTATATCTTAGGCGAGCACTGGGCTGCAGCTAAGCCCCCGAGTGAGAGGTTTGCTCTTCACTCGGTAGGATTTTTATATCTTAGGCGAGCACTGGGCTGCAGCTAAGCCCCCGAGTGAGAGGTTTGCTTTTCACTCGGTA
>NC_041380.1:486946080-487073021 GCF_002162155.2 Triticum dicoccoides
AGCCCCCGAGTGAGAGGTTTGCTCTTCACTCGGTAGGATTTCTATATCTTAGGCGAGCACTGGGCTGCAGCTAAGCCCCCGAGTGAGAGGTTTGCTCTTCACTCGGTAGGATTTCTATATCTTAGGCGAGCACTGGGCTGCAGCTAAGCCTCCGAGTGGAAGTCTGGCTTACCACTCGATAGGATTTCTATATCTTAGGCGAGCACTGGGCTGCAGCTAAGCCCCCGAGTGGAAGTCTGGCTTACCACTCGGTAGGATTTTATTTAATCTTAGGCGAAACGGATTCGCAGCTAAGCCTCCGAGTGGGAGTCTGGCTCACCACTCGGTAGGATTTTATTTAATCTTAGGCGAAATGGATTCGCAGCTAAGCCTCCGAGTGGGAGTCTGGCTAACCACTCGGTAAGGATTTTTACAAACTTAGGCGAAACGGATTCATGGCTAAGTCACCCACTGAGGGGAAAATTTTATTGGACAAAAATAAAAAGTGACAAAAATTATGGAGGAACTATGACACTATTATTTTGAAATCCATGAACTACAGGAGTACTTTTATTGCAACTCATCCGAGTGATAAACTTAAGTGTAAAATGGGCGGAGTAGTTCCGCGTTCCAAGCTCGGGGCTCGTCGATATTATGTTCGACGTTGTAAAGACGGTATGCCCCGTTGTGGAGAACTTTGGTGACGATGAAGGGTCCTTCCCAAGAAGGAGCAAGCTTGTGTGGTTTCTTCTGATCCACTCGGAGAACTAAATCTCCTTCCTGGAAGGCTCGACCTCTCACATTTCTGGCGTGGAAACGACGCAAATCTTGTTGGTAGATGGTCGATCGGATCAGAGCCATCTCCCTTTCTTCCTCTAAAAGGTCGACTGCGTCCTGCCGCGCTTGTTCAGCTTCTGCTTCGTTGTAGATCTCAACTCGAGGAGCATTGTGGAGAAGATCACTCGGCAAGACTGCTTCAGCTCCGTAGACCAAGAAGAATGGAGTTCTTCCGTTCGACCGATTAGGTGTGGTCCGCAGTCCCCAAAGCACCGAGGGAAGTTCGTCGACCCAAGCTCCAGCTGCATGCTTGAGATCATGCATCAGTCGGGGTTTCAATCCTTTGAGAATCAGACCATTGGCTCGCTCTGCTTGTCCGTTTGACTGCGGATGGGTGACTGAAGCGTAGTCGACTCGTGTGCCTTGAGAGTTGCAGAAATCCCTGAATTCTTCCGAGTCAAAGTTCGACCCATTATCCGTAATGATGCTGTGCGGGACTCCATATCTGAATATCAGTTCCCTGATGAAGCTAACAGCAGCACCGGCGTCAAGGTTCTTGATTGGTTTAGCCTCAATCCACTTGGTGAACTTGTCGACTGCCACCAGTACATGCGTGAAGCCACTTCGCCCTGTTCTCAAAGGACCGACCATGTCCAACCCCCATACTGCGAAAGGCCAGACGAGTGGAATGGTCTTCAGAGCTGATGCAGGCTTGTGTGACATATTAGAGTAGAACTGACATCCCTCGCACTTATTCACTATCTCCTTCGCCATCTCATTCGCCTTTGGCCAGTAAAATCCGGCTCGGTATGCTTTTGCCACGATGGTTCGAGAGGACGCGTGATGACCACAGGTTCCCGAGTGGATATCATCGAGGATGATTCGACCTTCTTCTTGTGTTATGCACTTCTGACCAACTCCAGTCGCGCTTTCTCTATATAGCTGTCCTTTGATTACGGTAAAGGCTTTAGATCGACGGACGATCTGTCGAGCCTCTTCCTCATCCTCCGGGAGCTCTTTTCTCAGGATATACGCGATATACGGAACTGTCCAGTCGGGAATGACCACCAAGACCTCCATGACCAAGTCGACTACTGCTGGGACTTCAACCTCAGTCGGATCTGTGGCACTCTTGGGCTGTGGAGCTTCTTCGGTGAAAGGATCTTCTTTGACTGATGGAGTGCGTATATGCTCCAAGAACACACCACTCGGAATGGCTCCTCTCTTGGAACCTATCTTTGCTTGATCATCAGCTGCTTGATTTTTCAGTCGGGGTATATGATGGAGCTCCAACCCCTCGAACTTCTTTTCCAGCTTCCTCACTGCGCTGCAGTAACCAGTCATGGCTGGGCTTCTCACGTCCCACTCCTTCATCACTTGGTTGACCACTAAATCCGAGTCGCCATAGACCATCAGGCGACGGACGCCGAGTGAAATGGCCATGCGCAATCCGTATAAGAGGGCCTCATACTCTGCCTCATTGTTGGAGGAATCAAAGTGAATCTGGAGCACATATCTGAGCTTATCTCCTCTGGGGGAAACCAGGACAACCCCAGCACCGGAACCATTCAACATCTTAGAGCCATCAAAAAACATGGTCCAATGCTCCGAGTGAACTTCAGTCGGCTGCTGCTGTTCAATCCACTCGGCGAGGAAATCTGCTATTGCCTGGGACTTAATGGCTTTCTTTGCCTCAAACTTGATATCAAGGGGAAGAAGTTCAATCGCCCATTTAGCCACTCGACCAGTTGCATCTCTGTTTTGCAAAATCTCTGATAGTGGTGCGTCGCTGACGACTGTGATGGAATGATCAGAGAAATAATGAGCAACCTTCTTTGTGGTCATGTATATTCCATACACAAGCTTCTGATAATGAGGATATCTTTGCTTGGATGGAGTCAAGACTTCAGACAAATAATACACTGGGCGCTGAACTTTGAAAGCTTTTCCTTCTTCTTCTCGCTCGACCGTAAGCACAGTACTGACGACTTGTCCTGTGGCTGCGATATAAAGCAATAGAGGCTCTTTGCTGATTGGAGCAGCAAGCACCGGCTGGGTGGAGAGCAGAGCTTTTAGCTCGGCAAACGCTGCATCGACTTCTGGAGTCCACTCGAACTTGTCTGCCTTCTTCATCAGTCGGTAAAGAGGCAATGCCTTTTCACTGAGTCGTGAGATGAATCGACTTAATGCGGCCAAGTATCCAGTAAGCTTCTGGACATCGTGCACTCGCATAGGGCGTTTCATTCGGAGAATAGTGCCGATCTTCTCTGGATTAGCATCGATCCCTCGCTCGGAAACGAGAAAACCGAGTAACTTGCCACCAGGAACTCCGAATGTGCACTTTGATGGATTGAGCTTGATATCATACCTTCTGAGGTTGGCAAATGTTTCGGCAAGGTCAGCGAGCAGGTCGGAACCTTTTCGTGACTTGACGACGATATCATCCATATACGCTTCCACATTCCGACTGATTTGAGTGAGTAGACACTTCTGAATCATTCGCATAAATGTGGCTCCGGCATTCTTGAGGCCGAATGGCATGGTGATATAGCAGAAGCACCCGAATGGAGTGATGAAAGCTGTTTTTACCTCGTCGGGTCCGTACAGACGGATCTGGTGGTACCCAGAGTAGGCGTCTAGAAAAGACAATCTCTCGCATCTCGCGGTCGAGTCAACAATTTGATCTATGTGAGGGAGAGGAAAATGATCTTTCGGGCAGGCCCGGTTGATGTGCTTGAAATCAATGCACATTCGGAGTGATTTGTCCTTCTTAGGAACCATGACGACATTAGCGAGCCACTCGGAGTGGTATATCTCTCGGATAAATCCTGCCGCCAACAGTCAAGCCACTTCCTCACCAATGGCTTTTCTCTTCTGGACGGCGGACCGCCAAAGATGCTCTTTGACTGGTTTTGCAGATGAGTCGACTCTTAGGCGATGCTCAGCCAGTCCCCTGGGAACACCTGGCATGTCAGCGGGCTTCCATGCAAAAATGTCCTAGTTCTCACGGAGGAACTGGATGAGCGCTTCTTCCTATTTCGGGTCGAGTGTTGTGGAGATGTGGGTCGGAGCTGCATCGGGGTCGGTCGGGTGAATGTGAACAGGCTTCGTCTCACCGGACGACTGGAATGCAGATTCTGTGGCGGGTTTCTTGGATCGCAGCACGTCACTCGGATCTGCGTTTTGCTTGTATTCTTCGAACTCGACCGCTGTCACCTGGGAATCGGCAATCTTTGAGCCCTTCTGAAAGCACTCTTCTGCCTTTTTCCGATCACCGGTGACAGTGATCACTCCTTTGGAGCCGGGCATCTTCAATTTCAGGTACACGTAACATGGTCGAGCCATGAACCGTGCATAAGATGGTCTCCCCAAAATGGCATGATATGCACTCTGAAAATCCACGACCTCAAACGTCAACTTCTCTTTGCGAAAATGTTTCAAATCACCAAACACCACGTCCAGAGCTATTTGGCCGAGTGACTCGGCTTTCTTCCCTGGTATAACTCCATGAAAGCTCATGTTACTGGTGCTCAGTCGGGACATCGGAATGCCCATTCCTTTCAGTGTGTCTGCATACAACAAATTCAGCCCGCTACCACCGTCCATCAGCACCTTTGTCAGTCGAGTGCCTTCGACAACTGGATCGACCACCAAAGCTTGCCTCCCAGGGGTGGCAATATGAGTCGGGTGATCAGATTGGTCGAATGTGATGGGTGTTTGGGACCATTTCAAATAATTTTCTTTTGCTGGGGCAACCATGTTCACCTCTCGGTTAATGACTTTCAATCGACTCTTGCTTTCCACATCTGCAAAGATCATCAGAGTGGAGTTGATATGCGAATATTCTTCCTCACTGTCCTCCTTGCTTTCAGCCTTGTCCGACTCCTTTTCCTTGTCCTTAGACTGTTTTCCTTGAAACTGCTAGATCAGGAGTCGACATTGGCGAGTGGTATGCTTTGGGTAAATGATATTCCCCTCTTCGTCTTTCTTCGTGTGGATGTGACACGGCATATCCATCACGTCGTTCCCTTCCTTATCCTTTACCTTCTTAGGGTTCCAGGATCCTTTCGGTTTCCCTTTAAACTTTCCCTGAGTCATGGCCAGAGCCTCTCCAGGAGCTGCTGGTTCAGCCTTCCGCTTCTGTTTCCGACTGGAGTTTCCCTTCTCCGACTGACTCGGCTTGTGCTTGCCTCTTCGGAGTCGGTCTTCTTCTTCGCCGTTGGCGTACTTGGTAGCAATTTCCATCATCCGACTCAGGGTCATGTCACTGGTTCGACCAAATTTCAAACTCAATTCTCTGTTCTTGACACCATCCTTGAAGGCGCAAACTGCCTGATGATCAGACACATTCTCCACAGTATGGTGCAAAGTGATCCACCTCTGAATATACTCCCTGAGAGTCTCATTGGTCTTCTGCACGCAGACTTGCAGCTCCGTCAAACCAGTCGGTCGCTTGCAAGTTCCTTCAAACGTTCTGACAACACTCGGGACAGATCTTCCCAAGTGTAAATGCTGCTAGGAGGTAACTGAGTCAACCATGCTCTGGCAGAACCTTCCAACATGAGGGGCAGATGTTTCATGGCCACCTCATCATTCCCACCACCAATCTGAACTGCCACTCGGTAGTCCTCAAGCCAAGTTTCAGGCTTAGACTCACCAGTGAACTTGCTGACTCCTGTTGCCAACCTGAAATTGGGAGGAATCACTACGGCTCTGATAGCTCTGCTGAAACATTCCAGACCAGAAACATGCACTCGACTGCTCGTGGGCGCATCTCTGTCGAGTCCACCTCGATGGGCTCTGTTCCGGTCGACCAAGCCTTGCACGATAATGGATCGCACGTCGAAGCCTGGTTCTCTGGGGTCGACTGGAACTCTTCGCCCTGCACTGAACTGACGTCTGTCATCTTGCTGCCGAGGAGCGTAAGACCCACCCCTCGGAGGGGAAGCGGGCACTCGACGCCTATCATCTCGGTCGTATCGGTCTCCATATTGGTCTCGCCGATTCTCGCGCCCTTCATGCCGCGGAGGCGATCTGGGGCTGTGAGCCGACTGAACCGTATTCGCAGCGACGGATCGACTGTGAATTCTGTTGCGCGACTGCGACACGGCCGAATTCTGATCACCTGCTTCCCGGAGCAGATCCCTTATCTGCATCAAGCCTCTGCCAGCTTCCGACTGAGAGGGCTGGATAGACTCTGCAATACGGGTCGCAGCTGCTAAATTCTGGATCGGGGTTCGATATACCTGAGTCAGCAGGAAGAGTTGACGTCGACTGGTGTCGGGAACTCGTTGCCGCGCGCGCTCGTCGAGTGCTCACTGAAGATTCTCCAGGCGAGTGCGTTCGGCCAAGTTAGCCAAACATGCCTCCTCCAAGGCGCGAGCCTCGGGGGTTTCTCCTATGATGGGAGTACGCAGGCCATCCACGTTCCTGCGGCGAAGTTCCTCTCTTTGCAGAGAGTCGAGTGGCTCGGGCTGGTACTCTTCGTGGTCTCGTGCGGGGTCGCCTCCGTCGCCTGCCCCACCATCACGGGCGAACCCAGGGGGACTGCGGGGCCCGTCGACCATCAGGATTTCCGCCGCTGGATCACTGCTATCGCACTCGGATGCAGTCTCTACGGAGCCAGTCGACAGATCGAACAGGCCGTAAAGAGATTCGTCGGGCTCGATTGCCGCAACTTGGGTGGTAACCGTCTGACGAGCCACCGCGTGCCTCACCCACCGCTGAAGCCTCGACCGGCCCGAGCGCTTGCGGTAGCGGGAGACTGGGAGGGTGGCCGATGGGGGAGTCGACCGATACGGGGTCGACGGTTGCCGCAGCAGGACACCGCGGACACATGCGCGAAAATGCGTCGCACCGCGGACGGGGAGCGCATCGACGTCGAGTGGAGCCTCCTGGAGCCAGGCGGAGTCATCGGCGACGAAGGTGAGAGCACCGAGATGGATCTCTGGCCCTCGACCAAAACTCCAGCAGCCACCATGATGAAAGTACTCGGAAGAATCGCAACTTCTCCACAAAATCGCTAAAACACCGGCCCCAAGGTGGGCGCCAACTGTCGTGGTTCTAAGTCTGACAGTAGAGTGGGGGGTAGGTATGGAGAGGCAAGGTCCTAGCTATAGAGAGGTTGTAAACACAAGAGATGTACGAGTTCAGGCCCTTCTCGGAGGAAGTAAAAGCCCTACGTCTCGGAGCCCGGAGGCGGTCGAGTGGATTATGTGTATATGAGTTACAGAGTGTCGAACCCTTCTACCTGTGGAGGGGGGTGGCTTATATAGAGTGCGCCAGGACCCCAGCCAGCCCACGTAGGAGAGGGTTTAAGGTGCGTTAAGTTCGGGGCGTTACTGGTAACGCCCCACATAAAGTGTCTTTACTATCATAAAGTCTACTTAATTACAGACCGTTACAGTGCAAAGTGCCTCTGGACCTTCTGGTGGTCGAGTGAGTCTTCGTGGTCGAGTCCTTCAAGTCAGTCGAGTGAGTCCCTCGTAGGTCGACTGGAAGGTGATCTCTTCTAAGGATGTCCCTGGGCAAGGTACTTAGATCAGGTCTGTGACCCTACCCTAGGTACATGACTCCATCAGCCACCTTACCAAGGCCAACCACCTTACCCTTTGAATTATCACCAAAAGTGACATACTTTCGAGGGCCGTGGTTTTCAGCAAGTTCATGGAACATGTCTTTATCTCCGGTCATATGATCAGTACATCCACTATCAAGGACCCATTCCTTTCCTCCAGCCATGTAGCCACGAAGATTTGCCATAAGACCAAAGTGTCTCATTGCATCATCGAGATCATAGTCACTATCATCATCATCCTCAGAGTATCCATGTTCAATATCATCTTGTGATTGATCAATTCCTAGAGAGGGCAATTCATTAGATAAATGATCATTTCTGTAGTTATCTTTATGAATTCTAATAGCTCTAGAAATGATATTGCTAATGATTTCAACATCTCCTTTGGCACTCGTAAGATTAGTAAGCTCAAATAAGCAGTCACCAAATTTGGGATCATTGGAACTCATCTTAATCAAGGCAATAGACTTATGGAGGATTTCATCTGGATCTTTCAAGGAATAATTTGGAAAGAGTTCCTCAAGAAATTTCCATATGGTGTAGGCACACTTAAGAGTAGGCAAACATCCAATCAAGTTTCTAGGCAAGCCTCTAGTGATAAGATTAACAGTTCTAAGATCGCGATTCATGTCAATTGACTCATCAAGGGTAGGATGCATGGGATCAACATGATGTGCACAAGGGCTAGCAATATACTTGTTCAAGTGATATTCATTGAAAATCTCAAGCATTTCATTTTTCCACTCATGAAAATATTCTCCATCAAGAATAGGCACTCTATGTCTAAGACTCCCCAAAGTAGACTCATCCATCTTCCTCCAATGGTGTTTAAACCAAGGCAATGGAGACCAAGGCTCTGATACCAATTGAAAGGATCGAGAAGAGGTGTCTAGAGGGGGGGTGATTAGACACTAAGTGCCAAAAGTTGCAGTTTTTAATTTCTTTAAGTTAAAGTGGAGTTTTGGCACAAGTTTAACAAACACAATACATATCAAGCAAGCATGCAAAGAGTATATCAGCAGCGGAAAGTAAAGCATGCAACTTGCAAGAATGTAAGGGGAAGGGTTTGGAATATTCAAACGCAATTGGAGACACGGGTGTTTATGTCGTGGTTCCGACATGTGGTGCTATCGTACATCCACGTTGATGGGGACTTAAACCCACGGAGGGTAACGGTTGCGCGAGTCCACGGAGGGCTCCACCCACGAATGGTCCACGAAGAAGCAACCTTGTCTATCCCATCATGGCCATCTCCCACGAAGGACTTGCCTCAGTAGCGGTAGTTCTTCACGAAGTAGGCGATCTCCTTGCCCTTACAAACTCCTTGGTTCAACTCCACAATCTTTGTCGGAGGCTCCCAAGTGACACCTAGCCAATCTAGGAGACACCACTCTCCAAGAAGTAACAAATGGTGTGTCATGATGAACTCCTTGCTCTTGTGCTTCAAATGATAGTCTCCCCAACACTCAACTCTCTCTCATAGGATATGAATTTGGTGGAAAGAAGATTTGAGTGGAAAGGAACTTGGGGAAGGCTAGAGATCAAGATTCATATGGAGGGAATGGAATATCTTGGCCTCAACACATGAGTAGGTGGTTCTCTCTCAGAAAATGTGTATTGGAAGTGTAGGTATGTTCTGATGGCTCTCTCCATGAATGAAGAGTGGGTGGAGGGGTATATATAGCCTCCACACAAAATCTAACCGTTACACACAATTTACCAATCTCGGTGAGACCGAATTGAAAAACTCGGTCGGACCGATTTAGCAAACCTAGTGACCGTTAGGGTTTTCGGTGGGACCGACTGGATCAACTCGGTGGGACCAATGTGCTAGGGTTAGGGTAAATCCAAAACTCGGTTTGACCGATTACTCAAACTCGGTGGGACCGATTTGGGTAATAAGTGAAATAGAGAGTTGGCCAAGCAAACTCGGTGGGGCCGATTGCATATCTCGGTGGGACCAAAAATATTGCCGTAGGTAGCAGAGAGTTTGCAAGCCCATCTCGGTGAGACCGATTTGATTAGGGTTTCTGGCAGTGTCTATGACGTCTGAACTCGATGGCGCCGGGTAGAAGGAATCGGTGGGGCCGAGTTTGACTTTTGGTTTAGGTCATATGTGGATGTGGGAAGGTAGTTGAGGGTTTTGGAGCATATCACTAAGCACTTTGAGCAAGCAAGCCATTAAGCAACACCTCATCCGTCCTTGATAGTATTGGCTTTTCCTATAGACTCAATGTGATCTTGGATCACTAAAATATAAAATGTAGAGTCTTGATCTTGAAGCTTGAGCCAATCCTTTGTCCTTAGCATCTTGAAGGGGTTCCACATCCTTTAGTCCATGCCACTTAATTTGTTGAACTTGTCTGAAACATACTAGGTAAAAGTATTAGTCCAACAAGAGATATGTTGTCATCAATTATCAAAAGCACCCAGGGAGCACTTGTGCTTTCAATCCATGTATGAGAACAAAGTGTTGACTTTGGTTGACTTGCCCCTTGATCGGCAAGCCATCGAGAATAAATGGATCTTCAAGAAGAAGACTGACGATGATGTTAATGTTACTATCTATAAAGCTTGACTTGTTGCAAAAGGTTTTCGACAAGTTCAAGGGATTGACTACGATGAGACCTTCTCACTCGTAGCGATGCTAAAGTCTGTCCGAGTCATGTTAGCAATTGCCACATTTAATGATTATGAAATTTGGCAAATGGATGTCAAAACTGCATTCCTGAATGGATTTCTGGAAGAAGAGTTGTATATGATGCAACCGGAAGGTTTTGTCGATCCAAAGGGAGCTAACAAAGTGTGCAAGCTCCAGCAATCCATTTATGGACTGGTGCAAGCCTCTCGGAGTTGGAATAAATGTTTTGATAGTGTGATCAAAGCATATGGTTTTATATAGACTTTTGGAGAAGCCTGTATTTACAAGAAAGTGAGTGGGAGCTCTGTAGCATTTCTAATTTTATATGTGGATGACATATTGTTGATTGGAAATGATGTAGAATTTCTGGATAGCATAAAAGGATATTTTAATAAAAGTTTTTCAATGAAAGACCTCGATGAAGCTGCTTATATATTGGGCATCAAGATCTATAAAGATAGATCGAGACGCTTAATTGGACTTTCACAAAGCACATACCTTGACAAAGTTTTGAAGAAGTTCAAAATGGATCAAGCAAAGAAAGGGTTCTTGCCTGTGTTACAAGGCGTGAAGTTGAGTAAGACTCAATGCCCGACCACTGCAGAAGATAGAGAGAAAATGAAAGATGTTCCCTATGCTTCAGCCATAGGCTCTATCATGTATGCAATGTTGTGTACCAGACCTGATGTGTGCCTTGCTATTAGTTTAGCAGGGAGGTACCAAAGTAATCCAGGAGTGGATCACTGGACAGTGGTCAAGAACATCCTGAAATACCTGAAAAGGATGAAGGATATGTTTCTTGTTTATGGAGGTGACAAAGAGCTCGTCGTAAATGGTTACGTCGATGCAAGCTTTGACACTGATCCGGACGATTCTAAATCGCAAACCGGATACATGTTTTTATTAAATGGTGGAGCGGTCAGTTGGTGCAGTTCTAAACAAAGCGTCGTAGCGGGATCTACATGTGAAGCGGAGAACATAGCCGCTTCATAAGCAGCAAATGAAGGAGTCTGGATGAAGGAGTTCATATCCGATCTAGGTGTCATACCTAGTGCATCGAGTCCAATGAAAATCTTTTGTGACAATACTGGTGCAATTGCTTTGGCAAAGGAATCCAGATTTCACAAGAGAACCAAGCACATCAAGAGACGCTTCAACTCCATCCGGGACCAAGTATAGGTGGGAGACATAGAGATTTGCAACATACATACGGATCTGAATGTTGAAGACCCGTTGACTAAGCCTCTTCCATGAGCAAAACATGATCAGCACCAAGCCTCCATGGGTGTTAGAATCATTACTGTGTAATCTAGATTATTGACTCTAGTGCAAGTGAGAGACTGAAGGAAATATGCCCTAGAGGCAATAATAAAGTTATTATTTATTTCCTTATATCATGATAAATGTTTATTATTCATGCTAGAATTGTATTAACCGGAAACGTGATACATGTGTGAATACATAGACAAACATAATGTCACTAGTATGCCTCTACTTGACTAGCTCGTTCATCAAAGATGGTTATGTTTCCTGACTATAGACAAATAGTTGTCATTTGATTAACGGGGTCACATCATTAGGAGAATGATGTGATTGACTTGACCCATTTTGTTAGCTTAGCACTTGATCGTTTAGTTTGTTGCTATTGCTTTCGTCATGACGTATACATGTTCCTATGACTATGAGATTATGCAACTCCCGTTTACCGGAGGAACACTTTGTGTGCTACCAAATGTCACATTGTAACTGGGTGATTACAAAGGTGCTCTACAGGTGTCTCCGAAGGTACTTGTTGGGTTGGCGTATTTCGAGATTAGGATTTGTCACTCCGATTGTCGGAGAGGTATCTCTGGGCCCACTCGGTAATACACATCACTTAAGCCTTGCAAGCATTGCAACATGAGTTGGTTGCGGGATGATGTGTTATGGAACAAGTAAAGAGACTTGCCAGTAACGAGATTGAACTAGGTATTGAGATACCAATGATCGAATCTCGGGCAAGTAACATAACAATGACAAAGGGAACAACGTATGTTGTTGTCGGAGTAAATAGCCATGGGTAGCCTAGCCGACTTCCCCTGGCCCTTCTGAGAAAGTTACGAGCCCGCCCGGCTCTCAAGAATCCAAGACATGGGGCCGCCTTCCCCTAGCTGGCTGCAACCCAGGCCGGCTTTCGGAAGGCGGTCTGACTTTAGCCCTCATGAGAAGGCCGACTCCAAGAAGCCGGCCATGAGAAGGCCGACTCTAAGAAGCCGGCTCCCTATAAAGCGATCAATACCGTACCCACAAAGTTTGCACCCACCTAACGGCGGTGCGACGGGGCGTGGCTACAGTAAAGCCTGCCACCCCCGAATCCCGGAGCACGCCTGGCATGGTGCGCCGTACGGGCTAGGCATGACCCGTCCGGCGCGGCACTGTTGCCATGTTGGCCCTGGCATCACCCACGACGGGCCGCCAGCGTGGCCCACAGACGGTGGGCCCCTTTGAGCAGAGAGACGCCCGAAGACGGCCACGCCTCCAACTAGTCGGCCCAAGACAGAGCCGGCTCCCCGCAGCCAGCTTGCCGCCTACCTCGAAGAGGACGCCCCATTAAGGAGACAAGACGCGGTAAGGCTACAACGATCGCCTGACAGGCAGCGGTACTGTAGCCGCGCTTACCACGATGAAGCTCACGTCAAACAAAATGGAGCCACAGTAACCAGCCGCCGACCAGGCCCTGGACAGTGGGGCCTGCCTGTCGACCAAGGGGCCGGAAGCCGGCGGGACCCACCAGTCGGCGGGCCCCAGCAGCCGGCGCAGAAACCGGCAAGCGCAGTCACAGACGGCTGGGCCCCGTGCCCAGTCGGATTACCATCGTACCCCCGGGGGGTAGGCCTATATAAACCCCCGGGAACACCCATGCAAAGGGTTCGACCCCCCGCTAGTTCTAGACACCACACAGGGAGTAGGAGCGGGCGAGCCGTGCCCTTCTTCCTCCTCCCCCAAACAGCTCAAGGAGCGTTGTGTAGCTACTTGATTCATCTAGTGAGCATGCGGAGACCTCGCAGAGCAGCAGTAGGGGTGTTATCTCCACGGAGAGCCCCGAAGCTGGGTAAGATCCGCGGTGTGCATGTCTTTGCCTTATCCCGTTTCCAGGCACCGGCGACGTCTTACTGGCTCCCACAATGATAACCCGCCCGTTGGCATATGTCGCACCTACCACCCGACATTTGGCGCCCACCGTGGGGCCAGGTGCACCGTCGTCCGGAGACCTGTTCTGAACGGGAACCTTATTCCTCCCCCGCGAGTGTAGCCAGCCCGGCACGCCCGATGGCGCTTGCCACAACGCGCTGCAAGGCGTCACCAGCATCTGCGCGGCAAGCGGCCTCGCCGATCTCCTCGACGAAACTCTCACCTCTGACGAGCTCGCCACCGATGCGGGCACGGACCACCTCGCCAACCTTCTCGGCCAGCTCCATGTCTCTAGCGAGCCCGCCGCGGACCTGGAGTCGGTTGGCTCCACCGACCCGATGCCTGTCGACTCCAACACGGCCTCCTACGACACCTTCCCCACCCACGCCGCGATCTACAACGACCCGCTTCCTCGAGCCGACGGCTGCGATGCTGTCACCGCCGAAGTGATGGTTGTCGGCCACAGCGGCCTGGCCGACGAGAGCGCCCACGACGCCTCGCACGCGGCGGCCCACGACTTGTCCGCTCCCCTCCCGGCTAATGCCGACGACGAAGCACTAGAGGCACGCCGCCTGGCCCTCTTCGCAGAGGGCCGGAGGCTGGCCTCCGTAAGACGCCTCACTGAGGCCTACCAGCGCGAAGCTAACCGCGCCGCCTTCGGCACGCCGGCCCCGGACGGGCCAAGCCGGGCCGGCCTTGTCAAGCAACGCGGCGCCGTCAACGCCGACACGCTGGGAGTTGACCGCCCGGTCTATGCCACTCCGCTCGAGAACTTGCGTGCCGCCCAGGCGGCTGTAGACGAGTTGGACGGCTTGGAGGCCGAAGACCTCCCCCACATGACCCGGCGCATCCAGCAATTGATTGACGTAGCCGCGCAGCGACAAGAAGCCGACGCCCGCGCGGAAAGCCCTCCCCCGCGCCGAGAACACGGCGCGACATCCCGGACGCCGACTACGAGCAATACCCGCGCACGACGCGAGAAGGAGCCGGCTGCCAGCCGCAGCCGGACCCGGATCTCCATCGAGCGAGACGCGGACGGTCAACCCCGAGCCATGGAATGGTGGGGCGACCCGCCTCCGCCTCCGCCCCGTGGAGAGAGATATCCCGCCTCACCGCCAGTGGCGCACCCGACTCTCGGCAGCCGGCTAGGCCGCCGCGAAGGAATCGGCGAGAACGACGCCCGCCATCGGATCGACCGCCTGGCGCGATCCCTGGCATTGGAAGAAGAAGATGATGTCGGCCCGCCTTGTTTCGGCCCCCGCATCCGGGACGAGCCCTTTCCCAAAGGGTTCTCGCTCCCAAGAGACACGCCCAAGTACAACGGCTCCGTGAAGCTGGAAGATTGGTTGATCGACTACTCCATGGCGGTTAGCATAGCCAACGGTAACTGGTGCGTCACCGTAAAGTACGTGCCCCTCATGCCGCAAGGCACGGCGCGGACCTGGCTCAATAGCCTCAAGCCGCGTAGCATCAACAGCTGGCTAGACTTCATAGAAGCCTTCATCCGCAACTTCACCAGCACCTACAAGCGGGCTCCCAAGCCCAGACAGCTCTCCTTGTGCGTACAAGGCCCCGCCGAGTCCACTCGCGATTACCTCACGCGTTGGGCCGAGCTCCGCAACTCCTGTGAAGGGGTGCACAAGGTGCAAGCCATAGAATACTTCATAGCCGGATGCCGAGAAGGCACCCTCCTCAAGAACAAGCTCCTCTGCGACGAGCCGGCTACCCTCGACGAACTTCTGGACATAGCGGACAAGTACGCCACCACCGACTCCTCGATGAAGACTGAGCTTCGGGTAGACGCGTCCGGAAAGGTACTCAACCCGGCGTCCAAGACGCCGGCTGGGGATTCCGGCCGACACCCCAACTCGAACGACCACAAGCGCAAGGGCCCCGCGCCGCCTCCCGCCAGCCGGCAGGTGGCCACACTCGAAGATGCGCCGCCTGAAGAATGACCGGCGCCCAAGAAGCCCAAGGGCGGCAGGCCGGCTTGGCAGCCCGCCTTCTCCTACGAGCAAACCCTCGACGCCCCTTGCAAGTTCCACAGCGGCATGAAGCCGTCCAACCACACGACCCGGAAGTGCCATTGGCTCACCCGAATCTCTAAGGGCGAGGGGCTCGTGCCGCCTCCGCCTGCCGGCCCGCCGCCTCCGCCTCCGCCGCCTCCGGCCGCTCGGCCCGCAGTCGGAGCTGTGCATGACGAGTTCCCCGACGAGCAAGCAACCTACATCGTCTTTACAAGCCAGCCCGAAGACCGGCGCAGCAAACGCCAAGAGAGCCAGGAAGTTAGCGTGGTCGCTGCCAGCCCCGCTGGACACATGCATTGGTCAGAAAAGCCCATCAGCTGGAGCCGGGCCGACCATCCGGAGGTGATGCCGTCTCCCGGATCTTACGCTTTGGTCTTGGAAGCCACCCTCGCAACGGACAGACGCGCCGCACGCTTCTCCCGCTTGTTGATAGATGGCGGGAGCAGCATCAACATCCTGTACCGTGACACCCTGGAAAAGCTAAACGTCAAGACGAAGCAGCTCATGCCTACTCGGACAGTGTTCCACGCATCGTACCCGGCCTGTCCTGCGCCCCCATTGGAAAGATCAAGATTGATGTACTTTTTGGGGACAAGGAGCATTTCCGTCGGGAAGTGATCTGGTTTGAAGTGGTGGACCTGGAAAGCCCTTACCATGCGTTGCTTGGCCGACCTGCCTTGGCCAAATTCATGGCAGTTCCCCACTATGCATACCTCAAGATGAAGATACCAAGCACCAAAGGCGTCATCACCGTAGCCGGCGATTACAAGAAGTCCTCTGAGTGCGCAGCAGCCAGCAGCCGGCTGGCCGAGTCCCTTGTGATTGCCGAAGAGAAGAAGATGTTGGACCGAGTCGTGGCCATAGCCGGCAAACAGTCGGCCGTGTCCCCCGACCCCAAGGAGCATGACGCCCAAGGATCTTTCCAGCCGGCCAAGGAGACGAAGAAGATACCTCTTGACCCCGAGGATCCAGAGAGGTTTGCCGTCATCGGGGCAAACCTGAACAGCAAATAGGAAGGCGAGCTCGCCGATTTCCTCCGTGAGAATCGGGACATCTTTGCATGGTCCCCCAAGGACATGCCGGGTGTTCCGAGAAAATTCGCCAAGCACAAACTACACGTTCGAGAAGACGCAAAGCCAGTCAGACAACCCCTTCGCCGATTGTTGGAGGAGAAGCGCAGGATTGTAGGGGAGGAGATAGCCCGGCTCTTGGCGGCCGGCTTCATCATGGAAGTTTTCTTTCCAGAGTGGCTCGCCAACCCGGTCCTTGTGCTAAAGAAGAACAACAAGTGGCGCATGTGTATAGACTACATGAGCCTCAACAAGGCCTGCCCCAAAGATCCTTTCGCCCTGCCAAGGATTGACCAAGTGATAGACTCCACAGCCGGATGCGAGCTGCTGAGTTTTTTGGTTGCTTACTCCGGATATCATCAGATAAAGCTAGACCCGGACGACCGCCTGGAGACCGCCTTCATCACGCCATTTGGAGCCTTCTTCTACCTGACTATGACATTCGGCTTGAGAAATGCCGGTGCCACTTTTCAGCATTGCATGCAGAAGTGCCTCCTCAAGCAACTCGGCAGAAACGCTCACGTTTACGTGGACGACATCGTGGTGAAGACGGAGAAGCGCGACACCTTGCTGGGAGACCTCAAGGAAACGTTTGAGAACTTACGCCAGTTCCAAATCAAGCTTAACCCCGAGAAATGCGTGTTCGGAGTGCCAGCCGGCCAGCTCCTAGGCTTCCTGGTCTCCGAACGCGGCATCGAATGCAACCCAGTGAAGATCAAGGCCATCGAGAGAATGGCGATCCCCTCCAAGCTTCGAGACATTCAGAAGTTCACCAGGTGCTTGACCTCCTTGAACCTCTTCATCAGCCAGCTCGGAGAGAAAGCTCTCCCCCTCTACTGCCTCATGAAGAAGAGCACTCACTTCGAGTGGAACGACCAGGCCGACCAAGCTTTTCACGAGCTGAAGAAGATGCTGGCCACGCCGCCTGTCCTCGCAGCGCCGACTGAGAAATAGCCCATGCTCCTCTATATCGCCGCAACCAGCCGGGTGGTCAGCACCGTCATCATAGTCCAGCGCCTATAAGAAGGCCGAGCCCAGCCGGTCCAGAGGCCGGTGTATTATTTGAGCGAGGTGCTGTCCGCCTCAAAGCAGAACTACCCGCACAACCAGAAGATGTGTTACAGCATGTACTTCACCGCCAAGAAGCTGAAGCCCTACTTTCAAGAGCATCTCGTCATGGTCGTATGCACCGCCCCGCTAGCCGAGATCATAGGCAGCCGGGACGCATCCGGCCGGGTGGCAAAATGGGCCATCGAGCTGGCCCCGTACACGATCTTCTACCAGCCCCGCACTGCCATCAAGTCCCAAGCACTGGCCGACTTCCTCGTCGAATGGGCCGAGACCCAGTACCTGCCGCCGGCTCCGGACTCCACCCATTGGCGCATGCACTTTGACGGGTCCAAGATGCGCACCGGCTTAGGAGCCGGCGTCGTCCTTACCTCTTCGAAAGGCGACAAGCTCAGATACACGCTACAGATCCACTTTGCCGCCTCCAACAATGTGGCCGAGTACGAGGCGCTCATACATGGGCTCCGGCTTGCCAAAGAACTTGGCATTCGCCGGATCCTATGTTATGGCGACTCGGACCTGGTAGTCCAGCAATCATCCGGCGACTGGGACGCCAAGGACGCGAATATGGCGAGCTACCGCTTCCTGGTCCAACAACTCAGCGGATACTTTGAAGGATGCGAGTTCCACCACGTACCACGAGCCGACAACGAGCCAGCCGATGCACTGGCTCGAATAGGCTCCACTCGGCAAGCAATTCCAACAGGCGTCGCTCTACAACGCCTCCTCAAGCCGTCTATCAAGCCGTCTCCGGAATCCGATTCCATCTTCGTGCCACCTGACCCCGATGCGGCCGGGTCCGGCTCGAAGAATCAAGTAGCTGACTCCAAGACCCCCGTAGCCGGCCCGGCGACTTCGGCAGCCGGCTCGGGGACTTCGGCAACCAGCTCGGGGACTGCCAGGACCGGCTCGGGGACTGCGGTAGCCGGCCTGGGAACTGCACCAGCACTAAAGCCGGCGGCCGACTCCAGCACCTCACCGCCCAGCCCGTCCACCCTGGTGGCAGTAGCCACTTTGGCAGTAGAAGAAGTCGCGGCTCCATCATGGGCTCAGTCCATCCTCAACTTCCTAGTAAACTAAGACCTGGCGGCTGACGAAACAGAAGCAAGACAAGTCCAGCGTCGAGCCGGAGCATACACAATCATCGACAGAGAACTACTCAAGCGCAGCGTCACTGGAATCCTCCAACGGTGCGTCGAGCAAGAGAAGGGCATTGCAATCCTCACAGACATTCACCAAGGAGAATGCGGCCACCATGCGGCCTCAAGATCACTTGTCACCAAAGCCTTCCGCCATGGTTTCTTCTAGCCGACTGCTTTGGATGACGCCAAAGAATTAGTCAAACATTGCAAGGGATGCCAACTCTTCAGCTCCAAGCAATACGTGCCGGCTTCGGCACTCAAGACCATTCCCCTCACTTGGCCCTTTGCTGTTTGGGGATTGGACATGGTGGGCCCATTCAAGATGGCGCGCGGCGGCATGACGCATTTGCTCGTCGCCGTGGAAAAATTCACCAAGTGGATTGAGGCAAAGCCGATCAAGAAGCTGAATGGGCCAACTGCTGTGACGTTCATCGCAGACATAACAACTTGGTACGGCATGCCGCACAGCATCATCACCGAAAATGGCACGAATTTTGCCAAAGGAGCCTTGGCACGTTTCTGCGCAGCCCAAGGTATCCGGCTGGACTTAGCATCCGTCGCCCACCCGCAGTCAAACGGCCAGGTCGAGCGAGCCAACGGCCTCATCCTCTCCGGCATCAAGCCCCGACTGGTTGTACCTCTGGAGCGCTCAGCCGGCTGTTGGCTCGATGAGCTGCCGGCTGTCCTCTAGAGTCTGCGCACTACACCAAACAAGTCAAGCGGCTTCACCCCTTTCTTCCTTGTGTATGGTGCCGAGGCGGTCATCCCAACTGACATCGAGTTCGACTCGCCTCGGGTAACCATGTACACGGAAGAGGAGGCCAAGGAAGCACGAGAAGACGGTGTCGACCTGCTGGAAGAAAGCCGGCTGTTAGCCCTTAGCCGGTCTGCAATCTACCAGCAGGGATTGCGCCGCTACCACAGCCGGAAGGTCAGGCCAAGATCTTTCCAAGAGGGCGATCTTGTGCTCCGGCTGATCTAGCGAACAGCCGGCGAGCACAAGCTCTTAGCCCCTTGGGAAGGCCCCTTCGTCATCAGCAGAGCTCTAGGCAACGACTCCTACTACCTGATCGACGCACAGAAGCCGAAGGCGCGCAAGAGAGACGACTCCGGCAAGGAGTCGGAACGACCATGGAACGCCAACCTCCTCTAAAGATTTTACAGTTGAAATGCAGTATGTACCGCGCCAACTTTTGTATTAAGTACAAGACAATAGGCTTCCCGAGGAGGGCTCGGGGACTGCCATCCCTTATTTATAAATGAAAAGTATCATGCTTATGACCTTGTCGTATCATTTACTTATTCCGTCCGGCACCGAGTTCGACTAGTCGGCTCAGGGACTGGCCGACTGGAGTTATGTTAGAAGTCCTGCCCGCAGTCAGACAAGTAGTGTGCCGGCTCTCAAGCCTTCTCTTGCCAAAAGTCGCAGTTCGAAGAACCGGCTGTCCGGCTGGTAAGAGTTAAAGGTAGGAACGGGCGCCCACACGAAAAACGGCTAGGGACTAACAGACTAATATAACAAAAGCCGGTTTTTCTTACACCGCCGACTGGCTACCAGAGTAGCCGGCCGGCCGGTTTCCATTCACTTCACTTTAATCCAAGAAAGCTCAAGTACTTGCCTCCCCAAAGAGGGAAGGCGGCAAAGGAAAAAGCCTAAGGATAAAAAAGCATACGCGAATGGAAACCAAACATACACATGATAATATTTACATAAAAAGACCTCTGAGAGGCCAGCATTCAACATAGTTTGGATACACCCCCAGTGGGTGGAACTGCGAAAACTTAACAAAGATTGTTCAAAGACAACAAGGCAGGAAAGATAAAGACGGCAGGTCAAGTTGGCGGAGCGGCCGACGAGCCAGACTGGTTGGTGGAGACGGTCGTGCCGGCTGAATGAGCGGCCGGCTGGCGAACTTCGGCTTTGTTGCCGCCTCCCGCAGAGGGCGCGCTTCCACGCGCCTCGTTGCTGGAGGCGCGGTCGGCCTGAGGTCGGCCGGTTGTTCCACCAGCCGGCTCGACGTCTTCGCCGTCCTCCTCTTCGTCATCCTCGCCTTCGTCGCTCGAGACAATCTCCTCCGCCGAGTCCTCGCCCACCGCCGGGTTCAGCCCGAACCACTCCTCCGGCTGAGCAACACCGTCATCATCGATTTCGGGCGCGAAAACGCTGATGTTGGTGCACTCGACGATCGTCGAAGCTTGCTGGGCGATAGCCGGCCTCACCTCCTCCAGCTCCGCGTCGGCCACCATCCGCCAAGTGCGCAACTGGTCCAGGCTTAGCCCTGGGTACCAAGCCCGAATGAATTCCAACGCCCGCCCGGCTCCGAGGCGGGCCGCTGACGCTTTCCAAGCCTCGAAGCGACCAACTGCGACTTCCAGCCAGTCGGTAGTTCGGCTTGGGGTGCGGGGGATCGTCTCGCCGGGCCAGAGGGCGGCCAACACTTGCGCCCCTGCACGTTGGAGCCGGCGAAGCATCCGATGAGCCGGCTGCAACCGTGCCTGGACAGCCAGGAGCTGCTCCTCAAGGGTCCGGTTTGCATCAGGCGCAATGTTGGCCCCCGCTTGACGGCGCGCCTCGCGATGGGCCTCAATGCTTTGGGCGGCGAAGGCGGAGTAGCCGGGGAAGTAGTCTGCACCAAAAACAAGCAACAGCTCAAGATAAGTCAAAAAAACCGAGGCGGCAAGGGGCAAGAGAAGGGCTAAGAAGGCAACTTACCGTCGATCAAGTCCTCGATCCGGCCGAAGCCTTTGTGCAGGGCTCGCCGGGTCTCAGACCAGCTCGCCGCCACGATCTCATACTCCGCCATCAAGGAGGCTTCGCTTTCCCGCGCCGCCTGTAGGGCCGCTTTGTGGCTCTCCTCTTGGTCGGCCAGCTTCTTGGCTAGGCGATCCCGTTCCTGGACCAAGGCGGCGCACTCGGCTTCCTTGGTATGAAGGGCGGCCTTCGCTTCGCCGAGCTCCTTCCTCATGTCGGCGTTGGCCCCTGAAGACAATGAAAAAGAAAAACCAATAAGAAAGAGTCGTCAAGAAAGATCCGACCCAATTGCGCAGCAGTCGGCCCGAATCTCGGGGACTACACCCAGTGGGTGCGCTGACGCGCCCCCACAAGAGACAGACAAGATTGCGTACTTACTTTGGCTGTCGGCCAGGTCGTCGGTCCTCCGGCTCAGCTCCCGAGCCTGGGAGTTGAAGGCGGCAACATGAAGGTTGTGATATTCCCGAAGGCTCAGAAAGGAGCAAAGTAAGGTAGCCGTCGAGAAAGATCCGACCCGGCTGCGCAGCAGTCGGCCCGAATCTCGAGGACTACACCCAGTGGGTGCGCTGACGCGCCCCCACGGAAGAAATTAAGAAAGCAAAGCAGCCAAGAATGAAGGACTCACCCGGATAGTGTCTCGCGTTGACAAGAACTGTTGCAGCAGGGCGGCCTGAGCTTGCAGCCGGCTCCGGACCCCTTGAGCCGCCACATTCAGCTCGCCAGTTCCCCCGCTGGGAGTCCAATCGGATGTGGCAATGCTGGCCGCCTCCAGATCCTCCGCCGACTGGCCTGCGCCCGCGGTTCGGCGCAACTCCGGCGAAGCGGCGCCTCCCCCTGCGCGTCGGCCCGTCGCCGGCTGCACTTCGAGGCCGGCTCTGTTCTTCGGCTCACCTCCGGCCGGCTCCTCTAGCGCCGCTGACGACTGACCGCCTTGGCCCGCTCCGGTTGGCGTTGCTGGCGGCGCTCTCCCCGCAAAGGCCACGGGGTCCTCCCCCCTCTCCAACAACGGCGGGCCTTGGACGATCTCCTCCGCCAAGCGAAAGGGGGTGTCGGGGGCTACAGCTCGGAGAGGAATGGCGAGCAGCGGAGGCTGGCTGCGCGAGCTTTCCGCCTCCGTCTCCGTGGTAGCCGCCTCCAACTGGGCCTTGGCTGCCATGTCGGCCTGCTCCCTCGCCGCCTGGGCGGCCGCCTTCTCCGCCGCCTCGCGCTCCTCCCGCGCTTCGCGGGCGTTCCGCTCTGTGGCCTCCCTGAGATCGGCGCAGGGGTCCACGCGGCGGGAGCTCGAAGACCCTCCAGCCGGCCCCACGACGGAGCCACCCGGGCCCCGCTCAAGGGAAAGCGGCGCCCTGTCCAGCAAGCGAGGGAAAGTTAAGAAGAATGTTCAAAGAGAAAGAGAATGATGACGAGAATACGGCAAGGCAATTGAAGACTTACGCCGAGACCGCCTGGGGCCGCCTCGTCTCGCTTTGTCACCGCGGTGGAGGGCTTGGACTTCTTCGGTCGACTGCCGAAGAGGCCTAGAGCGGCCCGGCGCTTCTGCGCGCCGCCGACAGCCGGCGCGATAGACGAGCCCGCGCCCTGATGGTCGGCCGCCGGCTGGCGCCGCGGGGCAACTTCGGCTTCAAAATCGTCCGGCCAGTCCTCGAAGCTCGCGGTGAACCTTGAGCCTCCGGGCTCGGCACTGTCCCCCACGACGGCGTCTTCCATGGCGGCCGCCCCCAAGTCCGGGTCGTCAACGTCATCCACCGTGCGGTCGGGGGCATACTGGCGTTCAATCCCTGCCGCCCCGGCCGCCGGCGCAAGAAGAGGGTTCTGCTCAAAAGAACCGACTGGTCAGAGGCCGGCCGTCATGAAGCCGGTTGATGACAAAAAGAAGATAAAGGGAGAAACTTACCGCGGGCGGAGGATTGGCGCGAGAATACGGCGCCTTGCCGTATTGCCAGTCCCCGGCGAGCTTGCAGTTGGCGATGTAATTAACCATGAGCGCCACCTCCGCGTGGGGCATTTCCCATGTGCTCAGCCGGCTTGGGTCGAAGCGGCCGCTCATCTGACACATCATATGGGGCCAGCTTTGGAGAGGGGGAATCCGGCGCTCCATGAAGGCGGCCACCAAGTCGGCCCCGCGCAGGCCTTCCGACCGAATCATCACCCGAAGCTGGGAGATGGCGGCGTTCCCGGCCGGAGACAATGACCGGGACCGGAAGCTCCACGAGGGCTGCCTCCCAGACGGCGGGCCGGCTACGTAAGCCGGCAGGTTGATGTAGTCTCCTTCCTCGACGACGTTCTTCACATAGAAATAAGATCTTTGCCAAACCTTCACCGACTGGATCAGGGGGATGGGCGGGAACGGGTTGTTCTCGCTCGCCCTCCTCATGGCGATGAAGGCTCCGCAGGGGGCGGGCATGCCGGCAACGACCGTGCCGAGCTTGCTCTGGAAGAACTCTCCCCAGAGCTCCAGCGTGGGGAGCAGCCCCAAGAAGCCTTCGCAGAGGGAGACGAAGGCCGACAGCAGCATCACCGCATTGGGCGTAAGGTGATGCGGCTGGAGGTTGTAGAACTCCAGGAAAGAGCGCAGAAACCCGCTCGCCAGAAGGCCGAAGCCGCGCAGGCAGTGCGAGCGGAAGACGACCCGCTCGCCCTCCTCCGGCGCCGGCGAGATCTCCTTCGCGGGTGCCAGGCGGACCTGTACGCGGTTGGCGCCGGGCAGGCGCCGGGTCTGGCGAAGGAACTCCACGTGGTCTTCATGAACGTTGGAGCCGTCCCACGAGCTTGACAACGCCATGGGAGCGAGGCGGTGTAGAGGCGCGACGGCGCTGAGACGGGAAGCTGCGACGGCAGCGAGAGGAAGAAGACGAGGGTTAGGAGGGGCGGAGCGGGAGGGAGCGTGCGAACCTCTGTCGCCCTCCCTCCTCCCCCTACTTATAGGCTCGGCGCGGCGTGGGGAAGCGTGGGGATCGATCGTGCCCACTCCCCACGTCCCGCGATTATCGAGCCTTAACGGCGAAACAAAACTGCCTCGAGAAGGCGAGCGGCCCCGGTGGGCCACGGAAGATCCGTGCCCGGACCAAGGCTCGCGAGTGGCGGGCCCGGGCCTGTGGTGGCGTCCCGTCGCGCGCGTGCGCTCGCAGGATCTCGCCGCCACGTGGCCGCGGGAGGGCCCGTAGTCGACACGCGGGTTGCCCCCCCCCTCCTCTCGCATACAAGACGCGGGGCTCTCTGAAGTCGGCGCACACCCGCTAAGCCGGCCCTTCAGGATGGGAAGCTGACCAAGCTTCTCATCCCCCTGCTCACCTCGGAGCTCGATCAGCTTCGGGGACTACTGTCGGAGTAAATAGCCATGGGTAGCCTAGCCGGCTTCCCCTGACCCTTCTGAGAAAGTTACGAGCCCGCCCGGCTCTCAAGAATCCAAGACATGGGGCCGCCTTCCCCTAGCTGGCTGCAACCCAGGCCGGCTTTCGGAAGGCGGTCCGACTTTAGCCCTCATGAGAAGGCCGACTCCAAGAAGCCGGCCATGAGAAGGCCGACTCCAAGAAGCCGACTCCCTATAAAGCGATCAAGACCGTAACCACAAAGTTTGCACCCACCTAACGGCGGTGCGATGGGGCGTGGCTACAGTAAAGCCTGCCACCCCCAAATCCCGGAGCACGCCTGGCATGGTGCGCCGTACGGGCTAGGCACGACCCGTCCGACGCGGCACTGTTGCCATGTTGGCCCTGGCATCACCCACGACGGGCCGCCAGCGTGGCCCACAGACGGTGGGCCCCTTTGAGCAGAGAGACGCCCGAAGACGGCCACGCCTCCAACTAGTCGGCCCAAGACAGAGACGGCTCCCCGCAGCCGGCTTGCCGCCTACCTCGAAGAGGATGCCCCATTAAGGAGACAAGACGCGGTAAGGCTACAGCGATCGCCTGACAGGCGGTGGTACTGTAGCCGCGCTTACCACGATGAAGCTCACGGCAACAAGATGGAGCCACAGTAACTAGCCGCCGACCAGGCCCTGGACAGTGGGGCCTGCTTGTCGACCAAGGGGCCGGCAGCCGGCGGGACCCACCAATCGGCGGGCCCCAGCAGCCGGCGCAGAAGCCGGCGAGCGCAATCACAGACGGCTGGGCCCCGTGCCCAGTCGGATTACCATTGTACCTCCGGGGGGTAGGCCTATATAAACCCCCCGGAACACCCATGCAAAGGGTTCGACCCCCCGCTAGTTCTAGACACCACACAGGGAGTAGGAGCGGGTGAGCCGTGCCCTTCTTCCTCCTCCCCCCAAACAGCTCAAGGAGCGTTGTGTAGCTACTTGATTCATCTAGTGAGCTTACGGAGACCTCGCAAAGAAGCAGTAGGGGTGTTATCTCCACGGAGAGCCCCGAAGCTGGGTAAGATCCGCCGGCATGCATGTCTTCGCCTTATCCCGTTTCCAGGCACCGGCGACGTCTTACTGGCTCCCACAATGATAAGCCACCCGTTGTCATATGTCGCACCTACCACCCGACAGTTGTTATGCGGTCGGACCGATAAGGATCTTCGTAGAATATGTAGGAGCCAACATGGGCATCCAGGTTCCGCTATTGGTTATTGACCAGAGAGGTGTCTCAGTCATGTCTACATAGTTCTCGAACCCGTAGGGTCCACACGCTTAACGTTCGTTGACGATATAGTATTATGAGTTATGTATGTTGGTGACCGAATGTTGTTCGGAGTTCCGGATAAGATCACGGACATGACGAGGAACTCTGGAATGGTCCGGAGATAAAGATTGATATATGGGATAATGGTGTTTCGACTACGGAAGGGGTTCCGGATGTTTCCCGAAATGTTTGGGTATGAGAACACTTCATTTGGGCCAAAGGGGAAAGCCCACAAGGTTTTTGGAAAGTGCAAAAGGAAGTTTTGCAGAGTCCAGGAGCTAGACGCCAGGGTCCCTGGCGTCTGGGTCCAGACGTCGGGAACCTTGGCGTCTGGCCCTGGAGTCCGAGAAGGACTCTTGCCTTTCGGGTGAAACCGACTTTGTGGAGGATTTTACTCCAAGTTTCGACCCCAAGGCTCAACATATAAATAGAGGGGTAGGGCTAGCACCCAAGAGACGTCAAGAAACACCATGTCGTGTGCCAGCTACCCTGTCCCCTCTAGTTTATCCTCCGTCATAGTTTTCGTAGTGCTTAGGCGAAGCCCTGTGGAGATTGTTCTTCACCAACACCATCACCATGCCGTCGTGCTGCAGGAACTCATCTACTACTTCACCCCTCTTCCTGGATCGAGAAGGCGAGGACGTCATCGAGCTGAACGTGTGCTGAACGCGGAGGTGCCGTACGTTCGGTACTTGATCGGGACGGATTGTGAAGGTGTACGACTACATCAACCGCGTTGATAAATGCTTCCGCTTATGGTCTACGAGGGTACGTAGACAACACTCTCCCCTCTCGTGGCTATGCATCGCCTTGATCCTACATGTGCGTAGGAATTTTTTTGAAATTACTACGTTCCCCAACAAGTATATGGTTAAAGTGAGACCAGGAAAGTAATATAAGTTGTTGATGCTTGTGTTTAGTGTGAATATGGTTGATATCAGTCATTTTCGTATTATGTGATGCATGTGTAGTATTGCATTTCATGGCATGCTATGACACCGGTCATTCTCCTTTTAAGTTGAACCTAAATATAACTCAACCTAAATATATCGTTGACTGGGTCATGGTGCCGCTGAATCGAGATTTTCCCAGTGCAACCACATTTGCCTTTGTGGGAAGGCCTTGATTTGGTCCATTGGCATGCCTCTGATCGGTGCCTCCAACTAGGGAAGGTTATGGGCGTGCTTACCCTGGCCCGGTAAGCAGGCATAACCTTGTGTGCCACTATTTGAGATTTTAGGTACCAGTCCCCGTGAGGGAGGTTTTGGCCATGATGGTGGTCGGTGTGTCTTTGGTATGCACGGGGGCACCTAGGACTAGCCCGTTGGGGATTGGGTCGGACTGGCCGGGAGAGTGTCATGGCAATGGAAGGGTTTCGTCGGAATGCCATTGGTCCACCCGAATGGGAGTGCGAGGCCATGGGTTCCGAGGTGTGGGTACAGTGTGCTACCTCTGCAGAGTGTATAATCTATCGATAGCCGAGTCCATGGTTACGGACAACTCATAGTAGGTCCCACCATGAGTCAACGTTTAATAAACATAAACACTAAGTTATGATCATTGCACTGATGTTGATGGCTGAAATGCCATCGAGATGATCGAGACCATGATGGTGGTTTGGTGGTGATCGCCGTGAGGATCACGAGTTACTTTTGTGGTGATCGCTGTAAGGATCACGAGTTACTTTGGTGGTGATCACCGTAAGGATCACAAGTTACTCTGGCTAAAGCCACAATGGTGGTTTGGTGGTGATCTGAGAACGATCACGATTGGTAAGGCGGTGCCGAGGGATGTTTATCCCAGGAGCATGAGCACAACATGTTGGAACATTATTGCATTATTAATTGGTTAAATATCATGATATTGTTTGTCATTGTGATTATGCCTGTTGTGAGCTTGCAAGTACATTCAATGTACTAACCTAGCGTGTCATGCCAGATTTCAGGAAAGTCGCATTGGAAAGGAGCGCTGCTCGAGTCTAGATTGTGTCCACATTGGTGTCCCTGTGATATGGAGTTTCCGCTACAACATTGTTCCGCTGCTGCGTAGTTGTTATGATTGAGGCCCCTTTATGTTCACTAAATAATGTACAGATTGTTCAGCGGCACCGTGCGTGCTGCTCGGCCTCGACATCTGTCGTAATATGAACTCTGAGCCGCTAGAGCATTAATAAAGCGGTTGCCTTTCTGTCGTGGGTTTGTCACGGCAGATGTCCTTGTGAAGGGACTTAGTCGTGGAGCCATCGCTATGGGTTAGCTTAAAGGGGTTAAACCGGACAAGGGGACATGGGGAATTTTATACTAGTTCGGCCTCTTCGAGGAAGGTAAAAGCCTACGTCTAGTTGTGATTGGTATTGCTAGGGTTTCGAAGGCCAGGGAGCGAATCCGCTTTGTCTGGCTCTCGAGTTGTTGTCTGTCCCCAAACCGTGGTCGGGTCATCCCTTTATATACATAGGTTGACGCCCGCCGGGCTACAGAGTCCCAAAGCCGGATCATAAACGTATCCGGTTCGATCTCTATTCTTCCTATCTTATAATACAAGTTTCATGACTAGGTCGGTTTACATTTACAGGCCTTAACCCGCCTTTGGGCCTTGGGCCTTCATGAAGCGCCATCATCCTTGCATCTTCCTATGCTTTTAATCTTCAAAGAGTCAACCCGTCTACATAAGGCTAGTTTACCTCCAGTAGTAATATCCCCAATATTAGGCCCCAGATTGGTTTGAACTTGTTCATGTCAATCTTCTATACTTTAGAAAAATTTCTCCCTCATCATCTTCACCTTGATCTTGTAAACCGCCGTGACATCATACTTCCAGATTATGATAAACCGCCCTGATGTCATCCATCCATTGATGTCGAAGATTACCTTCATTTAATGTGTATTCAGTCACCGAGGCGACACCTTTATTAACTTATCCATTGTTTGGGCTCCTCGATTCCGGCACTTGCCGTTTTACCACTTCGCCTTATAAATAGGGGCAGAGGACCCCTTTCTTTTCTTTCCTCTACCCATTCATCTCTTCTTCTTACCCTCGACGACCCCGCACTCGAGCACCGCCGTCATCTTCGAACCTCGCCTCTGCTTCGTCGTCGGCCGTTGCATCAACCTGTTCGCACCAGAGTTCCACAGCACCCTTCCGCTGCTTCCGTGGTCGCAGTAAGTTCTTTCCCCCTTCTTTCCTAGATCCATTAGGGTTTCCTCGCTGTTCTTGAGGTTCATCAGAGCTTATAGCGTTGTTCTTCTTTGGCCCATAGATGAATGCTTTGTACTTATCATATCCCTTGTCGTGATGAATCTTTTGTTACCCTCACAAATCCTTATACGCAAAAAACTGTTGCAGTCCTTCATAAACTGTTTCGGGTCTTACCATTTTCAGGTCGAAATATTTTGCTTTTCTGTCTTATCTTAGATCCGAGATATATATGCATCACTGTGAAATATGTTTCTCCTCACACAATCATAAGCGGTTTAACTTTGCATAATCAATATGTACCAGTAGCCCTCTGATAAACTGGAGGAGCCCTTTACCTTCATAGTTGTACTCCGGTTTAACAATGTCTGAATATTCCTGCCATGGTATTGCCTTCTTCTTCTTTTTTTATTGTATTGGTCTCCGTTTTACGCCATTTCACATATCAGTATGTTTCTTACTCCCTTGTATCTTGCATATAATCATGCGTAATTTATAAACCGGCCTTTCATTTTCAGCTTGTTTGTTTCGCCATGGCCAAACAATTCACTGCTTGCAACTGGGCTCGTTCCCGGGTTACGGAGACTCAGTTGAATGAGATGGTTAGCATCGGCTCCCTGCCTAAGAAAACTAAAATCAAATGGCGAGTTCTAGGAACAGAAAATCCTCCAACCCCAAGGCAGGGCGAGGTGGTGGTCTTTGCTGACCATATAGGCCGTGGCTTCAAACCGCCAGGGTCAAAGTTTTATTGAGATGTGCTTGCCAGCTTCCAACTTCATCCGCAAGATATTGGTCCCAACTTGGTTTCCAATTTATGCAACTTCCAGGTCTTCTGTGAAGTATATTTACAAGAAGAACCAACTGCAAAACTGTTCCAGGATTTCTTTCACTTAAACCGGCGCACAGAGTTTGTAAATGGACCGAACACAGAACTTGGTGGTGTCTCAATTCAAAAGCGGAAAGAAGTTGAATTTCCTCATGCCAAACATCATAGCCACCCAAAGGAATGGAACCAAACTTGGTTTTATTGCAGAGACACTTCGCCTGAAGATGAAAATCCCCTCCCCGGCTTTCGTGATCACAGACTATCCAATACTCACCCAATGCCACAATGCCTGAGCTCTTCATAAAGGGAGAAATACGCTCCTCAACTCGCCAAACTCTGGGCCTTTATGGCGAACGGTTTAACAGGCGTGGACTTTGTGCATTGTTCGATATCCTGGAGTATCTTGCCGCTAAGTCGGCGTCACGGTTTAATGTGTGAATATACCGGTGAGGTTGACGACCCTCAACGCCATTGCAACATCCAATTATCTGAGGAAGAAGTCACTGAAGGTGTAAAGAAGATTCTGAATGAATCAGAACTGATCTGGAGTCAAACTGGTCTGAGTCCCTTCTATGCCAAGAACAAACCGCCTGCTGTAAGCATTACACTTCCCATTCATCTCTAATATTTTTAGCTTATGCAGCCTGTAACCCTTCTTCTTTGTATGTAGGGTGATGACCCCTTCTGGAAACGGAAAACCGTAGAGAAAGCTGCAAAGCCGACTGGAGACAAAGCGGTCAAGCCATCCCGCCCAAAAACCAAAGCCGTAAAACGGACGTCAAAACGGAAAACGGCTGACCGGATTAACATGGAGCTTGATGATGATACTGATGATCCAGAAGTTGAGGTAGAACTTGACTCACTTGGCTCTCTTTTCATGCATCTCATTAACAATGATCTTCCTCAGGAGGACGCAGAAGCTAGTCAAGCCGATGATGTAGAGGTAATTACCCTTTCCTTCGGTTCAGACTCTATGCCAACACAAAAAATCCCGCCAAGCAGTCCGGAAAGTAACCTTTTCTCATCCTCTTGCTCACTTGGATCCAACATTTATTTTGAAGACTCAGCAGCATGAAGCTCGCCGGACAACCCGGCACAGTGGCCAATAGGTCACTTCAACCGGTTTCTCTGATACCCTGGTTCAGAAGCGCCGTTCTGAGGTCTCTCCTACTTCTGACCATTCTTACCCCAAGGTAGGTTATTTTAGACATCCTTTTAATCCGTCCGATTCAAATTATCAGGTGACACCTCCTTCATCATCTGGTGAATCGACAGCAACTCAACTCCCCCCTTTGAAAACTGTGGCCGGGTAAGTTATAAAAACCTTTCCTTTCAATGCGTCATAAATCCTTTGAATAGGATGTTAATCCTCTTTTATCCTGCTTGCAGGGCCAAAGCCCGACCCAGCAAGAAAGCTCGGACCACTAATCCGCCTGAAGAACCGGCCACTTATGACGAAGAACCCAGAGGTGAACCAGAACAAACTCTTGAACCGGAGGGCCCTCAACCTGAAGCCACTTCTAATGAACCGCCCCTTCAAGGCCAAAGCACCAATGAACCAACAGACGCTGAACCTGCCGCACCTGACACTGAACAGGCAGAGCCAAATCGGGCTAGTCCGGTGAAAAATACTGAAACTCTCTTGTCCCCAACCAAACATACTGAAGGCCAAGGAGATGATGTTATTATCACTGGAATGGGCCACAGCTCTCCCGGCCATCCTGTCATTTTGGCTCAACATAGTGCCAAAGAAGAGCAAGCTGCTAGGGAAAAAGGCAAATGGAGCAGTGATTTATCAAGCTATGCTCATCTTAATGTTGATGAGCTTCACTCTGGCTACTTGAACCGTCTGCACTCAAACCGGGACTATGAGGCCGGCTTGGTGAATCTGATGAAAGAGCGATACGAGGTAATCTCCTCTCCATTTGTTTATTGATTTTATAGCTGAAACACCATCCTAAGTAGCCCCCAAGGGTCGTTTTATGATGTTAATCACAAACCGGGTCTTTGTAATACTTGAAGTTTCTCATCATGGATCCTTGCAATGGCAGTTCGCTAATAAGTGATAAGACTCATCTTCAAATAATTAGATAACTTTCTGCGGCATAGCCCCCAAAGGCTGGTTTAACTTTGGTAAGTTAATCCGGGTTTTAATCCATACATCCATTTTAGAACAGACGCACATTAGCCCCCAAGTGTCAAGGATAATGCTTGCATTGTTCTGGAGACTTGTATAAAATGTAGTACTTTTAGAGCCAATGGGCATTAGCCCCCAAGTATGAAGTGCATAACTTGTTATACGCTTTGTACTTAGCACATATATATGCTGTTTGTTTAATATACCTTCAACGTTGCAGGCTGAACTGAAAAGCAAAGATGCCCAAAATTCTAACTTGCAAGAGAATGTGAAGTCACAACAAGCCGAGGCTTCAAAAGCCAAAGAGGAGCTGACCCAGGCCCTGGCCGTAATGGAGAAGCTGAAAGAATCTTTCAACAAAGATCGTGCTGACTGGGAAACCGAGAAATCCGGTTTAACCAAAAGAGCTGAAGACGCCGAGACAGCCCTGAAGCCAGCGGTAGATGAACTAGCCGGTTTGAAACGCCAAATCAATGCTATGACCTCTGCTATCTTTGGTAAGTGTCTGCTTATGTGTGTTGCACCAGTCGATGAACCTTATCACTAACCCAAAAATGTTGAAAAATCTTTGGCAGGCACTCGGATCGCTCATCTTGGTACAGATATGCGGATGAAGCTCAAAGCGGCATATACATTGGTTGAACAACTATACTCTGGGTCGCAACAGGCTATCTACACGGCAGCTTATAACAAACCGGCCCCAACTTTGATTAAAGAAACTCTTGAGAAGTTGGCCATGTTACCAGCCCGTATTGCCGAGTTGAAGAAAGCAGCTGCCAGAGCCGGAGGTTTAACTGCACTGATCCGAGCCAAAGCCTGGATTCCATACCTTGAAGCAGAGGATATTATTAAAGGATACCCAGGTGTAAAGGAAGACGGTTCAAACTTCAACAATGATGACCTCCGGCGGCTGACCAAACAGATGCGCCCAGCAGCCAGCAAGTTGGCCGATGATACCGATCTGTCCCATTTTCAACCATTTTATAATGCAGAGGGGAAAAGACAGTCGGTCGACATCCACGAAGTTGAAGAACTTGTGCCTCCGATTCGTAAGCACACGTATGCTCCTGATATTAACCCTTCCAATCTTATCCATGAAGAAGCAGTGTTCCAAGCTTTAACTGGAATCGATTGGTCAACGGTTGATTTCCAGCGCCTGGGGAGGGATGAAGAAGTGCCCACACCAATTGACCCTCAACCGTCAAACCGTCCAGATGAAGAGTCCTGATCCGGTCGCCGGTTTACATGGCTACTATGAAAAACAATGATACTATTGGAGCCGCTTTGAAGCTTCATGTAATAGGATAGCCAAAACTCCGTTATCTGCCATGCCATCGAGCATGTTTCATAATACTTCGTGACAATCTTGTGCCACTTTTTGAGATATATGTATGCATAATCCTTTGGTGAATTGTGGTCCTGGCACAACAACTTAAAAGTATCTAGTGGTTTTACCGCTAGACGGGTCATGATGTCCCAGAAGTATATAACACCTAGATTAATAATCAAGTGTTTGTACAAAAAGCAATGTACAGAACATACCTCTTTGGTTGACCAACTGTGTAGACAGCAAAGGTGTTAATACCAATCCGGAACATTGATAACTCCACCTTTGTAATGTCGGTCTATATATTAAAAAGGACTGGAATAACAACCGGGTTTTCTTTATAAAACTGGTGATTTAGTCAAACCAGATCGGGTCAATAAACACTGGTTTATAGCTGATCATGTGCTAACAACTTATAGTTGAAAAGCAAGCCGGGTCAAGGACGCCGGATTATCAAAAGATTCGAATGAACTTCAACAAATAAAACTAAAAAAGGGAAAATATGCAAGGCTTTTTACGAGCTGCCAGGCTCCAAATCGAGGCTTTTCATGGGCTACCAGGCCTCTGAGTTAAACCATTTAACAAAGCCTTTTAAGATGGGCCTCCAATTAACCAATCATCGTTTTAACTTTGACAAGTTCAGGGTCTTTAAAAGATTGACATGTCAAATGTTCGAAGGGTCATACCAGGATTACCTGGACAGGAGTGGCTTACTTGATGAAGGCAGGTTAACCCGGGTTTTTAGGTGAATACACCAGGCTTCCAAGCCATGGCTTGATAGCCAATTACAAGGGTCCTTTCAAACTCTTTGTTGCTTTGCAAAAAGAGCCCCCAAGTAACTTTGTGAGTTGTGCTCAATGTGTGCCCATGTTTGAGCCTGTGCTTTGTGCAAAACTCTCTTTGGCTCCACATATTTTTTTGTTGTGGCCTAAATGCCTATCAAGAGGTGTAGCTATGGTTTGACAATAACCGAGCCCCCTAGTGATTTCCCTTCGTGGTCTCAAAACTGATCAAGAGGTGTAGTTGTAGCCTAAATATGACCAAGCCCCCTAGTGATTTTCTTTATATCCGTGCAACTGCTAAGACCAGATTAAATAAAAGCTCCGCTTTGTCAGCTAACTTGTATAACACACACAGGATGTAAAAAGAACAGATACCCTGCTTATAATGGAGGATCCGGTTTATTATATGATATATACACTGTCATAAATATGTACAGATGAAGAGCCTATGGCTTCAAGTATAGTAAGGCCGAAGGAGAGCTATGTTTCATGTCCGCTTGGTCTCCTCCTCCGATTGGCGTGAGTCATTGTGCTCTCGAACATCAATGAGGTAGTAAGACCCATTGTGCAGATTTTTGCTGACCACAAAGGGCCCTTCCCAAGGTGGGGATAACTTGTGCATATCAGTCTGATCCTGGATGAGCCGGAGCACCAAATCACCTTCTTGAAAGGTTCTGGTTCTAACCCGGCGGCTGTGATAACGTCGGAGATCTTGTTGATAAATCACCGATCGTGCTGCTACAAGATCATGATCTTCATCCAACAGGTCCAGAGAATCTTGACGTGCCTTCTCATTATCAGCTTCAACATAGGCTGTCACACGGGGCGAGTCGTGACGGATGTCACTAGGAAGAACGGCCTCCGCTACATAGACCATGAAGAAAGGTGTGTAACCCGTAGATCTATTGGGTGTGGTGTTGATGCTCCATAACACAGAGGGTAGCTCCTCAACCCAACAACCCGGTTCCGCTTTAAGGGAACCATAAGCCTGGGTTTGATACCTCGTAGAATTTCTTGATTTGCCCTTTCCGCTTGACCATTAGACTGGGGTGAGCCACTGATGCTAGATCAAGCCGGATGTGCTCACGCTGGAAAAATTCTTCCATCTCCCCTTTTGACAGGTTAGTGCCATTATCAGTGATAATGATGTGTGGAAAACCAAACCGGATTATCACCTTTTTGATGAATTGAACCGCCGTGGCCGCATCAGACTTGCTGATTGGCTCTGCTTCCACCCACTTGGTGAATTTATCAACCGCTACTAATAAGTGGGTCTTTTTGTCCTTGGACCGTTTGAAGGGTCCAACCATATCAAGCCCCCAAGGCGCAAATAGCCAAGTTATTGGAATCATCCTCAGCTCTTGAGCCGGCACGTGAGCACGACGTGGGAATTTCTGACAGCTATCACACCGCTTGACCAAATCCTCCGCATCGGCGTGTGCTGTCAACCAGTAAAAACCGTGGCGAAAAGCCTTAGCAACCAAAGACTTTGAACCGGCATGGTGACCGCAATCCCCTTCATGGATTTCCCGCAAAATCTCACAACCTTCTTGAGGAGAAACACAACGCTGAATCGCTCCTGAAATGCTGTAATGATGCAACTCCCCATTGAGTATGGTCATGGACTTGGAATGCCGGATTATCTGCCGGGCCAACGTTTCATTGTCTGGTAACTCGCCTTGGTTCATGTAAGCCAGATACGGGATTGTCCAATCTGGTATGGCATGCAGAGCTGCCACCAACTGAGCCTCCGGATCAGAATAGCCAAATCTTCCTCAGTTGGCACCTTGACTGACGGATTACGCAATTCATCAAGAAAAACATTGGGCGGGACCGGTTTACGCGGGGAACCAAGACGACTTAAAGCGTCCGCCGCTTCATTCTACCGCCGGTCTATATGGTCCACCTGATAACCCTTAAAGTGACTAGCCACTCTGTCCACCTCTCGTCGATATGCAGCCATGAGTGGGTCTTTAGAATCCCAAGTGCCAGACACCTACTGAGCCACTAGATCTGAATTACCAAAGCACTTAACCCGGCTCAAATTCATCTCCTTATCCATCCGAAGACTGTGGAGCAAAGCCTCATATTCAGCTGCATTTTTAGTACAAGGGAACAATAAACAGAGGACATAACAAAACTTGTCACCTCGTGGGGAAGTTAGTATGACTCCAGCCCCCAAGCCCTCTAACTGTCTGGATCCATCAAAATGAATAGTCCAATATGTATTATCTGGCTTCTCTTCAAGTGCTTGCAACTCCGTCCAATCATTGATGAAGTCCACGAGTGCCTGGGATTTGATCGCTGTGCGGGGTATATATTTGAGCCCATGAGGTCCAAGCTCAATAGTCCACTTGGCAATCCGGCCAGTTGCTTCTCTGTTTTGAATGATATCACCCAGAGGAGCTGAACTGACCACTGTGATGGGATGGCCCTGGAAATAATGTTTAAGCTTCTGGCTTGCCATAAACACTCCATACACCAACTTCTGCCAATGTGGATACCTCTGCTTTGACTCAATGAGCACCTCGCTGATATAATAAACCGGCCGTTGAACCGGATATTCTTTGCCAAGCTCCTTGCACTCTACCACAATAGCTACACTAACAGCCTGGGCATTAGCAGCCACGTACAACAATAATGGCTCTTTGTCGATTGGTGCTGCCAGTACGTGCGGTTCAACTAGTTGCCTATTCAAATCCTCGAACGCTTTATCAGCTGCCTCGCTCCAGACAAAGTTATCTGTTTTCTTGAGTATCTGATATAAAGGGATGGCCTTCTCTCCAAGGTGACTGATAAACCGGCTCAGGGCTATAATCCGGCCGGCCAGACGTTGAACGTCGTTGATACATGCCGGTTTAGCCAAGGATGTAATTGCTGCAATCTTTTCCGGATTAGCCTCGATGCCTCTGTTGGACACCAGAAAACCCAAGAGCTTGCCTGCCGGGACACCAAAGACACACTTCTCCGGATTGAGCATCATCTTGTAAACCCGGAGATTGTCAAAGGTTTCTCTCAAATCATCTATGAATGTCTCCTCCTTTCTGGACTTTACCACAATATCATCCACATATGCATGAACATCGCGCCCAATTTGTTTATGAAGGCTATTCTGAACACATCGATGGTAAGTTGCCTGGGCACTCTTGAGTCCAAAAGGCATGGAAACATAGTAGAAGGCTCCAAAGGGAGTTATGAAAGATGTCTTCTCCTGGTCCTTAACTGCCATTTTGATCTGATGATAACCAGAGTAAGCATCCAGAAAACACAAACGGTCACAACCCGCCATAGCATCAATTATCTGATCAATGCGAGGGAGAGCAAAGGGGTCTACAGGGCAAGCCTTGTTTAAATCTGTGTAATCCACACACATGCGCCAAGTGCCGTTTTTCTTAAGAACCAGCACCGGGTTAGCCAACCACTCTGGATGAAAAACCTCTACAATAAACCCTGCAGCCAACAAACGGGCTACCTCTTCACCGATAGCCTTACGTCTTTCTTCATTGAAGCGGCGGAGTAACTACCGGACTGGTTTAAACTTAGGATCAATGTTGAGTGTGTGCTCAGTGAGTTCCCTCAGTACACCTGGCATGTCAGAAGGTTTCCATGCAAAGATGTCCCGATTCTCACGGATGAACTCGATGAGCGCGCTTTCCTATTTGGGATCCAGGTTAGCGCTGATGCTGAACTATTTGGATGAATTGCCAGGAACAAAGTCAACCACGTTAGTATCTGTGGCCGATTTGAACTTCAACGCCGGATCATGTTCTGTAGTTGGCTTTTTCAAAGAGGTCATGTCTGCCGGATCAACTTGCTCCTTATAGAATTTCAACTCTTCCGTGGCACAAATCGACTCAGCATAAGCCGCATCACCTTCCTCACACTCCAAAGCAACCTTTCTACTTCCATGTACTGTGATAGTCCCCTTATGACCGGGAATTTTAAGCTGTAGATAAACATAACACGGCCTCGCCATGAATTTAGCATAAGCCGGCCGCCCAAACAAGGCATGGTACGGACTTTTGATCTTTACAACCTCAAATGTCAATGTTTCTGACCTTGAATCATAGTCATCTCCAAAAGCTACCTCTAAGGCTATCTTGCCAACAGGATATGCCGACTTACCAGGCACCGCACCATGAAAGACCATATTTAACGGTTTAAGATTCTTATCTGTCAACCCCATACGGTGGAATGTATCATAATATAAAATGTTGATACTACTTCCCCCATCCATGAGTACTTTGGTAAACTTGTATCCCAAAACTTGAGGGGATACCACCAGGGCCAAGTGACCTGGATTATCAACCCGGGGTGGGTGATCCTCTCTACTCCACAAAATAGGTTGCTCAGACTAGCGTAAATACTGGGGTACTACCAGTTCAACAGAGTTTACTGCCCTTTTGTGAAGCTTCTGGTCACGTTTACACAAACTAGTAGTGAAGACATGATATTGCCCACTGTTTAGCTGTTTGGGATTGCTCTGATAACCCGACTGCTGCTGCTGCTGATTCCCCTGATGGTTGTAACCTCCCTGGTTGCCTTGGTGCCCTTGATTGACGTGTACGGTTTGGTTGCCTTGAAACCCTAAACCGGAACCACCACCTCCATAGCCTGGCCCGTGGAAACCTCCTCCTGAACTGCCGGGCGGGTTGTTATCATACTGGAACATATTGGAATTCTTGAAATCCCGCATGATATAACAGTCCTTCCAAAGATGTGATGTCGGCTTCTCCTTTGATCCATGCTTTGGACAGGGCTGATTTAACAGGCGCTCCAAATTGGGCCTTGAACCTCTGCTCCTCTGGGGCTGCTTGCCCTTACGGCACTGGCCATTCTCTCGTGCATTGGTGTTAGCAACAAAGTCCAAGCTGCTGTCGGCCTTGCGTTTACCGCCATTTCCATGGCCTGCCGGATTATACTGCTGACCCTTGGCATTGCCGTTCTTCTTACCTTTCCCCGGTTTATCCTCCTCTGAGTTCGGGTCCTTGGTATTATCTGAATCAGCGTATTTAACCAAAGCGGCCATGAGCGTTGACATATCATTGCAGTGACGTTCGAGTCTTCCCAACTTCTGTTTCAGTGGTAAGAAATGGCAATTGCCCTCCAATGTTAACACTGCAGTGTCTGCATTGATACGATCTGATGAATGCAAAATTGTTGAGACCCATTTGACCCAATGGGTCGTGGACTCCCCTTCCTCTTGGACACAAGCGGCCAGATCCACGATTGACATCGGCTGCTTATAAGTATCTTTGAAGTTCTGGATAAACTGGTGCTTTAACTCAGCCCATGATCCGACAGAATTGGTTGGTAAGCTCTTCAACCAAGTGCGAGCCATTCCTTCCAACATCATGGTGAAATATTTAGCACACACTGCCTCATCCACATCTAACATCTCCATTGCCATCTCATAGCTCTCCACCCACACCTCTGGTTACAAATCGGCGGTATAATTTGGTCCCTTGAAATCCTTGGGCAGTCTCACATTACGGAAAGCGGGGGTAACACACGGCACCCCTAAGGAACTGAACACCACACCTAGCTCCGCTGAGGCCGTAGGGTGAACCGGAGTATGTTGTCGTGCTCCATGTCGAGCTGCCAACTCGGCCTCCCGACGTGTGTGGCCATGGTCCACAACATCCTGTGCATTAGTGCCTCCCCCTGCCGGGTTGTTTCCTCGTGGTGAATTTCGGTGGTTCGTCCTCCACGTGTCTGCTATAGCTCCGGCTTGGACGGGGAGTGGAATGAATCCTCTCAGGACTGTGTGAATACGCCTGCTGTTGATTTAGTGTTGTTTGAAGGAGATCCCTGGCCGGACGTGCTTCCACTGCAACTGGTGACTCGCCGTCGGTTGGGAGGGCCGCTAGGTGTGAAGCGGCAGCCACAATGTTGTCCAACGGGTTGGAATAATGCCCAGGCGGTGTTGGTACATACTGTGGCACAACATTGTTCTAGCGAGGCGGGTCCATCGTGCGCGATTGAACCGGCGCCCCTGTTCCCGGCGCCTCTGCCCTGTTTAGTATGGGTTGGTTACCAGCTCCTGCTCCTGGTGTGTTGAAGAGATTATGCGGCTCATAAACCGACGGGAGACACGATCGGTACCTTCTTCTCATGACTTCCTCTGAAGCATTCTGATCCAGCCTAATCTGGTAGGCATGTGCTTCAAATTCAGCCCGCTCTGTAGCCATCCTAGCATTCTCTGCCGCCAGGTCCGCTTTAGCCTGGGCTATCTGATCTTTCACTTTTGCAATCTCCGCATTGTGCTGATCCCTGGCTACTGCATCCACCTCTGCGGCCATCAACATTGCCAAAGCGTCGAACAAATCAGACAGGACTTGGGCTGGAGGCGGCGCTGAGCTTCCTGCCCCTGCTAGTGTGGTCGTTGTTGAATCGGAGAGCATTGCTGCGGCGGTAGATGATGTCGGTGCAGATGTCCGGCTCAGGGCCTGGCTCGCTGATCTTGCCGATGAAGACGTGAATCCCACCAAAGGGGACCCGGTACCCGTATTCGATTGAATCGGCCTCGGGACCCCATCCTGCGTTGTCAATGTAGAGCTTGCCGCGATGACTCTTCGTCATCCAGCCCACAGCGTATCCCTTAAGTCCATCGAAGCTGCCCTTCAAGAACTCAAAACCATCGTGGGATAGCCCCACGGTGGGCGCCAACTGTCGTGGGTTTGTCACGGCAGATGTCCTTGTGAAGGGACTTAGTCGTGGAGCCATCGCTACGGGTTAGCTTAAAGGGGTTAAACCGGACAAGGGGAGTTTTATACTAGTTCGGCCCCTTCGAGGAAGGTAAAAGCCTACGTCTAGTTGTGATTTGTATTGCTAGGGTTTCGAAGGCCAGGGAGCGAATCCGCTTTGTCTAGCTCTCAAGTTGTTGTCTGTCCCCAAGCCGCGGCCGGGTCGTCCCTTTATATACATAGGTTGACGCCCGCCGGTCTACAGAGTCCCAAAGCCGGATCATAAACGTATCCGGTTCGATCTCTATTCTTCCTATCTTATAATACAAGTTTCATGACTAGGTCGGTTTACATTTACAGGCCTTAACCTGCCTTTGGGCCTTGGGCCTTCATGAAGCGCCATCATCCTTGCATCTTCCTGGTCTTTTAATCTTCAAAGAGTCAACCCGGCTACATAAGGCCAGTTTACCTCCAGTAGTAATATCCCCAACACTTTCTGTACCAAGATGTTGTGTGTTTCCAGAAGACATGGTCTCTGGGCTAGCAATGCAGGGTAAACCGGTCACTCTGAGTTAGGGTGCCATAGCTCGGCGACACCCAGAGCGCGCCGACAAGCATGTTGGCATCATGGACACGCGTGGTCACTGCGTGAACTCCTCCCTCAGGCCGACCAACGTCCAAAGATCATGGCTAGCTTGATGTTCGTGGTAGTTTTGAGGATTACCACGCTTTGGTTTGGCTCTAGATGCAGTAGAGAAGATTTTACACGCTAGGTAAGTTTCTGATTAGTAACTTTGAGATGTTACTGAGGTCAAATGGCTGGGAGTTGGGGGCTGTGCTTTGGAGGCTAGCCATCATCTACAAAGGTGATGATGCACAAGAAAATTCAGGCACAATGGAGCAAGTAAAATGGTAGTTGCTATAGAAACCACCATTTCTGTCCAGAATAGAAAATATTTTCTGTAGTAAAAATATTCCAAAAAGTGATGAAATATTTTTGCTCAGGAAGGTTCCCTAGGGTTCAAAGAATATTTGGGAATTTTCTCAGATTTTTGTGGGCAAGAAAAATGCGGGTTGCTTTGGAGCTCATTGAACTAGCTAGGGTTTTAGAGAGGAAAAATGAATATTTTTCATTTAAGAAAAATATTCCCAAGATTATTTTGAGGTGTATCAGAAGGGGAATGATGATTACAGAGGGGAATGATGCACTTGGGTGAAAGCCAAGGGTACCCAAGTGTTTAACTCCATATGAAAAGATTCAAAAAACCCAATTTTCAAAATAAATCCAAATGAAAATCAGGCAAACAATAGAGTGCAAAAATCAGACTGTCTCATTATCCATCACTGACCCATTGCCTATGATCTTTTCACATATTGTTCTTCACTTTTTTACTTTTCTGTTGCTACTGTTACAATCACTATAAAACCAAAAATATTACTTTTGCAACCGTTACCACTACTATCATATTACTTTGCTAATAAATACTTTATTGTGGATATTAAGTTTCCAGGTGTGGTTGAATTGACAACTCAGCTGCTAATACTTGAGAATATTATTTGGCTCCCCTTGTGTTGAATCAATAAATTTGGGTTGAATACTCTACCCTCGGAAACTATTGCGATCCCCTATACTTGTGGGTTATCAAGACTATTTTCTGGCGCCATTGCCGGGGAGCATAGCTCTATTCTTTGAGTCACTTGGGATTTATATCTGCTGGTCACTATGAAGAACTTGAAAGATTAAAGAACCAAGATTTTTTCCCTCAACTACAAGGGGAGGTAAGGAACTGCCATCTAGCTCTGCACTTGATTCACCTTCTATTTTGAGTAAACTTGCGACACCTACACCTGATATTCATTCTGATATGTCACATGTTATTGATGATGCCACTTCTGCTTTGCATGATACTTATGATGAAACTACTTCTATGCTTGATAATACCGTGCCACTAGGTGAATTTCTTGATTAACAACTGGCTAGGGCTAGAGAGAACGAAATTATTGAAACTGATAATATTGATGAAAGTGATGATGAAGACTCTCCCCCTAGATATGAATTGCCTATTGTTCCTGAGGGTTATGTTATGGATGAAGAAACTGCTAGAGACTTCTTAGATTGCAATGATAGATATGATCTTAAGAAATTATTAGCTAAGCTTAAAGAAAAGTCTTTGAATGCTAGAATGAAATATGACCCTGCTTTTGCTACTTCACCTATCTTTATTACTCATAAGGATTATGATTTCTCTGTTGATCCTAAGTTAATTACTTTGGTTGAATCTGATCCTTTTTATGGCTATGAATCTGAAACTGTTGTGGGACATCTTACTAAATTAAATGATATAGCCACCCTATTTACACATAATGAGAAAACTTGCTATTACTTTATCCTTAAGTTGTTTCCGTTCTCATTAAAGGGTGATGCTAAAACAGGGTTCAATTCTCTTGATCCTGGTTGTGTGCGTAGTCCCCAGGATATGATTTATTACTTCTTTGCTAAATATTTCCCCGCTCATAAGAAACAAGCTGCTTTAAGGGAAATATATAATTCTGTGCAAATTGAAGAAGAGAGTCTCCCACAAGCTTGGGGGAGGCTTCTCCAATTACTTAATGCTTTGCCTGATCATCCTCTCAAGAAAAATGAAATACTTGATATCTTTTATAATGGACTAACTGATGCTTCCAGAGACCACCTGGATAGTTGTGTTGGTTGTGTTTTCAGGGAAAGAACTATTGATCAAGCTGAATTGCTATTGAATAATATGTTGAGTAATGAAAATGATTGGACACTTCCTGAACCAACTCTTAAGCCAACTCCAAAGAAAAGGGGTATTATATTTATCAGTCCTGAAGATATGCAAGAGGCAAAGAAATTTGTGAAAGAAAAAGGTATTAAAGTTGAAGATGTCAAGAATTTACCACCTATTGAAGAAATACATGGTCTTGATAACCCTCCACATGTAGTAAAGGTAAATTATCTCTATAGATTTGATGAAGGTGATATCCCTCGTTATAAGTCTGCTAGCCAATGCTTAGATGAGTTTGATAATTTTACTGTTAAACAAGAAAACTTCAATGCTTATGTTGGTAGACAATTGAAACGCAATGCTGATATGCTTGAACACTTGAGTGATTATATGTCTAGAGTTAAAGGTGAACTTAAACTTATTAGTAAACATGCTTCTATGGTTACCACTCAAGTAGAACAAGTACTTAAGGCTCAGAATGATTTGCTCAGTGAATTAAATAATAAGAAAAATGATAATGTTGTTAGAGTTATGACTAGAGGGGGTAAGATGACTCAGGAACCTTTGTATCCTGAGGGCCACCCTAAGAGAATTGAGCAGGATTCTCAGAGAACTAATGTTGATGCACCTAGTTCTTCTAAGAAGAAGAAGAAGAAGAAAAATGATAGGACTTTGCATGCTTCTAGTGAACCTGTTGTTGACACACCTGAGAATCCCAATGATATTTCTATTTCTGATGCTGAAACACAATCTCGTAATGAACATGAACCTAGTGATAATGTTAATGATGATGTTCATGTTGATGCTCAACCTAGCAATGACAATGATGTAGAGATTGAACTTGCTGTTGATCTTGATAACCCACAATCAAAGAATCAACATTATGATAAGAGAGACTTTGTTGCTAGGAAGCACGGCAAGGAAAGAGAACCATGGGTTCAGAAACCCATGCCTTTTCCTCCTAAACCATCCAATAAAAAGGATGATGAGGATTTTGAGCGCTTTGCTGAAATGATTAGACCTATCTTTTTGCGTATGCGTTTGACTGATATGCTTAAAATGAATCCTTATGCTAAATACATGAAAGATATTGTTACTAACAAAAGTAAGATACCGGAAGCTGAAATTTCCACCATGCTTGCTAATTACACTTTTAAAGGTGGAATACCAAAGAAACTTGGAGATCCCGGAGTACCAACTATACCATGCTCCATTAAAAGAAACTATGTTAAAACTGCTTTATGTGATCTTAGAGCCGGTGTTAGTGTTATGCCTCTCTCTTTATATCATAGACTTGATTTGAATAAGTTGACACCTACTGAAATATCTTTGCAAATGGCTGATAAATCAACTGCTATACTTGTCGGTATTTGTGAGGATGTGCTTGTTGTGGTTGCAAACATTATTATTTTAACGGACTTTGTTATTCTTGATATTCCCGCGGACGATAGTATGTCGATTATCCTTGGTAGACCCTTTTTGAATACTGCAGGGGGTGTTATTGATTGCAACAAAGGCAATGTCACTTTTCATGTTAATGGTAATGAGCATACGGTACACTTTCCAAGGAAACAACCTCAAGTCCACAGTATCAATTCTATTGGAAAATTTTCAACGATTACTATTGAAGGTTTTGAATTTTCTCTTCCCACTGTCAAGAAGAAATATGATATTCTTATTGTTGGGGACATGCATATCCCCGTTGAGGTAACCTAGTGTTATTCAAAAATTCTCCAGTTTCATGTTATTCGAAAAGAGTTTGTTAACAAGACTTGATCAACCTTGTTAGTGGATTCCTTTTGCTGAGCATGAGATGGATGAATTTAGAAAACACAACTCTTTGTACCCTCTTTTTACTTTCTGTTATTTATATTAAATAAAGTAAAAATAGTATTTTCTATCTGTTTTCTGAATTATCCATGCAATAAAAAATACCCCGAAAATAAAAGTTCTCCAAATGCCCTGAAATATATGATTTTTTCTAGAATATTTGAGAATATCTGGCACAGAGAACACACCAGGGGGACCCACCACGTGCCCATGAGGGTGGAGGGCGCGCCCCCTACCTCGTGGACCCCACGTGGGTCCCCTCCACTTATCCTTGCACCCACACACTTCGTCTTGCTCCAAGAAAAATCATCCACCAGCTCAAACCCGAGTTCTTGCTCATCTTGCTGCCATTTTCGATATCCTTGCTCAAAGCTCTATTGACAAAACTGCTTTGGGGGATTGTTCTTTGGTATGTGACTCCTCCAATGGTACAATTAGTTTTTTTCTAGTTCTTTATTTATTACAATTTTTTGCTGCTTAGGTGACCCTGTTCTTGATCTTGCATGTCAAATTTATGTGGTCAAAAGTAGTTTTAATGCATGATATAGCCTCTAGACACTTGTAGGAGTAGTTGCTATCAATCTTGTTGAGTTTGGTTCACTTTTATTTTAAGTTACTAAAAAATTCAGAAATTTTCAGAAAAAGATGAAGAGATTTTTGAGGGGCTCATCGAGCCGAAGCTCGATGGATAAGCAAAGTGAAGAAAACAAGAAGCCCAAGTATATCTCCCTTGTACTGCGGAGGCTCGGCCGTGTGAATGGCCTTGTGATGAGTTCTTGAGAGAAGTCGGGATTTATGAAGATTTTTATTATTTGGCTGAGAATGCAGGCCTCACCGCCTTCCTCCATGACCAGCGTGAACAGTATCTCTTATTCACCAATATTTTTGTGCAAAACTTTCATTTCCATGCTAGAAGATCGCCACCTTTGGTGGATTTTTATTTATATGATGAGCATAAGGAGATGTCACTTTATGATTTTTGCCGGGTCTGTTTGATACCCTTTGAGGGCAGCATAGAGGAACCCTATCGTAATGATGTGGAGGGATTTATTGATATGATTGCTGTAGGGGAAACGAGGAAAGTTTTTGATGCAAGAATCACTAGCATACATTTTCCTGTTCTACGTTACTTTGCAATATTTGCCAGTAGATGCTTAATTGGTCGCGGGAACTGTGGAAACCTTAGTGCTCCTGATATTGTTATTTTGCGCCATGCCTTGTTTCATGATACTACTTTCAGTTTAGGCGCTATTGTTGCTAAACGGTTAAATCTGAACCGTACTAAGGGCCCCATCCTAGGAGGCATCTTTGCCTCGCGCCTTGCTGCACACTTTAATATACCTATCAGACATTATGAGAAAGAGGAAAAGTTGTTGCCTCCTATTGTTCTAGATTATAAGAGTATGGTAGCACATGAGTTTATTGTTAAGGATAAGAACAAGATACTCAAATATAAATTGATATTTAACAAAAATTATTGTGAGATTATTACCTTGCCTGCGCACTCTTTGTTCAACATATTTTCAGGCATGTACCTTGTTCTGCCGGAGGCCATTCATGCCTACCGGAGCTTGACGTCAACTCCAGAGCCCGAGCCGGAACCACCACTTGATCCTCACCGCCAGTCTATTTATCAGTGGACTCCGGAGGAGATCGCCCACCAGTGGCAGCCTGAGGGTCCTCCTCAGTACACCGGACAAAGCAACTTTGATCCTTGGCCATAGACCAACTTAGGCCAAAAGTCTAAGCTTGGGGGAGTACGTATTTCTCACCGACATTACATTCATGTTCACACACTCATGCAAGTTGTCGGTGCTCATACTTTTTCATTGTATCATCCATGCTAGTTTATTTTCTTTTTAAACCTCCTTCTTGTGTGTTTGAAAAACCTTAAGAAAAACCAAAAAAAATAGTTGTAGCTTTTAGCTAGTTTACTTTTCATGCTTGTAGTAGTAGTAATTGAAAAGAAAACCCAAAAAGATTTCTCATTCTTCTTTTTTGCTTGTTGGGAGCCTTCCCATGTAAATACTTTTGTTTCTTTTTCTTTTCTTTGGGGGTCGAGAGGAGAAGACCACGATGAAAATGTTGAGTGGCTCTCTTATGCATTATTGTTGATTTAACAAAGAGGCCATATTACCTTGTCTTCTATCTTGAATTGAATGCTTGCAGATTCCAGCTTAGTCCAATGCATGTGCACTATTATTATTATCCACACTATTCATGTCGGCGTTCTGGGAACGGGGGTCCCCAGACTTGCCTGCCTGCGGCCCGCAGCGTGCCTCCTCCAGCGGCCCTGTACGGCCCATCTTCACCAGCAAACATTCTAGACCCTCGCGAGGGGCCAAGCCTCATGAGGCGGACGACGCAAGACCTCCTTAGGGGTGGCCTCACCAGGCTGGCTTGCGAGGGGCGGAGAGATCAAGGCAAGGGGAACCTCACGAGGTTCCAATGATGTAAGCCATGTCGATCAAGACCAGGCGGGTGCCAGCGAGCACAGTGTCCTCGTTCCCTCTTTGGTGTTAAGGAGGCAAGCGCAGGCGAGGAGTTCCGAGGCACCAGGAAAAGGTTTCCATATCAGTGCAACAAGACCAAGACTAGCAGGACGGCAGGACGGAGGTCACCGTGGAGCCTAAGATGGCGTCACCAGCCGAGCCTTTGGCAGGTGAAGACTACTTTTGTTAGGATAGCTTGTACTAGCTGTCCCCCTTCAAATTGGCCATTGTGGGATCCCTTCCCACTCAATACTTGGGAAGAGGACCATGGCCTCTATAAATAGGACTAGCCACCACCATAGTTAGGGGGAGGACCCCGAACCACACAAGTTGACCAAGCACAAGAACACCTCTCCTCAGGAGGCTGTTCTTCCCTTGTAACTATTCATCATCATCCCAAGAGGCAATCCACCACACCGCACTGGAGTAGGGTATTACACCACAACGGTGGCCCGAACCAGTAGAAATCTTGTGTCTCGTGTTCTTTGGGTCCGTCAAGCTAGGCCGTGAGATTGTTGAGTGTGCGAGCTAGAGAGGGGGTGGGGGGGTCTTCATGCACGCCCCAGTGTTCAAACCTCAAGGGTTTTGCTAGAACCCGGAATCCGACATTTGGCGTGCCAGGTAGGGGTGCACCGAAACTTCGCCCCTCGACAGCCTCGCCTCACCGACTGACTCTCATGGACGCCGCCTCTTCCCCGACTGGATTGACAGGCGCCCTCCGCGGCGCCGGGGGGCTCCGGGCCTTCACCCCGCCTTGCGGCGGGTGCAGTGGCCGCACAAGTTCAAGCCGTTGATGTCGCCTCGTTACGATGGTGCGGCAGATCCAGCGGCCTTTCTGCTGGCGTACGAGGAGGCTGTCCTAGAGGCCCGGGGCGACGACAAGATCATGGCCAACTGGTTCCCAATGGCCCTCGCTGGAGTGCCGCGCGCCTGGCTCCTCCATCTGCCAGAATCTTCCGTGGCCTCTTGGGAGGAGCTGCGCGACCTCTTCATCGCGCGCTTCGGGGGGCCAGTGCCCCCGGTCGTCGTGGCTCACCTTGGTGGCTCGCAAGCGCCACCCACGGACCATCACAGCAAGTCGTTCTTTCGCCAGATCAGCGCCGCCTCCACGCGGCAGGGGGCTCCCTCGAGGTGGGAGGCGCCCAAGGCCGACCCGATCTTCGACTTAGAAGATCACCCAGTCAACACCGTCGGTTCGGGTGTGCTTCCGATGCTTTGCACATTGACCATCTGTAGTGTAGCTATCACCAAGACCCTCATCGATGGTGGTGCCAGCCTCAATGTGCTCTCTGTGGAGGCCTTTAATCTCCTTCACGTACCGCTCGAGTGGCTCTGCCCCAGCTGGTCCTTCTCTGGAGTTGGCGGCGGCTCCTCCAACCCCCTAGGGAAAATCCGTCTCCCCGTGACTTTTGGCACGCATGACAACTACCGCACCAAGCTAATCGACTTCGACATCGCCGACATCAGTTTGTCGTATAATGCCATACTCGGGTACCCGGCGCTGGCCCAGTTCATGGAGGCGACCCATCCTACCTACAATCTCATGAAGATGCCAGGAAGCAATGGCGTCCTTATCGTGGCCGGGGACACCAACGAAGCTTGCCCGGCCAACAAGGCCATGCCCAGGGCCAAGGGGGCTGCGCCGACCAAGAAGAAGCAGCTGTTCACCCAAGGTCAAGCCAAGACGAAGCAGATATTGGTCGACGTGGACGGGGCCTCTGGCGCTACCTTTATCATAGGCGCCGACCTTGCCCCAGCTCAAGAGAAGGAGTTGGTGGACTTCCTGTGAGCGAACAAGGAAGTATTCGCCTGGGAGCCCAAGGAGCCAGTTGGGGTCCCAAGAGGAGTAATTGAACATCATTTGAGGGTGTGCCCCAATGTGCACCCTGTGAAGCAGAAGGCGAGGCGGCAATCCACGGAGAAGCATTCCTTCATCGTTCAGGAAACCTACAAGCTGGAGGCAGCAGGTGTCATTCGCGAGGTCCGGTACCCGGAGTGGCTGGCAAACCCAGTCGTTGTGCCGAAGAAAGGAGGAAAGGAACGCATGTGTCTAGACTTCACCAACCTCAACAAGGCTTGCCCTTAAGACCCATTTCCGCTGCCGCGCATCGACTAGATTGTTGACTCCACCGTGGAGTGTGACCTGTTGTGCTTGCTGGATGCGTTCTTGGGATACCACCAGATCAAGATGGCAGTGGAAGATGTGGATAAGACAGCTTTCTTAACCCCATGCGGGGTATACTGCTACAGTACTTGCATGCCATTAGGAATGTGCAATGCAGGAGCAACCTTCCAGCGGTTGATGCACATCGCCTTGGGGTAGTAGCTCGGGAGGAAAGCCGAGGCCTACGTCGACGACATTGTGGTAAAGTCTCGGGAAGCAAGAACTTTGATTCAGGACCTGGAGGAGACCTTCGCGAGCTTGCGCTAGGTGGAACTGCAGCTCAATCCAGAGAAGTGCATGTTTGGTGTCCCTTCCGGCAAGCTGCTGGGCTTCCTCATGTCCCATAGAGGGATCGAGGCCAACCCGGAGAAGGTCAAGGCGATCGAAGACATGAGTCCACCACAAAACCTCAGGGAGATGCAGAAGCTTGCAGGTTGCGTGACTTCGCTGGGGTGCTTCATCTCCAAGTTGGGGGAGCACGCCCTGCCATTCTTCAAGCTGATGAAGAAGAAGGGTCCATTCGAGTGGACTCCCGAGGTCGACCTAGCATTTCAAGACCTCAAGAGATAATTGACCAGCCCGCTGGTGATGGTGGCACCTCGTCCTCGTGAGCCCTTGGTACTCTACCTGTCTGCCACACCCCATTCCGCTAGCGCGGCGCTGGTGGCCCTTAGGGAGGAGCCCCAAGTCAAGGGCTCGCCTAATCAAGCCGCCAAGCCGGATAAGGCTGCACAACACCAAGACGATGTTCCTGAGGCAGCGGCTGGACCGGCTAGTCGTCAAGCCACAGGAGCTGGAGATGCACAGGAAACACCTGAGTACCCAGGAGCCAAAAACTCTGTCAGCTCTCCCACCCTTGTCGAGCACCCAGTATACTTCGTCAGCACAGTGCTGCGAGATGCAAGAGCGTGATATCCCATGCCTCAGAAGCTCTTGCTCGCATTCCTGGTGGCCTCGCGTAAGCTGCGCCACTACTTCCAGCGTCATCCCATCAAGGTCGTCTCAGCCTACCCATTGGAGAGAGTGCTCAAGAGCCCCAATGTTGCAGGGAGAATCGCCGAATGGAACATCAAGCTGCAAGCGTTTGACTTGGAGTTCAGCACAACCAGGGTCATCAAGGGGGTTGCGCTCGCTGATTTTGTGGAAGAATGGACCGATACACCGGAGCTCGAAGCAGGCAAAAACCGATCCCTCTCACTAGGGAATGAAGCGCTAGACGGCTGGGTCATGTACTTCTATGGCGCGTTCACGCGCCATGGCGCGGGGGTTGGAGCCGTACTCATCTCGCCCTCTCAGGACAAACTTTACTATGCTGTGCAACTCTACTTCCAGCGGGGCGAGAAGGTCTCCAACAACATCGCAGAGTACAAGGGCCTCATCGCCGCCCTCAAGGTGGTGGCAGCCCTGGGAGTGAAGCGCCTCACCATCAAGGGAGACTCGCTGCTCCTCATCAACTTCTCCAACAAGGTGTACGAGCCAAAGAATGAGCACATGGAAGCATATCTCGCAGAGGTACGCAAAATGGAGAAGCAGTTCCTGGGCCTGGAGCTACAGCATGTGCCACGTGGCACCAACCAAGAGGCCGATGACATCGCCATAAGAGCATCCAATAGGCTGCCCCAAGAGCCTGGCGTCTTCAAGGAACACCTCTTCAAGCCTTCAGCAGCACCTCAGCCTGCGGAGCCAGCGCCACCTCAGGAGGAGCTCCCTCAGCCGCCAGTCTCGGGAGCCCCGCCTGCAGCTCGACCTCAGGAGCGCGCCTCCTCTTAGCACTCGATCTTCAGGACGGGTGCTAGATTGAGGAGTTCAAGGCATACATGATGCAAGGCACGTTGCCGGAGAAGGAGGAAGATGCAGAGCGCGTGACCCGACAGGCTACGGCATACTGCATTCAGGACGGTGAGCTATACAGGAAGCGGACAAATGATGTTTCTCTGCGGTGCATTTCCAGGGAACAAGGGAACGAGCTACTGGCTGACATACATGGCGGAGACTGTGGTCACCACTCGTCGTTGCACACCCTGGTCGGCAAGGCTTTCCGCAGCGGGTTCTACTGGCCCACAACACTCAACGACGCGGCCGAGCTGGTGAAGTCCTGCAAGGCTTGCCAATTCCACGCCAAGCAGATCCACCAGCCGGCTCAGGGCCTCCAGACTATCCCTCTCTCATGGTCGTTCGCGTTCTGGGGGCTGGATATGCTGGGTCCATTCCCTCGAGCGCCTGGAGGTTACTGCTACCTCTACGTCGCCATCGACAAGTTCACCAAGTGGGCGGAAGTGGAAGCCGTCCGCACCATCCCAGCCGGGTTAGCAGTCAAGTTCACCAAGGGCATTGTGAGCCGATTTGGGGTCCCTAATCACATCATCACCGAGAACGGTTCTCAGTTCACTAGCAATCTCTTCAAAACATATTGTGCTAACCTTGGGACGCAGATCTGCTATGCCTCCGTGGCACACCCCAGGAGCAACGACCAAGCCGAACGCGCCAATGCGGAAGTCCTGAAGGGTCTCAAGACTAGGACCTTCAAGAAGAGGCTCGTGGCCTGCGGCAAGGGTTGGCATGACGAGCTCCAGTCCGTGTTGTGGTCCATCCGCACCACCGCCACCAGGCCAACAGGCGAAACCCCGTTCTTCCTCGTCTATGGAGCAGAAGCGGTTCTCCCACACGAGGTCAAGCATCACTCCACGCGGGTCCTGGCGTTTGATGAAACGCGACAAGACGCCATGCAGGGGATGGATCTCGTGCTGGGGGAGGAACGCCGCCGTGAAGCCTCGCTCCGAGCTGCGAGGTACCAGCAAGCGCTGCGGCGGTACCACTGCCGCAGCATCCGCTCCAGGACGCTCGAGGTGGGTGACCTTGTCCTGAGGCGGGTGCTCTCCAGGGAAGGGCTGCACAAGCTCTTGCCCATGTGGGAGGGCCCGTTTTGGGTCGCCCACGTCTCCAGGCCTGGCGCCGCACGCCCGGAGACGCAGGACGGAGTCCCCATCCAGAACGCCTGGAACATCCAGCACCTCAAGAAGTTCTATCCATGAAGCAAGGCTCGGTGCCTGTGAAGCAAGGCCCAGTGCCTGTGAAGAATCTTCGCTCATGACACTCTCACGTAATAATGAGTGGGGCTATACATGCCCCGGAGTCTCAGGAGTGCCGCCCTCGGGCCTCGGGGGCTCCCTCCCACGACTAGTGGCAGCACTTAGCTCCGCACTGATGAGAAGACAAGAAGACTAGATTAGGTGCCGGACGCGGCTTTTCATTTGCTTTCTGCAGTTGGCTTGCCCCTCTTTAATCGAAATTTGCTTTCCGGTGTCGCTTGCTGATCTTGTTCCTTCGATTCTGCCCCTGCTTCTGCCTTCGGTTCTTCGTTTGACCTGAGACCTCTCTCGCGTCCCTCGCGAGGGGGCTAGACAGGTGCCCCTCGGGCCCTCGTGAGTGTTTTGTCGGCCCTCATGAGTGTTTTGTCTATTTTTCGCGATGCACCCACGTTTGAGCCGCAAGCTGGCGCACCCCCCCTCAATCTGTGCCCCTCGGGTACCGTGACACGAGGCGCTGGGTCGTGGCCATATGCAGGTGACGCATGCTAGCCAACATGCTACAACGACGTGGACCAGGTACAGATCTCCTAGCAAATTTTCGCAGTTCCTCCTCGTCAGGTACGGAGAAACGCGCGTCTCGCAAAGTGGGATCTACTTCAGGCGCATCGAGCTAAGTCATTCTATGTGCATGCATAAATCATGACGTTGCAACACAGTACAGGAATGATAAACACAACATAACAACCCGGAAATCATAGTTTGTTGCACGTCCCCACGGGGCCCCATACATGTCTTTCTCTAATGCAGGAAGGAAAGGAAGAACGAAACAAAAGCGGGACGTGCTCCTACGGCAGGCCGAGAGGACGGGCTTGCGGTGCTCTCCTGAGCTCAGCCGGACCCCTCCTCGCAGTTCACCGAAGCGCGGCGACGAGCCAACCCACTGCCACCTTTGAAGTGGGCGTGGCGGCTGGTCGTAGCCGCCGTTGCTGGAGCTGCCACCGGAAGAAGAGTCGCCATAGCTGGACAAGACATGGCCGGGCCTGCCTCGCTCCTCATCACGACCATCGCCAAGGCCGAGCACCTCGTCGCCGTCGTTGTCCTCGGGGCAGGACCCAACACGGCGACCCCGAACACCCTCACAAAGAGGGTCATGTCACCGTCGTACTTTAAGTGGAGGGCACACCACCTGCCCAGCCCCCGCGCACGGGCGAACGTCTGCCAGCCGCGGGCCAGGACCATGTGGCCCGCGGCAGAGATCTCCACCGCGACCCATGAAGCCCTGATGCAGAAACCGTCCGCTTGCAGCCAAAGACCGCCTGGACCTGCGAACGGCAGTTCGCCAATGAAGAACCACGGGAGCTGAAGCCAGGTGCCAGCCGGGTTCTCCGACCACACGATGAACTCCGGCGTCACCTCCGCGGAATGGAAGCGTGGCCGGGGAGGCCGCCCAACCATGGTGCGCCTCACCTCATCAATGGGGCTGCCACGACCTGGGAAGATGGCACCACTCGAAGAGGCGCCACCGCAGCCGCGAGGGGCCGTGGCGGGGGTCGCAGTGTGCTTGCGGGGGCGACCGCGCCCGCTCTTGGGTGGCGGTGAGCCAGGCCCCTCCTGGTGAGATTTCCCCTTCTCTATGGCCAAGAGTCTCTTCATAGGCGCCATGGGCGTCGCTACTGGCGGTGGAGCAAGGAAGAAGAAGTGGGAGAGGCAAAGGAGAGATGGGTGATGGGGCAAGGTAATAATGAACTTTTTCCTGCTTGTAGCAAGGACCCGTCAAGTCAGGCGTTGCCGAGGCAGCGTGGGGAAGCGGAGACGCCCACGCCCAATCAATCGCCACGCGTCGACCAAGGACATGGGCTATTGGGGCCCGCGGCGCTCCGCGCTTGCCCTTTGGCTTTGTGTCGGTGTCAAAACTGGCGGATCTCGGGTAGGGGGTCCTGAACTGTGTGTCTAGGTCGGATGGTAACAGGAGGCAGGGGACACGATGTTTTACCCAGGTTCGGGCCCTCTCGATGGAGGTAAACCCTACGTCCTGCTTGATTAATATTGATGATATGGGTAGTACAAGAGTAGATCTACCACGAGATCAGAGAGGCTAAACCCTAGAAGCTAGCCTATGGTATGGTTGTTGTTCGTCCTACGGACTAAAACTCTCCGGTTTATATAGACATCGGAGAGGGCTAGGGTTACACAGAGTCGGTTACAATGGTAGGAGATCTACATATCCGTATCGCCAAGCTTGCCTTCCACGCCAAGGAAAGTCCCCTCCGGACACGGGACGAAGTCTTCAATCTTGTATCTTCATAGTCCAGGGGTCCGGCCGAAGGTATAGTCCGGCCATCCGGACACCCCATAATCCAGGACTCCCTCAGTAGCCCCTAAACCAGGCTTCAATGACGATGAGTCCGGCGCGCAGATTGTCTTTGGCATTGCAAGGTGGGTTCCTCCTCCAAGTACTTCATAGAAGATTTTGAACACAAAGGTAGTGTCCGGCTCTGCAAAATAAGTTTCCACATATTGCCATAGAGAGAATAATATTTACACAAATCTAATCTGCTGGCATATTCCGTAGAGTGACATCACACCATGGCCAAGTCTTTATTCATCATTTTATTGTCCCACCTCAGCGCGTTTAGCGAGGCGGTTTCCTTGGCACGTCTTGTTAAAGCAGAGATCATGTCCCCTTATTCCGGGATTCTCATCAACACGGGTGTGGGTAACCCAACCGTACCCGTTGGTATATTTTCTCGATCAAAGGCGAGTCCCAAATGGTCACGGGGAAGGCCCTTGGTATTCAACCTCTTATAAAGAGACCAAGGCCTTACTCCTTTCTTTCAATCTCAAACGAGTTCACCCTTCACCTCGAGTTCCAACACCCAACGCTCCAGATTTCAGGCACTTCGGATCTTCAACAATGTCCGGTTCCGACCTTCGAGGCCGATGGATGCCTTCCTCCGTCATGGAGGAGGACGCGTTGAAGTTGAGAGAGGCCAGGTTCTTGACCGGTGAAATCTCGCATAGGCTTCCTGCTCAAGGGCAGGTCATTCCCACTCCCAAGCCCGGTGAGAGTGTGGTGTTCATGTCTCACTTCCTTCGGGGGCTAGTCTTCCCAATGGATCCCTTCGTGAGGGGGCTCATGTACTATTATGGGCTGGAATTTCATGACTTAGCCCCAGAGTCCATCCTCCATATTTCCTCATTCATCGTCGTGTGTGAAGCCTTCCTCTGTATCACTCCTCACTTCGGACTATGGCTCAAGACCTTCAAAGTAGAGCCAAAGATGACCGAGGGACAGCATGCGGAGTGCGGAGGTGCTTTTATAAGCAAGAATGCTGGTACTCCATGGCTCGAGGGCTCTTTTCAAGAGGAGTCCAGCTTATGGCAGCGAGAGTGGTTTTATATTACCACTCCCAGGGCCCCTAAGTGGGTGGTGCCACCTGCCTTTCGCTCGGGTCCCCCGCCACGACTGGCATCATGGGTCAATACGGGGCTGGACTGGGGGCCGGCAAAGGACGTGCCCCTGTTGCAGGGCCACATCTGAGATCTCCTAGAAAGAGACATCAATCTGGTCATGGTGACGTAGGTTATGTTAATTCGCCGAGTTCTGCCCTGCAAACGTCGCCCCCTCCGCTTGTGGGAGTTCAACCCGGAGGGACCACGAGTTCTCCAACATTTTCTTGGCATGACGCCCGTGGAGATGTAGAAATTGTTCTTCGGACCACAAGTAGTGTGTTCGGATTCTACGGAGGACGCAGGTCTGAGCTGCAATCATCCGGATACTCAAGTAAGTAGCCTTGTGCCCGGACTCGCTATCCGTATATTTATCATAAAATTGCCCCTAAAAGATTTGTCCTTTAAACAGGAGTGGATAGCGAAAGCAAAGCTAATCAGGTGTCCGACCCCCCACCCCGAGACCATGCAGGGTCCCGTGCTAGTCAGGATGTTGGAGGTTGTGCCTTCAAAGGGAAGCGAGGGAGGGGACAAGGGAGCTACAACCTCCTCAAAGGAGGTTGTCCGGAAGGGAGGAATCGGAAATTCCTCTCCTTAGGGGAAGAAGAGGACCGCCTCCCCCTGCCGTACCGCCTTACGAGGCGGGCGACCCTGAGGTATCGTCGCAGAGGGTTTCTCCGAATCCGGAGGGGCCAGAAGGTAGTCATATGGCCCCCCAAAGCCCTCCGCGTCCGGCCTTTGAAAAGGGCCATCGGACGAGTCCGGCGCCGTCTGGTGCGCGGTCGGAGGAGCTGAAGGATCTGCTAGGGCGAGCATCTATCTCAGAGGAGCACCGTGCATTGATGGGTACGGTGATTGAGAGGATTTCATCCGCGGAGAGCGGATTATACGAGGCCGTCCGGAGTTTACTGACAGGTTTTGAGGTACGTGAAATAATGTACCCTTTTTGGACAGTTGCGCATAAATAAGATGCGCCCTGTGTAGATAGTAGCCCCTGAGACTCTGTGTGTTGTCAAAAGTGACGGTGCACAGAGGATCATAATCCCAAGTCTAATATGCCGCCTTTATACATAGGTGGGGAAGTGTCTAGTGGCCAGCCGGACTGATGGATTTGCCGAGCTAAAGCGGCAACTTGACATGGCAGATGCCGACATCGCGCTTGTCAACAAGCGGCTTGACGAGGCACAAGGTATGTAATTCCTTCGGCGGCGCCTGGTAAGAGGAGCTTTATGTCAGTATCTTACAATGTGTGCGCTTGATGCAGATGGTGCTGCTGCCATGGAGAATCTTCGGGCAGAACTTGCCCGAGCCAAGGAGCAAGCCAGGAAAAATGATGTGGCTGCCGTAAAGGCAATTGAAGAGCTGAAAGCCGAACAGGCTGCTCACTGCCGAAGCAAGAAGGAAATGGCCGAGATGGCCGTGAAGCTGAAGAACGCTGCTGACCATTGCAAGATTCTTGAAAAAGAAGATCGGGCGGAACAGACGGACCTGAAGAAGGCCGTTGCCGATGCCAAGGATGCTCGCTCTGCGATGAGAGCTGTGAAGGAGGAGCTGCGTCAGGCCGGAGAAATTGCGGCTGGAAAGCCCTTTATGCTGCGGAGGACGTTCTGTGATCCTAAACATGCTCCGTTAGACCAGATGTGGAGTACGGAGGACACCTATCTGGATTTAGCAGCGAGTGCCGCAGATGCAGCCGAGCACTTCTGAGATCAAGAAGATCGCGAAGTGGAAAAGCTCTTCTGGTCGCAGTTCCACAATCCAGAGCGTCCACTGTCATTAGCCGATCGTTTGGCCGAATGGGCCGAGCTAAATAGGTTGTCTGGACTCGCCATGAAGTATGTCGTGAGTCATCTGTGGCTAGAGAGACCAGAGCCAAAAAGTTATTTCAACTTGGTGCAGCAGTTCGTTGGTGCGGCACCGCATATCAATGCAATGAAGAGGTCAGCGTGCGTAGAGGGTGCGCGGATGGCTCTTGCCCGTGTCAAGACATACTAGGCAGAAATGGAAGCCACCGCTGTTGCATCCCCAGACTTGGATGGAAGCCGAGTACCTGCCGAGCGCTATTTTCAGGAAGTTCTGCAAGGCGCTCATTTAATAGAGACGCAGTGCTCGAAGGATACTATATTCGAATAGCATGTATTATTGTAAAACAATATTTTGATAAATTGTAGAAGCTTTTTATACTTGTGCCTGCAAGTATTATGATACCTCCTGTGCGGCCGTTTAACATATATGTATATATAATCTGAAAGATGGTAGTCGTCGGCTTCAGCCCCCACGCACATAATGTGGGGGTGTTCGTAGAAGGCGCATTTTCACACTTGATCCAACGTCTTGGTCCTACAAAGGAGGTGATAGCGCAGCGAACTAGGCAATCGGACTATGGTGCTTTATCACTTAGCCATAGGAGTTTGACATTGAGGCTACTTATATAGCCCCTGGTGGCGCCTGCGCTTGCCCGAACTCGGGGCGCGTATGTGCCTGGCCGGGAAACGGCCCTTCGTTAATGCGGAGGAATCCTAAAGATTCTGGTATGTCATCGAGTGGTTGACCAGTGTCACGCTATATCATGACAGTCAGTTTTCGGCTTTCTCTACTGAGGTGCTCGCCTGGCCAAACCGGGGCACAATCGTAGTAGTTCTCCTGGTGCCGCCTTAGCCGATAGAGCGGAACGTAAGGCGGCAAAACACAGGAGTCGGGCAAACCCAACATTTGACCAAAGACATGATTCAGAGCTGATGCATATAAGGCCAAACTCGCGACGCCGAACACTCCCTAAGGTATTCGGTCTTTATGAGGGCGGGCAGGATAACACCCTTAGTAATAAGCCCCTAGTGTCCAGGTACGCGCAAAACTCTGACGTGGCCACATGCCAAAACGCCAGCCTCCTCCTTGGTTATACCAAGAAACCAGGGGATGTGTATCAACAAGAGACAGTAAAAAAGGTTTACGCAGGGTCTTAATCTAAAAAGAATCCTTGGAACGGGTCCCTGCTGCACGTCTGCGCATGTGTCTCCGTTGTGCCGTATCCTGGACGGGCGTAGCACGGTGTTCATCTGTAAAAGAGAGGAACTTAGTTAAAGAAAGATCGTGCCGAACATGAGTTATACTAAATAAACAAAGTATGAATCGAAATGGGTAAAATTGAGCTTTATTGTCTCTTGTTTTATATGCGTGGAGCCCCTAGTACAGGGGTATACGGCTATTAAGCCTATATCAATTGTATGTTTATGCCGGACTCGTCTAGCCGTGTTCGTGGTCTTGACGACCTGTTTAGATGGTTTGGCTGGTGAAGTCGCTTTATTGTGGGGCTGTCAAGGCAGCCGCACTATTTTCCACGCGGGAGGAACACTCAATGTTTTCTGTTTAATGAGATGATGCCTTGTGGACCAGGCATCTTAAGCGTAAGAGATGCATAATGCGGTATTGCGTTAAAGCAGGCGAAAGCTTCGCGTCCCAGCAGTGCTTGATAGCTACTTGAGAATGGGGCGATGTGGAAAGTTAGATGTTCACAACGGAAGTTATCGGGGGAGCCAAACATAACTTCTAGCCGGAGAGAACCCATGCAACAGGCATCCGGGCCTGGCATTACCCCTTGAAAGGAGGTTTTGCTATGGCGAATTTTTGTTGGGTCTATCCCCATGTTGCGGATTGTGTCCTGGTATAATAGGTTTAGAACACTGCCGGCGTCCATCAGGACATCTGTAAAATGGAGCTCGCCGATTATTGGATCTAATACCAAGGCAGTCCAGCCTGCGTTCCGAATACTTCTAGAGTAATCCTGATGGTCGAAGGTGATTGGTTTTAACAACCATTCGCGAGACTCCTTTGGGATAGGCTGTATGGCGCGTATCTCTTGTGGCGTCGTTCTGTTCGTCATGTGAAGTAAGTTTACTGTTTTGACTTCTTGTGGGAAGTCCTTTTGTTTCCTGGTGCTCTGCTTGTGGGGTTCGTCATCGTCCTCACTTAGTGTGTCGAGCCCCTTGTGTTCGGCGTTGAGCTTGCCGGCTTGCTTGAAAACCCAACAATCTCTGTGGGTATGGTTCGCAGGCTTCCCGGGAGTACTGTGTATTTGACATATCTTGTCCAAGATTTTGTTTAAGTTGGATAGCTCGTCCCTGTTATCCTTGAGGGGCGGCTTTCTCTGATTCTTCCGCGAGCTTTTGAATCCGGTGTTAACCGCCGTGCTCTTCGGGTTGTTTCCCTTATTCCGGCGCTGGTCCTTGCTGCGTCAGGGTTTTCCGTTTCCATCCCTAACTTTGGATGTACTTGGGTCGCTGGTGCTGCATCTTGCCAACTAGCTGTCCTCTCCTGCGCAAAAGCGGGTCATGAGGCTTATCAATGCGGCCATTGTTCTTGGCTTTTCTTGGCCGAGGTGTCTGGCGAGCTCTTTGTTTCGAACGTTGTGCTTAAAAGCTGCTAGGGCTTCAGTGTCCGGACAGTCGACTATCTGATTCTTTTTAGTAAGAAATCTGTTCCAGAATTCCGGGCTGACTCTCCGGGCTGTTGAGTTATGTGACTGAGATCGTCTGCATCCGAAGGGCGGACATAGGTCCCTTGAAAATTTGCCCGGAAAGCATCCTCAAGCTCTTCCCAACTTCCAATGGTGTTTTCGGGAAGGCTTTTGAGCCAATGCCGGGCTGTCCCTTTAAGCTTGAGGGGTAATTATTTTATAGCGTGGAGGTCATCTCCTCTGGCCATGTGTATGTGGAGGATGTAATCCTCGATCGAGACCCCAGGGTCTGTTGTTCCGTCGTATGCCTCTATGTTTACGGGCTTGAATCCCGCTGGAAATTCTTGGTCCAGCACCTCATCGGTGAAACATAGGGGGTGTGCGGCACCCCTGTATTTGGGTGTGCTGTGATGTTCGGATATTTGTTGTGTTGCATTGCTTGCTAGAGCTTGCTTTCTTGGCCCGTATATAGATCTGGCTGGGCCATCTTTTTGATGCGGATCCTTTGGTGGATCGCGTGCCGGCTTGTATGCGGCGCCGCTTGCCGCTCCATGCTGGCCATGCGATCGTCCATCCGACCGGATGGCTTTCCTATTTTTTGACTGCGGGGGCTCTAAGGCCTCCTCGTCAAATTCAAGCAGTAGCTTTCGCTTTGGATAGCTTTTTGTACGGCGACTGCTGGCATATTTGTCTGCGGTGTTGTGTACTTTGCTCCATCTGATTCTAAGTGCATCTTCTGCAGTTTTGAGCTTCCGCTTCTGCTTTTTCAGGCTATGCGCAGTGGCAACAAGCCTTTTGTGGAGGTTCTTCTGCTCCATGAGTTTATCTGGCGTAAGGTTGTCCGGACTGTTGTTTGCGCTAGGGATGGGGTGTTCGGTTTGTTTATCCAAGTTTCCCTGTTCGGAAGCTTGCTCGAAGGCATGTTCGTCGTCCGCCGGCTCGTCCTGCTCTATGGCTGGGTCTGTATGACTGCTGTCTCTATCGAGGCGGGGCTTGGAGCGGCGCTTACGTTGCCGCTTTGATTGCTTTTAGAGTGAACGATCCCTCGTTGCATCCCTGTGTTCCTCGTCGTCGCTTCCTTTGGGTGTGTCCACCATGTATACATCATGAGATGAGGTGGTTGTCCAGTGCCTTATAGGTGTTGGTTCGTGTTCATCTCCTACATCGTCGTCCATACCATCGATGTCTTCGGAGTCGAAGTCGAGCATGTCGTTTAAATTATCGACAGTGGCTACGAAGTGGGCGGTGGGTAGGCTTTGAATTTCTTCATCATCCACATCCCAACCTTGTTGGCCCTAGTCCGGCCAGGGCTCTCCTGATAAAGAGAGAGACTTTAGTGAATTCAGAATATCGCCGAAGGGCGAGTGCTGAAAGATGTCCGCGGTGGTGAACTCCATGATTGGCGCCCAATCAGGTTCGATCGGTCGGGGCGCGGAGGGCTCGGAGTCTGGAGAGGAGTCCGGCTCCTTGGAGTCACGGTTTTTGCAGAGAATAGGGCAGGTGTTTGGCTCGATCACCATAGAGATTGCAGCCCTCGAGGCGGTGTCTAACCACCCATCTGTTGGAAATATGCCCTAGAGGCAATAATAAAAGTATTATTATATTTCAAAAGACCCAATCCTAAGCATAGCATAAAAGATCGTGTAGTTCGTTTTGCTAGAGCTTTGCCAGTGTCAAGTATCTCTTCCTTCGACCATGAGATCGTGTAACTCCCGGATACCGTAAGAGTGCCTTGGGTGTATCAAACGTCACAACGTAACTGGGTGACTATAAAGGTGCATTACAGGTATCTCCGAAAGTATCTGTTGGGTTGACATGGATCGAGACTGGGATTTGTCACTCCGTATGACGGAGAGGTATCTCTGGGCCCACTCGGTAATGCATCATCATAATGAGCTCAATGTGACCAAGGTGTTGGACACGGGATCATGCATTACGGAACGAGTAAAGTGACTTGCCGGTAACGAGACTGAACAAGGTATTGGGATACCGACGATCGAGTCTCGGGCAAGTAACGTACCGATTGACAAAGGGAATTGCATACAGGGTTTGATCGAATCCTCGACATCGTGGTTCATCCGATGACAACATCGAGGAGCATGTGGGAGCCATCATGGGTATCCAGATCCCGCTGTTGGTTATTGACTGAGAGCGTCTTGGTCATGTCTGCATGTCTCCCGAACCCGTAGGGTCTACACACTTAAGGTTCGGTGACGCTAGGGTTATTAGGAAGACTAGTATGTGACTACCGAATGTTGTTCAGAGTCCCGGATGGGATCCTGGACGTCACGAGGAGATTCGGAAGGGTCCGGAGGTAAAGATTTATATATGGGAAGTTGTCAAACGGACACCGGGAAGTTTCGGGGTCATACCGGTATTGTACCGGGGCCACCGGAAGGGTTCCGGGGGTCCACCGGGAGGGGCCACCCCTCCCGGGGGGCCACATGGGCTGCGTGGGGCAGGGAGCCAGCCCCTGGTGGGCTGGCCGCACCCCCTCCCTTGGGCCCATGCGCCTAGGGTTGAGGGGGGAACCCTAGAGGGGGCGCCCCCTTGGCTTGGGGGGCAAGCCACCCTCTCCCCCTCTCCCCTTGGCCGCCGCACCCCCCCTAGATGGGTTCTAGGGGGCCGGCCCCCTTCTCCCTTCCCCCTATAAATAGAGGGGTGAGGGGAGGGCAGCCGTACCACCCTCCAAGGCGCAGCCCTCCCCTCCCCAACACCTCTCCTCCTCCGTTGTGTGCTTGGCGAAGCCCTGTCGGAGTACTGCCTCTCCACCATCACCACGCCGTCGTGCTGCCGGTGGAGCTGTCTTCCTCAACCTCTCCTTTCCCCTTGCTGGATCAAGAAGGAGGAGACGTCTCCCGTCCCGTACGTGTGTTGAACGCGGAGGTGCTGTCCGTTCAGCACTTGGTCATCGGTGATTCGAATCACGTCGAGTACGACTACATCATCACCTTGCAAGCTTCCGCACGCGATCTACAAGTGGTATGTAGATGCTAACTCTCTCCCTTGACTCGTTGCTTAGATGAACTCATAGATGGATCTTGGTGAAACCGTAGGAAAAATTTTAATTTTCTGCAACGTTCCCCAACAGTGGCATCATGAGCTAGGTCTATGCGTAGTTCTCTTTGCACGAGTAGAACACAATTTTGTTGTGGGCGTGGATTTTGTCATCTTACTTGCCTCTACTAGTCTTTTCTTGCTCAACGGTATTGTGGGATGAAGCGGCCCGGACCAACCTTACACGTACGCTTACGTGAGACCGGTTCCACCGACTGACATGCACTAGTTGCATAAGGTGGCTGGCGGGTGTCTGTCTCTCCCACTTTAGTTGGAGCGGAATCGATGAACAGGGCCCTTATGAAGGGTAAATAGAAGTTGACAAAATCACGTTGTGGTGATTCGTAGGTAAGAAAACGTTCTTGCTAGAACCCAATTGCAGCCACGTAAAAGATGCAACAACAATTAGAGGACGTCTAACTTGTTTCTGCAGCGATTGATCATGTGATGTGATATGGCCAGAAGTTGTGATGAATGATGAATTGTGATGTATGAGATCATGTTCTTTGTAATAGGATTCACGACTTGCATGTCGATGAGTATGACAACCGGCAGGAGCCATAGGAGTTGTCTTTATTTTTTGTATGACCTGTGTGTCATTGAATAACGCCATGTAAACTACTTTACTTTATTGCTAAACGTTAGTCATAGAAGTAGAAGTAGTCGTTGGCGTGACAACTTCATGAAGACACGATGATGGAGATCATGATGATGGAGATCATGGTGTCAAGCCGGTGACAAGATGATCATGGAGCCCCGAAGATGAAGATCAATGGAGCTATATGATATTGGCCATATCATGTCACAACTATATAATTGCATGTGATGTTTATTATGTTTATGCATCTTGTTTACTTAGGACGACGGTAGTAAATAAGATGATCCCTTACAAAAATTTCAAGAAGTGTTCTCCCCTAACTGTGCACCGTTGCTACAGTTCGTCGCTTCTAAGCACCACATGATGATCGGGTGTGATGGATTCTTACGTTCACATACAATGGGTGTAAGACAGTTTTACACAGCGAAAACACTTAGGGTTAACTTGACGAGCCTAGCATGTGCAGACATGGCCTCGGAACACGGAGACCGAAAGGTCGAACACGAGTCGTATGGAAAGATACGATCAACATGAGAATGTTCACCGACGATGACTAGTCCGTCTCACGTGATGATCGGACACGGGCTAGTCGACTCGGATCGTGTAACACTTAGATGACTAGAGGGATGTCTAATCTAAGTGGGAGTTCATAATTTGATTAGAACTTTATTATCATGAACTTAGTCTAAAACCTTTGCAAATATGTCTTGTAGATCAATGGCCAACGCTAATGTCAACATGAACTTCAACGCGTTCCTAGAGAAAACCAAGCTGAAAGATGATGGCAGCAACTATACGGACTGGGTCCGGAACCTGAGGATCATCCTCATAGCTGCCAGGAAACAATATGTCCTAGAAGGACCGCTAGGTGACGCTCCCGTCCCAGAGAACCAAGACATTATGAATGCTTGGCAGTCTCGTGCTGATGATTACTCCCTCGTTCAGTGCGGCATGCTTTACAGCTTAGAACCGGGGCTCCAAAAGCGTTTTGAGCACCACGGAGCATATGAGATGTTCGAAGAGCTGAAACTAGTTTTTCAAGCTCATGCCCGGGTCGAGAGATATGATGTCTCCGACAAGTTCTACAGTTGTAAGATGGAGGAAAACAGTTCTGTCAGTGAGCACATCCTGAAGATGTCTGGGTTGCACAACCGTATGACCCAGCTGAACATTAACCTCCCAGATGAGGCGGTCATTGACAGAATCTTCCAGTCGCTCCCACCAAGCTACAAGAGCTTTGTGATGAACTACAACATGCAGGGGATGGAAAAGACCATTCCTGAAGTGTTCTCGATGCTGAAGTCAGCAGAGGCTGAAATCAAGAAAGAATATCAAGTGTTGATGGTCAATAAGACCACTAAGTTCAAGAAGGGCAAGGGTAAGAAGAACTTCAAGAAGGACGGCAAAGATGTTGCCGCGCCTGGTAAGCCAGTTACCGGGAAGAAGTCAAAGAATGGACCCAAGCCTGAGACTGAGTGCTTTTATTGCAAGGGGAAGGGTCACTGGAAGCGGAACTGCCCCAAATACTTAGCGGATAAGAAGGCTGGCAACACCAAAGGTATATTTGATATACATGTGATTGATGTGTACCTTACCAGTACTCGTAGTAACTCCTGGGTATTTGATACCGGTGCCGTTGCTCATATTTGTAACTCACAGCAGGAGCTGCGGAATAAACGGAGACTGGCGAAGGACGAGGTGATGATGCGCGTCGGGAATGGTTCCAGAGTCGATGTGATCGCCGTCGGCACGCTGCCTCTACATTTACGTACAGGATTAGTTTTGAACCTTAATAATTGTTATTTAGTGCCAAGTTTGAGCATGAACATTGTATCTGGATCTCGTTTAATACGAGATGGCTACTCATTTAAGTCTGAGAATAATGGTTGTTCGATTTATATGAGAGATATGTTTTATGGTCATGCTCCGATGGTCAATGGTTTATTCTTAATGAATCTCGAGCGTAATATTACACATGTTCATAGTGTAGATGCCAAAAGATTTAAAGTTGATAACGATAGTCCCACATACTTGTGGCACTGCCGCCTTGGTCACATTGGTGTCAAGCGCATGAAGAAGCTCCATGCCGATGGACTTTTAGAGTCTCTTGATTATGAATCGTTTGACACGTGCGAACCATGCCTTTTGGGCAAAATGACCAAGACTCCGTTCTCCGGAACAATGGAGCGAGCAACCAACTTGTTGGAGATCATACATACCGATGTGTGCGGTCCAATGAGCGTTGAGGCTCGCGGAGGATATCGTTATGTTCTCACTCTCACAGATGACTTGAGTAGATATGGGTATGTCTACTTAATGAAACACAAGTCTGAGACCTTTGAAAAGTTCAAGGAATTTCAGAATGAGGTGGAGAATCAACGTGACCGAAAGATAAAATTCTTACGATCAGATCGTGGAGGAGAATACTTAAGTCACGAATTTGGTACACACTTAAAGAAATGTGGAATCGTTTCACAGCTCACGCCGCCTGGAACACCTCAGCGAAACGGTGTGTCCGAACGTTGTAATCGCACTCTATTGGATATGGTGCGGTCTATGATGTCTCTTACCGATTTACCGCTATCATTTTGGGGATACGCTCTAGAGACAGCTACATTCACTTTAAATAGGGCACCGTCTAAATCCGTTGAGACGACACCGTATGAATTATGGTTTGGAAAGAAACCTAAGCTGTCGTTTCTAAAAGTTTGGGGATGCGAAGCTTATGTCAAGAAACTTCAACCTGAAAAGCTCGAACCCAAGTCGGAAAAATGCGTATTCATAGGATACCCTAAGGAAACTGTAGGGTATACCTTCTACTTAAGATCCGAAGGCAAGATCTTTGTAGCCAAGAACGGATGCTTTCTGGAAAAAGAGTTTCTCTCGAAAGAAGTAAGTGGGAGGAAAGTAGAACTCGATGAAGTACTACCTCTTGAGCGGGAAAGTGGCGCAGCGCAGGAAACCGTTCCTGTGATGCCCACACCAACTGAAGAGGAAAACAATGATGATGATCAAGGTACTTCGGATCAAGTTACTGCTGAACTTCGTAGGTCCACAAGGACACGTTCCGCACCAGAGTGGTACGGCAACCCTGTCCTGGAAATCATGTTGTTAGACAACAATGAACCTTCGAACTATGAAGAAGCGATGGCGGGCCCGGATTCCAACAAATGGCTTGAAGCCATGAAATCCGAGATAGAATCCATGTATGAAAACAAAGTATGGACTTTGACAGACTTGCCCGATGATCGGCAAGCGATAGAAAACAAATGGATCTTTAAGAAGAAGACGGACGCGGATGGTAATGTTACAATCTATAAGGCTCGACTTGTCGCTAAGGGTTATCGACAAGTTCAAGGGATTGACTACGACAAGACTTTCTCTCCCGTAGCGAAGCTGAAGTCCGTCCGAATCATGTTAGCAATTGCCGCATACTATGATTATGAGATATGGCAAATGGACGTCAAAACGGCATTCCTTAACGGGCATCTTAAGGAAGAACTGTACATGATGCAGCCGGAAGGTTTTGTCGATCCTCGGAACGCTAACAAAGTATGCAAGCTCCAGCGATCCATTTATGGACTGGTGCAAGCATCTCGGAGTTGGAATATTCGCTTTGATGAGATGATCAAAGCGTTTGGGTTTATGCAGACTTATGGAGAAGCCTGCGTTTACAAGAAAGTGAGTGGGAGCTCTGTAGCATTTCTCATATTATATGTAGATGACATACTCTTGATGGGAAATAATATAGAATTTCTGGACAGCATTAAGGCCTACTTGAATAAGTGTTTTTCAATGAAGGACCTTGGAGAAGCTGCTTATATATTAGGCATCAAGATCTATAGAGATAGATCGAGACGCCTCATAGGTCTTTCACAAAGCACATACCTTGATAAGATTTTGAAGAGGTTCAAAATGGATCAGTCCAAGAAGGGGTTCTTGCCTATGTTACAAGGTGTGAGATTGAGCTCGGCTCAGTCACCGACCACGGCAAAAGATAAAGAAGAGATGAGTGTCATCCCCTATGCTTCAGCCATAGGATCTATTATGTATGCCATGCTGTGTACCAGACCCGATGTAAACCTTGCCGTAAGTTTGGTAGCAAGATACCAAAGTAATCCCGGCAAGGAACACTGGACAGCGGTCAAGAATATCCTGAAGTACCTGAAAAGGACGAAGGACATGTTTCTCGTTTATGGAAGACACGAAGAGCTCGTCGTAAAGGGTTACGTCGACGCTAGCTTCGACTCAGATCTGGATGACTCTAAGTCACAAACCGGATACGTGTATATGTTGAATGGTGGAGCGGTAAGCTGGTGCAGCTGCAAGCAGAGCGTCGTGGCAGGATCTACGTGTGAAGCGGAGTACATGGCAGCCTCGGAGGCAGCGCATGAAGCGATTTGGGTGAAGGAGTTCATCACCGACCTAGGAGTCATACCCAATGCGTCGGGGCCGATCAAACTCTTCTGTGACAACACTGGAGCTATTGCCCTCGCCAAGGAGCCCAGGTTTCACAAGAAGACCAGGCACATCAAGCGTCGTTTCAACTCCATCCGTGAAAATGTTCAAGATGGAGACATAGAGATTTGCAAAGTGCACACGGATCTGAATGTCGCAGATCCGCTGATTAAACCTCTCTCGCGTGCAAAACATGATCAACACCAGAACTCTATGGGTGTTCCATTCATCACAATGTAACTAGATTGGTGACTCTAGTGCAAGTGGGAGACTGTTGGAAATATGCCCTAGAGGCAATAATAAAAGTATTATTATATTTCAATGTTCATGATAAATGTCTTTTATTCATGCTATAACTGTATTATCCGGAAATCGTAATACACGTGTGAATACTTAGACCACAATATGTCCCTGGTGAGCCTCTAGTTGACTAGCTCGTTGTGATCAACAGATAGTCATGGTTTCCTGACTATGGACATTGGATGTCGTTGATAACAGGATCACATCATTAGGAGAATGATGTGATGGACAAGACCCAATCCTAAGCATAGCATAAAAGATCGTGTAGTTCGTTTTGCTAGAGCTTTGCCAGTGTCAAGTATCTCTTCCTTCGACCATGAGATCGTGTAACTCCCGGATACCGTAAGAGTGCCTTGGGTGTATCAAACGTCACAACGTAACTGGGTGACTATAAAGGTGCATTACAGGTATCTCCGAAAGTATCTGTTGGGTTGACACGGATCGAGACTGGGATTTGTCACTCCGTATGACGGAGAGGTATCTCTGGGCCCACTCGGTAATGCATCATCATAATGAGCTCAATGTGACCAAGGTGTTGGACACGGGATCATGCATTACGGAACGAGTGAAGTGACTTGCCGGTAACGAGACTGAACAAGGTATTGGGATACCGACGATCGAGTCTCGGGCAAGTAACGTACCGATTGACAAAGGGAATTGCATACAGGGTTTGATCGAATCCTCGACATCGTGGTTCATCCGATGACAACATCGAGGAGCATGTGGGAGCCATCATGGGTATCCAGATCCCGCTGTTGGTTATTGACTGAGAGCGTCTCGGTCATGTCTGCATGTCTCCCGAACCCGTAGGGTCTACACACTTAAGGTTCGGTGACGCTAGGGTTATTAGGAAGACTAGTATGTGACTACCGAATGTCGTTCGGAGTCCCGGATGGGATCCTGGACGTCACGAGGAGATCCGGAAGGGTCCGGAGGTGAAGATTTATATATGGGAAGTTGTCAAACGGACACCGGGAAGTTTCGGGGTCATACCGGTATTGTACCGGGGCCACCGGAAGGGTTCCGGGGGTCCACCGGGAGGGGCCACCCCTCCCGGGGGGCCACATGGGCTGCCTGGGGCAGGGAGCCAGCCCCTGGTGGGCTGGCCACACCCCCTCCCTTGGGCCCATGCGCCTAGGGTTGAGGGGGGAACCCTAGAGGGGGGCGCCCCCTTGGCTTGGGGGGCAAGCCACCCTCTCCCCTCTCCCCTAGGCCGCCGCACCCTCCCCCCCCTAGATGGGTTCTAGGGGGCCGGCCCCCTTCTCCCTTCCCCCTATAAATAGAGGGGTGAGGGGAGGGCAGCCGCACCACCCTCCAAGGCGCAGCCCTCCCCTCCCCAACACCTCTCCTCCTCCGTTGTGTGCTTGGCGAAGCCCTGTCGGAGTACTGCCTCTCCACCATCACCACGCCGTCGTGCTGCCGGTGGAGCTTTCTTCCTCAACCTCTCCTTCCCCCTTGCTGGATCAAGAAGGAGGAGACGTCTCCCGTCCCGTACGTGTGTTGAACGCGGAGGTGCTGTCCGTTCAGCACTTGGTCATCGGTGATTCGAATCACGTCGAGTACGACTACATCATCACCTTGCAAGCTTCCGCACGCGATCTACAAGTGGTATGTAGATGCAAACTCTCTCCCTTGACTCGTTGCTTAGATGAACTCATAGATGGATCTTGGTGAAACCGTAGGAAAAAATTTTAATTTTCTGCAACGTTCCCCAACACCATCCTCGATTGGTGTGATTGGCTCCGAGCTAGGGGTCGGAGCGGATACAGGTGCGGCCTCAGGGCACTGTTCGGCGGCAGAGCTAAATCATGTCCATCGTGACAGTGTGGATAGCTCGGCTGTGGCTCGAATCTGTCGAAGATCGAGTCTCCTTGATGTCCGCCATGTAGTTCAACCTTCCAAATCTGACCTGATGGCCAGGGACGTAGCTTTCGATCTGCTCCAGATGGCCAAGCGAATTGGCCCGCAGTGCAAAGCCGCCGAATACGGAGATCTGTCCGGGGAGAAAAGTCTCACCCTGGATCGCATCGCTGTTGATGATTGGAGAAGCCATCGGGCCTAAAAGTGACGACACAGAGGAACTCTCAATGAAAGCACCAATGTCAGTGTCAAAACCGGCGGATCTCGGGTAGGGGTCCCGAACTGTGCGTCTAGGTCGGATGGTAACAGGAGGCAGGGGACACGATGTTTTACCCAGGTTCGGGCCCTCTCGATGGAGGTAAAACCCTACGTACTGCTTGATTAATATTGATGATATGGGTAGTACAAGAGTAGATCTACCACGAGATCAAAGAGGATAAACCCTAAAGGCTAGCCTATGGTATGGTTGTTGTTCGTCCTACGGACTAAAACTCTCCGGTTTATATAGACACTGGAGAGGGCTAGGGTTACACAGAGTCAGTTACAATGGTAGGAGATCTACATATCTGTATCGCCAAGCTTGCCTTCCACGCCAAGGAAAGTCCCCTCCGGACACGGGACGAAGTCTTCAATCTTGTATCTTCATAGTCCAGGAGTCCGGCCGAAGGTATAGTCCGGCCATCCGAACACCCCCTAATCCAGGACTCCCTCACTTTGCCTCGAAGCCAAGCCCGAGCGTGCCTTGGGCCCGGGGCTACTGTCGGTGTTCTGGGAACGGGGGTCCCCGGACTTGCCTGCCTGCGGCCCGCGGCGTGCCTCCTCCAGCGGCCCCGTATGGCCCATCTTCACCAGCAAACATTCAAGACCCTCGCGAGGGGCCAAGCCTCGCCAGGCGGACGACACAAGACCTCCTCAGGGGCGGCCTCACCAGGCTGGCTCACGAGGGGCTGAGAGATATCAAGGGAAGGCGAACCTCGTGAGGTTCCAATGACGAAAGCCATGACGATCAAGACCAGGCGGGCGCCAGCGAGCACAGTGTCCTCGTTCCCTCTGTGGTGTTAAGTAGGCAAGCGCAGGCGAGGAGTTCCGAGGCACCAGGCAAAGGTTTCCATATCGGTGCAACAAGACCAAGGCCAGCAGGATGGCAGGACGGAGGTCACCGTGGAGCCCAAGACGGCGTCACCACCAGAGCCTTTGGCAGGCGAAGACTACTTTTCTCAGGATAGCTTGTACTAGTTGCCCCCTTCAAATTGTCCGTTGTGGGATCCCTTCCCGTTCAATATTTTGGAATAGGACCAGGGCCTCTATAAATAGGACTAGCCACCACCATAGCTAGGGGGAGGACCCTGAACCACACAAGTTGACCAAGCATAAGAACACCTCTCCTCAGGAGGTTGTTCTTCCCCTGTAACTGTTCATCATCAGCCCAAGAGGCAATCCACCACACCACACTGGAGTAGGGTATTACACCACAACGGTGGCCAGAACCAGTATAAATCTTGTGTCTCGTGTTCTTTGGGTCCGTCAAGCTAGGCCGTGAGATTGTTGAGTGTGCGAGCTAGAGAGGGGGGAGATCTTCATGCGCACCCCAGTGTTCGAACCTCAAGGGTTTTGCCGGAACTCGGAATTCGACAATTCGGTCGTGCAAGTGAAAGGAAATAATGACGATTTATGATGAACTAATTGAGATGAGGAAAGCTGGTATGAACTCGACTTCTCTTGTTTTTTGTAAATATGATTAGTTCATCGTTCCTGATTCAGCCTATTATGAATGAAACATGTTTGCAATGACAATTAGAGATTATAGTTGCTTATGCCATGCTTAATTATCTAGGAGTTTATAATGGTTTACCTTGCGTGCCAACATGCCATTAAAATGGTTGTGATGTGGTATGATGGGGTGGTATCCTCCTTTGAATGATTCGAGTGTCTTGACTTGGCACATGTTCATGCATGTAGTTGAAACAAAATCAACATAGGCTCCTTGATATTTATGTTCATGGTGAATTATATCCTACTCATGCTTGCATTCGGTGTTGATTAATTTTTGTGCATGTTCATGACTATTGTCGCTCTCTAGCAGGTCGCTTCCTAGTCTCTTTATAGCCTACACTTGTACTAAGCGGGAATACTGCTTGCATCCAACTCCATAAACCCCAAAGTTATTCCATATGAGTCCACCATACCTTCCTATATACGGTATCTACCTACCGTTCCAAGTAAATTTGTATGTGTCAAACTCTAAACATTCAAATAAACATTCTGTTTCGTATGCTCAAATAGCTCATGTATCAACCAGGGCTGTCTATATACTCCATGCTAGGCGGGTAATTCTCAAGAGGAGTGGACTCCGCTCCTCACTCACGAGAAAATGGCTGGTCACGGGATGCCCAGCCCCATGCTCAAATCAAATCAAAATAATTGCAAACAAAACTCCCACAGGATAGTTGTTAGTTGGAGGCACCCGTTGTTTCGGGCAAGCCATGGACTGATGCTTGTTGGTGGTGGAGGGAGTATAAACTTTACCATTCTGCTTGGGAACCGCCTATAATGCGTGTAGCATGGAAGATATCGAGATCTCTCGGTTGTTATGTTGACAATGAAAGTATACCGCTCAAAATATTATTCATCTCTATTTCAAAACCGAGCTCTGGCACCTCTACAAATCCCTGCTTCCCTTTGCGAAGGGACTATCTATTTACTTTTATGTTGAGTCATCATCCTCTTATTAAAAAGAACCAGTTGGAGAGCACCGTTGTCATTTGCATGTATTATCGTTAGTTTACATTGAGTATGACTTGACTGGATCTCTTTTACCATGAATTACAATGTCTAGTCAGTCCTTGATCTTTAAAGGTGCTTTGCATTTATGTTTTGCGATCTCAGAAAGGGCTAGTGAGATACCATCTTGTTATATCATATTATGATTGTTTTGAGAAAGTGTTGTCATCCAAGATTTATTATTATTGCTCACTAGTTGATTATGTCATTGATATGAGTAAACATGAGACCTAAATGTTATTGTGAATATGGTTAGTTCATAATCTTTGCTGAAAACTTGAATGCTGGCTTTACATATTTACAACAACAAGAGCAAACAAAGTTTGTAAAAGTTTTTCTTTGTCATTTTCAGTTTATCAACTGAATTGCTTGAGGACAAGCAAAGGTTTAAGCTTGGGGGAGTTGATACGTCTCCAACATATCTACTTTTCCAAACACTTTTACCCTTGTTTTCGACTCTAACTTTTATGATTTGAATGGAACTAACCCGGACTGACGCTGTTTTCAGTAGAATTGCCATGGTGTTATTTTTGTGCAGATATAAAAGTTCTCGGAATTACCTAAAAATCAACGGAGATTATTTTTTGGAATATATAAAAAATACTGGCGAAAAGATCCATGTCAGGGGCCCCACACCCTGTCCACGAGGGTGGGGGCACGCCTACCCCCTGGGCGCGCCCCCTACCTCGTGGGCCCCCTAATGCTCCACCGACCTCAACTCCAACTCCTTATATTCGTGTTCAGGGAGAGAAAAATTAGAGAGAAGGATTCATCATGTTTTACGATACGGAGCAGCTGCCAAGCCCTAAACTCTCTCGGGAGGGCTGATCTGGAGTCCGTTCGGGGCTTCGGAGAGGGGAATCCGTCGCCATCGTCATCATCAACCTTCCTCTATCACCAATTTCATGATGCTCACCGTCGTGCGTGAGTAATTCCATCATAGGCTTGCTGGACGGTGATGGGTTGATGAGATTTATCATGTAATCGAGTTAGTTTTGTTAGGGTTTGATCCCTAGTATCCATTATGTTCTGAGATTGATGTTGCTATGACTTTGCTATGCTTAATGCTTTTCACTAGGGCCCGAGTGCCATGATTTCAGATCTTAACCTATTATGTTTTCACGAATATATGTGAGTTCTTGATCCTATCTTACAAGTCTATAGTCACCTATTACGTGTTATGATCCGTTAACCCCGAAGTGACAATAACTGGGATACTTACCGGTGATGACCATAGTTTGAGGAGTTCATGTATTCACTATGTGTTAATGCTTTGGTCCGGTACTCTATTAAAAGGAGACCTTAATGTCCCTTAGTTTCCAATAGGACCCCACTGCCATGGGAGGGTTGGACAAAAGAGGTCATGCAAGTTCTTTTCCATAAGCATGTATGACTATATTCGGAATACATGCCTACATTACATTGTTGAACTGGAGCTAGTTCTGCGTCACCCTATGTTATAAGTCTTGCATGATTGATCGTATCCGACATAATTATCCATCACTGATCCATTGCCTATGAGCTTTTCACATATTGTTCTTCGCTTATTTACTTTTCCGTTGCTACTGTTACAATCACTATAAAACCAAAAATATTACTTTTGCTACCATTAACACTACTATCATATTACTTTGCTACTAAATACTTTGCTGCACATATTAAGTTTCCAGGTGTGGCTGAATGGATAACTCAGCTGCTAATACTTGAGAATATTCTTTGGCTCCCCTTGTGTTGAATCAATAAATTTGGGTTGAATACTCTACCCTCAGAAACTATTGCGATCCCCTATACTTGTGGGTTATCAGCCTCCTCTGGCTATAAGTGACACCGGTCATAACAGACACACAGGAAGAACAAGGGTGAGACAAAAAATCAATTAAGATACTCTCAAATTGTCGATTCACTCATGTACTTAGCCAGCGCAACAAGACCAAATATCTCTTTTGATGTGAGCAAACTGAGTAGCTTCATGGTGTTGGGGGATGTTGTATTTCAAAAAAATTGTACGATCACACAAGATTTATCTAGGAGAAGCATAGCAACAAATGGGGAGAGTGTGTCCATGTACCCTCGTAGATAGAAAGTGGAAGCGTTTAGTAACGCGGTTGATGTAGTCGAACGTCTTCATGAACCAACCGATCAAGCACCGAACGCACGACAGCTCCGCGATCTGCACACGTTCAGCTCGGTGACGTCCCTCAAACTCTTGATCTAGTTGAGGTTGAGGGAGAGTTTCGTCGGCACGACGGCGTGGTGATGGTGATGATGAAGTTACCGACGCAGGGCTTCGCCTAAGCACTACGACAATATGACCGAGGTGGAAAACTATGGAGGGGGGCACCGCACACGGCTAAAGATCAACTTGTGTGTCTATGGGGTGCCCCCCTCCCCCGTATATAAAGGAGGGGAGGAGGCCGGCCAACAAGGGGCACGCTAGGGAGAGGGGAGTCCTACTAGGACTCCAGTCCTAGTAGGATTCGGCCCCACCGTTTTTTCCTTCTATGGAGGGGAAAATGGGGAAGGAGAGGGGGTAGGAGAAGGAAAGGGGGGTGGCGCCCACTTCCCAAGTCCAATTCGGCCTCCTGTCCCAAGGGGGCACACCAGCCCCTTGTGGGCTGGTGTGCTTCCCTCTTAAGGCCCATAAGGCCCATAACTTCTCCCGGGGGGTTCTGGTAACCTCCCAGTACTCCGGAAAAATGCCCGAACCACTCGGAACCATTCTGATGTCCAAATGTAACCTTCCAATATATGAATCTTTACCTTTCGACCATTTCGAGACTCCTCGTCATGTCTGTGATCTCATCCGGGACTCAGAACAAGCTTTGGTCATCAAATCACATAACTCATAATAAAAATTGTCATCGAACGTTAAGCGTGTGGACCCTACGGGTTTGAGAACTATGTAGACATGACCGAGACACATCTCCGGTCAATAACCAATAGCGGAACCTGGATGCTCATATTGGCTCCTACATATTCTACAAAGATCTTTATCGGTCAAACCGCATAACAACATACATTGTTCCCTTTGTCATCGCTATGTTACTTGCCCGAGATTTGATTGTCAGTATCATCATACCTAGTTTAATCTCGTTACCGGGAAGTCTCTTTACTCGTTTCATAATGCATCATCCTGCAACTAACTCATTGGTCACATTGCTTGCAAGGCTTATAGTGATGTGCATTACCGAGAGGGCCCAGAGATACCTCTCCGACAATCGGAGTGACCAATCCTAATCTCGATCTATGCCAACTCAACAAACACCATTGAGACACATGTAGAGCATCTTTACAATCACCAGTTATGTTGTGACGTTTGATAGAACACTAAGTGTTCCTCTGGTATTCGGGAGTTGCATAATCTCACAGTCATAGGAACATGTATAAGTCATGAAGAAAGCAATAGCAACAAACTAAACTATCATAGTGCTAAGCTAACGGATGGGTCTTGTCCATCACATCATTCTCTAATGATGTGATCCCGTTGATGTCTACTACACAACCTTCTTCTTATAGACGTTGTTGGGCCTCCAAGTGCAGATGTTTGTAGGACAGTAGCAAATTTCCCTCAAGTGGATGATCTAAGGTTTATCAATCCATGGGATGCGTAGGATGAAGATGGTCTCTCTCAAGCAACCTTGCAACCAAATAACAAAGAGTCTCTTGTGTCCCCAACACACCCAATACAATGGTAAATTGTATATCTGCACTAGTTCGGCGAAGAGATGGTAATACAAGTGCAATATGGATGGTACATATAGGTTTTTGTAATCTGAAAATATAAAAACAGCAAGGTAACTAATGATGAAAGTGAGCACAAACGGGATTGCAATGCTAGGAAACAAGGCCTAGGGTTCATACTTTCACTAGTGCAAGTTCTCTCAAAAATAATAACATAATTGGATCACAAAACTACCCCCTCAATATGCAACAAAGAGTCACTCCAAAGTCACTAATAGCGAAGAACAAACGAAGAGATTATGGTAGGGTACGAAACCACCTCAAGTTATTCTTTCTGATCGATATATTCAAGAGTCCGTAGTAAAATAACATGAAGTTGTTCTTTCCGTTCAATCTATCCTAGAGTTCATACTAGAATAACACCTTAAGACACAAATTAACCAAAACCCTAATGTCACCTAGATACTCCAATGTCACCTCAAGTATCCGTGGGTATGATTATACGATATGCATGATACGTCTCCAATGTATCTACTTCTCTAAACACTTTTGCCCTTGTTTTGGACTCTAACTTGCATGATTTGAATGGAACTAACCTGGACTGACGCTGTTTTCAGCAGAATTACCATGGTGTTATTTATGTGCAGGAGCAAACGTTCTCGGAATGACCTGAAACTTCACAGAGCGACTTTTCAGAAAATAAGAAAAATACCTGCAAAAGATGGAGGCCAAGGGGCCCACCACCGTGCCACGAGGGTGGGGGCCGCGCCTGCCCCCCTAGGGTGCGCCCCCTACCTCGTGGGCCCCTGTTGCCTCTACGACTCCAACCCCACCTCCATATATTGAGTTTCGATGAGAAAAAAATCAGGGAGAAGAAATCATTGCGTTTTACGATACGGAGCCGCCGCCAAGCCCTAAAACCTCTCGGGAGGGCTGATATGGAGTCCGTTCGGGGCTCCGGAGAGGGGAATCTGTCGCCATCGTCATCACCAACCATCCTCCATCACCAATTTCAGGATGCTCACCGCCGTGCGTGAGTAATTCCATTGTAGGCTTGCTGGATGGTGATGGGTTGGATGGGATCTATCATGTAATCGAGTTAGTTTTGTTAGGGTTTGATCCCTAGTATCCACTATGTTCTGAGATTGATGTTGCTATGACTTTGCTATGCTTAATGCTTGTCACTAGGGCTCGAGTGCCATGATTTAAGATCTGAACCTATTATGTTTTCATCAATATATGAGTGCTCTTGATCCTATCTTGCAAGTCTATAGTCACCTATTATGTGTTATGATCCGTTAACCCCGAAGTGACAATAATCGGGATACTTACCGGTGATGACCGTAGTTTGAGGAGTTCATGTATTCACCATGTGTTAATGCTTTGTTCTGGTTCTCTATTAAAACGAGGCCTTAATATCCCTTAGTTTCCATAAGGACCCCGCTGCCATGGGAGGGTAGGATAAAAGATGTCATGCAAGTTCTTTTCCATAAGCACGTATGACTATATTCGGAATACATGCCTACATTATATCAATGAACTAGAGCTAGTTCTGTGTCACCCTAGGTTATGACTGTTACATGATGAACCGCATCCGGCATAATTCTCCATCACTGATCCATTGCCTACGAGCTTTCCATATATTGTGCTTCGCTTATTTACTTTTCCGTTGCTATTGCTATCATCACTACAAAATACCAAAAATATTGCTTTTACTACTGTTACCTTTTTCTACCGTTATCACTACTATCATATTACTTTGCTACTTAACACTTTGCTGCAGATATTAAGTTTCCAGGTGTGGTTGAATTGACAACTCAGCTGCTAATACTTGAGAATATTCTTTGGCTCCCCTTGTGTCGAATCAATAAATTTGGGTTGAATACTCTACCCTTGAAAACTGTTGCGATCCCCTATACTTGTGGGTTATCAAGACCATTTTCTGGCGCCGTTGCCGAGGAGCATAGCTCTATTCTTTGAGTCACTTGGGATATATATCTGCTTATCATTATGAAGAACTTGAGAAATCCAAAAACTAAGATCTATCCCTCAACTACGAGGGGAGGTAAGGAACTGCCATCTAGCTCTGCACTTGATTCACCTTCTGTTATGAGTAAGTTTGCGACACCTACACCTGCTTTTGCTATTCGTTCTGATATGTCGCATGTTATTCATGATGCCACTTCTGCTATGCATGATACTTATGATGAAACTACCTCTATGCCTGATACTACTATGCCACTTAGTGCTTTTCTTGATGAACAACTTGCTAGGGCTAGAGAAATTGAAAATATTGAATCTGATGATACTGATGAAAGTGATGATGAAGAACCACTTGCTATTCCTAAGGGTTATGTATTTGATCAAGATGCTTCTTTAGCCATTTTAGCTTGCAGAAATAGAACTGCACTTAAAACATTATTGGCTAAATGGAGTAAGCAATCTCTAAATGCTAGAATGAAACCTAACCCTGCTTTTGCTACTTCACCTATCTTTGTTACTTATAATGATTATGAATTCTCTGTTGATCCTGATATAATTACTTTGGTTGAATCCGATCCTTTTCATGGTTATGAATCTGAAACTATTGTGGCACATCTTACTAAATTAAATGATATAGCTACCCTGTTCACTAAAGATGAGAGAACTTGCTACTTTTACATCCTTAAAATATTTCCGTTCTCATTAAAGGGTGATGCTAAGATATGGTTTAATTCTCTTGATCCTGGTTGTGTGCGTAGTCCCCAGGATATGATTTATTACTTCTCTGCTAAATATTTCCCTGCTCATAAGAAACAAGCTGCTTTAAGGGATATATATAATTTTGTGCAAATTGAAGAAGAGAGTCTCCCACAAGCTTGGGGGAGGCTTCTCCAATTACTTAATGCTTTGTCTGGCCATCCTCTTAAGAAAAATGAAATAGTTGATATCTTTTATAATGGACTAACCGATGCCTCCAGAGATTACCTGGATAGTTGTGCTGGTTCTGTTTTCAGGGAAAGAACACCGGATGAAGCTGAAATTCTATTGAATAATATTTTGACAAATGAAAATAATTGGACACCTCCGGAGCCAATTCCTGAGCCTATTCCTAAACCAACTCCGCAGAAGAGGGGTATTCTATTTCTCAGTCCTGAAGATATGCAAGAGGAAAAGAAATATATGAAAGAAAAGGGTATTAAAGCTGAAGATGTTAAGAATTTACCTCCTATTGAAGAAATACATGGTCTTAATTTACCGCCTGTTGAAGAAACATATAATCTTAATCCTTTACCTATTGAAGAAACTGATGGTCATGATAACCTGACACAGGTAGTAAAGTTAAATTCTCTCTATAGATATGATAAAGCTGTAATCTCATTTACTAAAATTGCTAGCCCATGCTTAGATGAGTTTGATAAGTTTATGGCTAAGCAAGAAGATTTTAATGCTTATTTTGTAGACAATTGAAATACAATTCAAATATGCTTGGACACTTGGGTGACTAAATGGCTAATGTTAAAGGTGAACTTAAACTTATTAGTAAACATGCTTCTATGGTTACCACTCAAGTAGAACAAGTACTTAAAGCTCAGAATGATTTGCTCAGTGAATTGAACAGTAAGAATAATGATAATGCTGTTAGAGTTATGACTAGAGGTGGTAGAATGACTCAGGAACCTTTGTATCCTGAAGGCCATCTTAAAAGAATTGAGCAAGATTCTCAGAGAAATAATATAGATGCACCTAGCTCTTCTAAAAAGAAGAAAAAGAAAAATGATAGGACATGCTTGTAGTGATCCTATTATTGAAACACCTGAGAATCGAAATGATATTTCTATTTCTAATGCTGAAACTCAATCTGGTAATGAACCTGAAACTAGTGGTAATGTTAATGATAATGTTCATAATGATGCTCAACCTAGTAATGATAATGATATAGAAATTGAACCTGATGCTGATCTTGATAACCCGCAATCAAAGAATCAACGTTATGATAAGAAATACTTTGTTGCTAGGAAACATGGTAAAGAAAGAGAGCCTTGGGTTCAGAAACCCATGCCTTTTCCTCCCAAACCATCCAAGAAAAAGGTTGATGAGGATTTTGAGCGCTTTGCTGAAATGATTAGACCTATCTTTTTACGTATGCGATTAACAGATATGCTTAAAACCAATCCTTATGCTAAGTATATGAAAGATATTATTACAAATAAGAGAAAGATACCGGAAGCTGAAATTTCCACCATGCTTGCTAATTATACTTTTAAGGGTGGAATACCAAAGAAACTTGGAGATCCAGGAGTACCCACTATACCATGCTCCATTAAAAGAAACTATGTTAAAACTGCTTTATGTGATCTTGGAGCCGGTGTTAGTGTTATGCCTCTCTCTTTATATCGTAGACTTGATCTGAATAAGTTGACACCTACTGAAATATCTTTGCAAATGGCTGATAAATCAACTGCTATACTTGTAGGTATTTGTGAGGATGTGCCTGTTGTAGTTGCAAACGTTACTATTTTAATGGACTTTGTTATTCTTGATATTCCCAAGGATGATAGTATGTTTATTATTCTTGGAAGAGCCTTTTTGAATACTGCAGGGGTTGTTATTGATTGCACTAAAGGTAATGTCACTTTTCATGTTAATGGTAATGAGCATACGGTACACTTTCCGAGGAAACAACCTCAAGTTCATAGTATCAACTCTATTGGAAAAATTCCATCGATTATATTTGGAGGTTTTGAATTTCCTCTTCCTACTGTCAAGAAGAAAAATGATATTCTTATTATTGGGGATGTGCATATCCCCGTTGAGGTAACATAGTGTTATTCGAAATTTCTCCGGTTCCAAGTTATTCGGAATGAGTTCATTAACAAGACTTGATCAACCTTGTTAGTAGATTCCTTTTGATGATCATGAGATGGATGAAACTAGAAGGCACAACCTTCTGTACCCCACTTTTACTTTCTGTTATTTATATTAAATAAAATAAAAATAAATATTTTCTGTCTGTTATCTGATTATCCATGCAATATAAAAATATCTCGAAAATAAAAGTTCTCCAAATGCCCTGAAAACTAAATATGATTTTTTCTAGAATATTTGAGGATTTATGGAACTGAGAACATACCAGGGGGGTCAACCACCTGCCCACGAGGGTGGAGGGCGCGCCCCCTGCCTCGTGGGCCCACGGTGGCCCTCCTCCACTTATTCCTACACCCACACACTTCTTCTTCCTCCCAGAAACACGAATATCCAGCTCAAGCACGAGTTCTAGCTCATCTTGCTGCCATTTTCGATCTCCTTGGTATGTGACTCCTCCATTGGTCCAATTAGTTTTTTTCTAGTGCTTTATTCATTGCAAATTTTTGCTGCTTACGTGACCATATTCTTGAGCTTGCATGTCAAATTTATATGGTCAAAAGTAGTTTTGATGCATGATATAGGCCCTAGGCACTTGTAGGAGTAGTTGCTATCAATATTATTGAGTTTTGTTTACTTTTATTTTGAAGTTACTAAAAAAATCAGAATTTTTCAGAGGTAGAAAAATGCTTAGGAAAATGTTCCAAGGTGGTTCTTCCAAGAAGCAAGGACCCAGGCTTGCAACGCGTGATGCTGATGAAGAGCCACCAAGAGACGCTCCAGTGCATCCTTGTGAGTGGCCTTCTGAAAATTTTATGGATTGAGCAGGAATAAAAGAAGAATTCAACGCATATTTGCGTAACGCTGATCTTGTGAGCTTTGAGGAAGAGAAGTGCAGTCAGTATCATGAGCTCACTAGCTCCTTTGTGAGGAGGTTTGAATTTTCAACTTCACGTAATTCTCCAACTGTCCTGTTTGATTTTTATGATAAATCTTATACCATGGACTTAGAGGATTTTACCACTGCATGCAAACTTCCACAATGGGGCAGTATAAGAGATCCTCGCAAATCTGAATTTAGAGATTTTCTTGCCAATATAATTGTGGGAGAGTCTAGAGATATTACACAAGCTACCATAGGGAGCATTCACTTTCCTGCTATGCATTATTTTGCTCTCTTCATAGGTAGATGCATAAATGGTAAATATGAGGCATGTCACGTGTGTATCCCTGACCTCAGTATTCTTAGGAGTACTGTGTTAGGAGACAAATCATATAATTTGGGATCCATTGTTGCACGTAGGTTGCATTTGAATAGACTTAATGGAGATTTCTTTGGTGGAATTTATGCAACCCGCGTAGCTAATTTTCTTGGTATAGATGTGCGCGAAGATGATATTGAATTACCTCCTGCCTATCTAGATTTTTATGCTATGGTTCACCACCAGTTTGTCGAGAGGAACGAATCACGTCTCCACTATCGACTAATCTTTGACAGACGTCGTGCTGTCCGTATTACTCTCCCTGCTCATGCTTTCTTTGATTATCAGGCAAGAGAAGGATATAATATTACCAGAGAGGAGGCAGATGAGTACGAGAGGAGAGAGGAAGCTACTCGTCGCCACGCTGCAGCTCAGCAGGCGATAGCTGCTGCATCACAGTACGACCCCAACAACTATTATTATGGATATCAGCCGGGCCAGCCATGGCCATAGACCAACTTAGGCCAAAATCCTAAGCTTGGGGGAGTTCGTATTTCCCACCGACATTATATTCATGTTCATACACTCATTGCTAAATGCCGGTGCTCATACTTTTTCATTGTATCATCCATGCTAGTTTAATTTCCTTTTTATTCTTTCTTCTTGTGTGTTTAATAAACCTTAAGAAAAACAAAAAAAATTAGTTGTTGCTTTTAATTAGTTTACTTTCCATGCTTGTAGTAGTAATTAAAAAGAAAACCCAAAAATATTTCCTGTTCTTCTTTTGCTTGTTGGGAGCTTTCCCGTGTAAATAATTTTATTTCTTTTCTTTTCTTTGGGGGTCGATAGGAGAATGCCATAATTAAATTGTTGAAGAGGCTCTTATATGCATTATTGTTGATCTGACAAAAGAGCCCATATTGCCTTGTCTTCTCCTGTTTATTGAATGCTTGCAGATTCCAGCTTAGTCCAATGCACATGCACTATTATTATTATTCACATTGTTCGGTCGTGCAAGTGAAGGGCAATTATGATGATATATGATGGACTGGCTGAGATGAGAAAAGCTGGTATGAACTCGACCTCTTTTGTTTTTGTAAATATGATTAGTTCATCGTTCCTGATTCGGCCTATTATGAATAAACATGTTTGCAATGACAAATAGAGATCATAGTTTCTTGTGCCATGCTTGATTAGCTATGAGTTATAATGGTTTACCTTGCGTGCCAGCATGCTATTGAGATGGTTATGATGTGGTATGATAGGGTGGTATCCTCCTCTGAATGATTTAAGTGACATGACTTGGCACATGTTCACGCATGTAGTTGAAACAAAATCAACATAGCCTTCACGATATTTATGTTCATGGTGGATTATATCCTACTCATGCTTGCATTCGATGTTGATTAATTTCAATGCATGTTCATGACTGTTGTCGCTCTCTAGCTGGTCGCTTCCCAGTCTTTTGCTAGCCTTCACCTGTACTAAGCGGGAATACTGCTTGTGCACCCAAACTCCTTAAACCCCAAAGTTATTCCACATGAGTCCACTATACCTACCTATATACGGTATCTACCTGCCGTTCCAAGTAAATTTGTATGTGCCAAACTCTAAACCTTCAAATAAATATCTTGTTTAGTATGCTCGAATAGCTCATGTATCAACTAGGGATGTCTGTATCTTCCATGTTAGGCGGGTTATTCTCAAGAGGAGTGGACTCCGCTCCTCACTCACGAGATAAATGGCTGGTCACCGGGATGCCCAGTCCCATGCTTTATGCAAACTAAATCAAAATAATTGCAAACAAAACTCCCCCTGGGACTCTTGTTAGTTGGAGGCACTCGTTGTTCCGAGCAAGACATGGATTGATGCTTGTTGGTGGAAGGGGGAGTATAAACTTTACCATTCTGTTTGGGAACCGCCGTGTGTAGCATGGAAGATATCGCCATCTCTTGGTTGTTATGTTGACAATGAAAGTATACCGCTCAAAATATTATTCACCTCTGTTTCAAAACTGAGCTCTGGCACCTCTACAATTCCCTCCTTCCCTCTGCGAAGGGCCTATCAATTTACTTTTATGCTGAGTCATCATCCTCTTATTAAAAAGCACCAGTTGGAGAGCACCACAGTCATCTGCATTCATTACTGTTAGTTTACATTAAGTATGACTTAACTGGATCTCTTTTACCATGAATTACAATGTCTAGTTAGTCCTTGGTCTTTAAAGGTGCTCTGCATTTATGTTTTGCGGTCTTAGAAAGGGCTAGCGAGATACCATCCTATTATATCATATTATGATTGTTTTGAGAAAGTGTTGTCATCCGAGATTTATTATTATGCCTCACTAGTTGATTATGCTATTGATATGAGTAAACTTGAGACCTATGCGTTATTCCAAATGTGGTTAGTTATAATCTTTCCTGAAAACTTGAATGTTGGCTTTACATATTTACAACAACAAGAGCAAACAGAGTTTGTAAAAGTTTTTCTTTATCACTTTCAGTTTGTCAACTGAATTGCTTGAGGACAAGCAAAGGTTTAAGCTTGGGGGAGTTGATACGTCTCCAATGTATCTACTTTTCCAAACACTTTTGCCCTTGTTTTGGACTCTAACTTGCATGATTTGAATGGAACTAACCTGGACTAACGTTGTTTTCAGCAGAATTGCCATGGTGTTATTTATGTGCAGGAGCAAACGTTCTCGGAATGACCTGAAACTTCACGGAGCGACTTTTCAAAAAATAAGAAAAATACCTGCAAAAGATGGAGGCCAAGGGGCCCACCACCGTGCCACGAGGGTGGGGGCCGCGCCTGCCCCCCTAGGGTGCGCCCCCCTACCTCGTGGGCCCCTGTTGCCTCTACGACTCCAACCCCACCTCCATATATTGAGTTTTGATGAGAAAAAATCAGGGAGAAGAAATCATCACGTTTTATGATACGGAGCCGCCTCCAAGCCCTAAAACCTCTCGGGAGGGCTGATATGGAGTCCGTTCAGGGCTCCGAAGAGGGGAATCTGTCGCCATCGTCATCACCAACCATCCTCCATCACCAATTTCAGGATGCTCACCGCCGTGCGTGAGTAATTCCATTGTAGGCTTGCTGGAGGGTGATGGGTTGGATGGGATCTATCATGTAATCGAGTTAGTTTTGTTAGGGTTTGATCCCTAGTATCCACTATGTTCTGAGATTGATGTGGCTATGACTTTTCTATGCTTAATGCTTGTCACTAGGGCTCGAGTGCCATGATTTCAGATCTGAACCTATTATGTTTTCATCAATATATGAGTGTTCTTGATCCTATCTTGCAAGTCTATAGTCACCTATTATGTGTTATGATCCGTTAACCCCGAAGTGACAATAATTGGGATACTTACCGGTGTTGACCGTAGTTTGAGGAGTTCATGTATTCACCATGTGTTAATGCTTTGTTCCGGTTCTCTATTAAAAGGAGGCCTTAATATGCCTTAGTTTCCGTAAGGACCCCGCTGCCACGGGAGGGTAGGACAAAAGATGGCATGCAAGTTCTTTTGCATAAGCACGTATGACTATATTCGGAATACATGCCTACATTATATCAATGAACTGGAGCTAGTTCTGTGTCACCCTAGGTTATGACTGTTACATGATGAACCGCATCCGGCATAATTCTCCATCACCGATCCATTGCCTGCGATCTTTCCATATATTGTGCTTCGCTTATTTACTTTTCCATTGCTATTGCTATCATCACTACAAAATACCAAAAATATTGCTTTTACTATTGTTACCTTTTGCTACTATTATCACTACTATCATATTACTTTGCTACTGAACACTTTGCTGCTAATACTTGAGAATATTCTTTGGATCCCCTTGTGTCGAATCAATAAATTTGGGTTGAATACTCTACCCTTGAAATTTTTTGAGATCCCCTATACTTGTGGGTTATCAATGCATCACACAATCTCAGATTCATCTATTAAAACCAACACAAAGTACTTCAAAGAGTGCCCCAAAGTTTCTACCAGAGAGTCAAGACGAAAATGTGTGCCAACCCCTATGCATAGGTTCATGGGCGGAACCCACAAGTTGATCACCAAAACATACATCAAGTGAATCAATAGAATAACACATTGTCACCACGGTTATCCCACGCAATACATACATCAAGTGTTCTCAAATCCTTAAAGACTCAATCTGATAAGATAACTTCAAAGGGAAAACTCAATCCATTACAAGAGATTAGAGGGGGAGAAACATCATAAGATCCGACTATAATAGCAAAGCTCGCGATACATCAAGATCATACCACCTCAAGAACATGAGAGAGAGAGAGAGATCAAACACATAGCTACTGGTACATACCCTCAGCCCCGAGGGAGAACTACTCCCTCCTCGTCATGGAGAGCGCCGGGATGATGAAGATGGCCACCGGAGAGGGATTCCCCCTCCGGTAGGGTGCCGGAACGGGTCTAGATTGGTTTTCTATGGCTACGGAGGCTTTTGGCGGCGGAACTCCCGATCTATTGTGCTCCTCAATGTTTTTAGGGTATATGGGTATATATGGGACGAAGAAGTACGTCGGTGGATCTCCGGGCTATCCATGAGGTAGGGGGTGCGCCCCCCACCCTCGTGGGCAGCCTGGGACTCTCCTGGTCCATCTCTGATACTCCGTGGGCTTCTTCTGGTCCAAAAATAAGTTCCATGAAGTTTGAGGTCAATTGGACTCCGTTTGATTTTCCTTTTCTGCGATACTCTAAAACAAGGAAAAAACAGAAACTGGCACTAGGCTCTGGGTTAATAGGTTAGTCCCAAAAATAATATGGAAGTGTATAATAAAGCCCATAAACATCCAAAACAGATAATATCATAGCATGGAACAATCAAAAATTATAGATACGTTGGAGATGTATCAGCATCCCCAAGCTTAATTCCTGCTCGTCCTCAAGTAGGTAAATGATAAAAACAGAATTTTTGATGTGGAATGCTACCTAACATATTTATCCCTGTAATTCTCTTTATTGTGGCAAGAATATTTAGATCCATAAGATTCAAGACAAAGTTTAATATTGACATAAAAATAATAATACCTCAAGCAAACTAACAAAGTAATCATGTCTTCTCAAAATAACATGGTTAAAGAAACATATCCCTAAAAAATCATATAGTCTGGCTATGCTCCATCTTCACCACACAACGTATTTAAATCATGCACAACCCCGATGACAAGCCAAGCAATTGTTTCATACTTTTGATGATCTCAAACTTTTTCAATCTTCACGCAATATATGACCGTGAGCCATGGATATGGCACTATATGTGGAATAGAAGGGTGGTTGTGGAGAAGACAAAAAGGGAGAAGATAGTCTCACATCAACTAGGCATATCAACGGGCTATGGAGATGCCCATCAATAGATATCAATGTGAGTGAGTAGGGATTTCCATGCAACGGATGCACTAGAGCTATAAGTGTATGAAAGATCAAAAAGAAACTAAATGGGTGTGCATCCAACTCGCTTGCTCACGAAGACCTAGGGCATTTTGAGAAACTCAATCATTGGAGTATACAAGCCAAGTTCTATAATGAAAGATTCCCACTAGTATATGAAAGTGACAACATAGGAGACTCTTTATCAGGAAGATCATGGTGCTACTTTGAAGCACAAGTGTGGTAAAAGGATAGTAGCATTGTCCCTTTTATTTTATTTTCTTATTTGGCCTTTCTTTTTTTGGCCTTTCTTTTTTTATTTGGCCTTTCTCTTTTTTTGGGACAATGCTCTATTAATGATGATCATCACACTTCTATTTATTTACAACTCAATGATTACAACTCGATTCTAGAACAAAGTATGACTCTATTTGAATGCCTCCGGTGGGATACCGGGATAGCAATGATGCATGAGTGATATGTATGGAAGAATTATGAACAGTGGCTTTGCCACAAATACGATGTCAACTACATGATCATGCAAAGCAATATGACAATGATGGAGCGTGTCATAATAAATGGAACGGTGGTAATTTGCATGGCAATATATCTCGGAATGGCTATGGAAATGCCATGATAGGTAGGTATGGTGTCTGTTTTGAGGAAGGTATATGGTGGGTTTATGATACCGGCGAAAGGTGCACGGTATTAGAGAGGCTAGCAATGGTGGAAGGGTGAGAGTGTGTCTAATCCATGGACTCAACATTAGTCAAAAAGAACTCACATACTTATTGCAAAAATCTATTAGTTATCAAAACAAAGTACTACGCGCATGCTCCTAGGGGGATAGATTGGTAGGAAAAGACCATCGCTCATCCCCGACCGCCATTCATAAGGAGGACAATCAATAAATACATCATGCTCTGACTTCTTAACATAACGGTTCACCATACGTGCATGCTACGGGAATCACAAACTTCAACACAAGCATTTCTCAAATTCACAACTACTCAACTAGCACGACTCTAATATCACCATCTCCATATCTCAAAATAATTATCAAGTATCAAACTTCTCTTAGTATTCAATGCACTCTATATGAAAGTTTTTATTATATCCCTCTAGGATGCCCATCATATTAGGACTAGTTTCATAACCAAAGCAAACTACCATGATGTTCTAAAGACTCCCAAAATAATATAAGTGAAGACCGAGAGTTCATTAATTTCTATAAAATAAAACTACCACCGTGCTCTAAAAAGATATAAGCGAAGCACTAGAGCAACAACAAACTGCTCCGAAAGATATAAGTGAAGATCAATGAGTAGTCGAATAATTATGCAACTATGTGAAGACTCTCTAACATTTAGGAATTTCAGATCTTGATACTTTATTCAAACAGCAAGCAAAACAAAACAAATTGACGCTCGAAGCAAAACACATATCATGTGGTAAATAAAAATATAGCTCCAAGTAAAGTTATCGATGAATGAAGACGAAAGAGGGGATGCCATCCGGGGCATCCCCAAGCTTAGGCTTTTGGTTGTCCTTGAATATTACCTTGGGGTGCCTTGGGCATCCCCAAGCTTAGGTTCTTGCCACTCCTTATTCCATAGTCCATCAAATCTTTACCCAAAACTTGAAAACTTCACAACACAAAACTTAACAGAAAACTCGTAAGCTCCGTTAGCGAAAGAAAACAAAACACCACTTCAAGGTACTGTAATGAACTCATTCTTTATTTATATTGGTGTTAAACCTACTGTATTCCAACTTCACTATGGTTTATAAACTCTTTTATTTGCCATAGATTCATCAAAATAAGCAAACAACACATGAAAAACAGAATCTCTCAAAAACAGAACAGTTTGTAGTAATCTATAACTAATGCAAACTTCTGGAACCCCAAAAATTCTAAAATAAATTTCTGGATGTGAGGAATTTATCTATTAATCATCTGCAAAACGAATTAACTAAATACCACTCTCCAATAAAAAAATTGCAGCAATTCTCATGAGCGCTAAAGTTTCTTTTTTTTACAGCAAGATCAACAAGACTTTCCCCAAGTCTTCCCAACGGTTCTACTTGGCACAAACACTAATTAAAACATAAAAACTCAATAATAGCATAGGCTAGATAAATTATTTATTGCTAAACAGGAGCAAAAAGCAAGGAGCTAAAATAAAATTGGGTTGCCTCCCAACAAGCGCTATCGTTTAATGCCCCTAGCTAGGCATGATGATTTCAACGATGCTCACATAAAAGATAAGAATTGTAACATAAAGAGAGAATCATGAAGAATATGACTAGCACATTTAAGTCTAACCCACTTCCTATGCATAGGGATTTTGTGAGCAAACAATTTATGGGAACAAGAATCAACTTGCATAGGAAGGTAAAACAAGGATAACTTCAAGATTTTCAACACATAGAGAGGAAACTTGATATTATTGCAATTCCTACAAGCATATGTTCCTCCCTCATAATAATTTTCGGTAGCATCATGAATGAATTCAACAATATAACTAGCACCTAAAGCCTTCTTTTCATGATCTACAAGCATAGAAAATTTACTACTCTCCACACAAGCAAAATTCTTCTCATGAATAATAGTGGGAGCAAACTCAACAAAATAACTATCATGTGAGGCATAATCCAATTGAAAGTTTAAATCAAGATGACAAGTTTCATGGTTATCATTATTCTTTATAGCATACATGTCATCACAATAATCATCATAGGTAGCTACTTTGTTCTCATAATCAATAGGAACCTCTTCCGAAATAGTGGATTCATCACTAAATAAAGTCATGGCCTCTCCAAATCCAGTTTAATCAATATAATCATCATAAATAGGAGGCATGATTTCATCATAATAAATTTGCTCATCAAAACTTGGGGGACAAAAAATATCATTTTCATCAAACATAGCTTCCCCAAGCTTGTGGCTGCATATCATTAGCATCATGGATATTCAAGGAATTCATACTAACAACATTGCAATCATGCTCATCATTCAAATATTTAGTGCCAAACATTTTAATGCATTCTTCTTCTAACACTTTGGGACAATTTTCCTTTCCAACATACTCACGAAAGATATTAAAAAGATGAAGCGTATGAGGCAAACTCAATTCCATATTTTTGTGTAGTTTTCTTTTATAAATTAAACTAGTACTAAAACAAGAAACAAAAAGATACGATTGCAAGATCTAAAGATATACCTTCAAGAACTCACCTCCCCGGCAACGGCGCCAGAAAAGAGCTTGATGTCTACTACACAACCTTCTTCTTGTAGACGTTGTTGGGCCTCCAAGTGCAGAGGTTTGTAGGACAGTAGAAAATTTCCCTCAAGTGGATGACCTAAGGTTTATCAATCTGTGGGAGGCGTAGGATAAAGATGGTCTCTCTCAAGCAACCCTACAACCAAATAACAAAGAGTCTCTTGTGTCCCCAACACACCCAATACAATGGTAAATTGTATAGGTGCACTAGTTCGGCGAAGAGATCATAATACAAGTGCAATATGGATGGTATATATAGGTTTTTGTAATCTGAAAATATAAAAACAGCAAGGTAACTAATGATAAAAGTGAGCACAAACGGTATTGCAATGCTAGGAAACAAGTTCTAGGGTTCATACTTTCACTAGTGCAAGTTCTCTCAACAATAATAACATAATTGGATCACATAACTACCCCTCAACATGCAACAAAGAGTCACTCCAAAGTCACTAATAGCGGAGAACAAATGAAGAGATTATGGTAGGTACGAAACCACCTCAAAGTTATTCTTTCTGATTGATCTATTCAAGAGTCCGTAGTAAAACAACATGAAGCTATTCTTTCCGTTCAATCTATCCTAGAGTTCGTACTAGAATAACACCTTAAGACACAAATCAACAAAAACCCTAATTTCACCTAGATACTCCAATGTCACCTCAAGTATCCGTGGGTATGATTATATGATATGCATCACACATTCTCAGATTCATCTATTCAAACCAACACAAAGTACTTCAAAGAGTGCCCCAAAGTTTCTACCAAAGAGTCAAGACGAAAACGTGTGCCAACCCCTATGCATAGGTTCATGGGAGGAACCCGCAAGTTGATCACCAAAATATATATCAAGTGAATCAATAGAATAACCCATTGTCACCACGGTTATCCCACGCAAGACATACATCAAGTGTTCTCAAATCCTTAAAGACTCAATCTGATAAGATAACTTCAAAGGGAAAAATCAATCCATTACAAGAGAGTAGAGGGGGAGAAACATCATAAGATCCAAATATAATAGCAAAGCTCGCGATACATCAAGATCGTACCACCTCAAGAACACGAGAGAGAGAGAGAGATCAAACACATAGCTACTGGTACATACCCTTAGCTGCAAGGGAGAACTACTCCCTCCTCGTCATGGAGAGCGCCGGGATGATGAAGATGGACACCGGAGAGGGATTCCCCCTTCGGTAGGGTGCCGGAACGGGTCTATATTGGTTTTTGGTGGCTACGGAGGCTTCTGGCAGCGGAACTCCCGATCTATTGTGCTCCTTGATGTTTTTAGGGTATATGGGTATATATGGGAGGAAGAAGTACGTCGGTGAATCTCCGGGTTGTCCACGAGGCAGGGGGCGCGCCCCCACCCTCGTGGGCAGCCCGGGACTCTCCTGGTCCATCTCCGATACTCCGTGGGCTTCTTCTGGTCCAAAAATAAGTTCCATGAAGTTTCAGGTCAATTGGACTCCGTTTGATTTTCCTTTTCTGCGATACTCTAAAACAAGGAAAAAACAGAAACTGGCACTAGGCTCTGGGTTAATAGGTTAGTCCCAAAAATAATATAAAAGTGTATAATAAATCCCATAAACATCCAAAACAGATAATATCATAGCATGGAACAATCAAAAATTATAGATATGTTGGAGACGTATCACCCGTTCATCAAATCACAACTCATGTATATGGCTAGGAAACTTAACGATCTTTGATTAACGAGCTAGTCAAGTAGAGGCATACTAGGGACACTCTGTTTGTCTATGTATTCACGCATGTACTAAGTTTCCGGTTAATACAATTCTAGCATGAATAATAAACATTTATCATGATATAAGGAAATATAAATAACAACTTTATTATTGCCTCTAGGGCATATTTCCTTCATTCTCCCACTTGCACTAGAGTCAATAATCTAGTTCACATCGCCATGTGATTTAACACCAACAGTTGACGTCACCATGTGATTAACACCCATAGTTCACATCGCCATGTGACCAACACTCATAGGGTTTACTAGAGTCAATAATCTAGTTCAGATCGCTATGTAATTAGCACCCAAGAACATTAAGGTGTGGTCATGTTTTGCTTGTGAGATAAGTTTTAGTCTATGGGTTTGCAACATTCAAATCCGTATGAGTTTTGCAAATTTCTATGTCTACAATACTCTGCATGGAGCTACTCTAGCTAATTGCTCCCACTTTCAATATGTATCTAGATCGAGACTTAGAGTCATCCAGATCAGTGTTAAAGCTTGCATCGTCGTAACTCTTTACGACGAACTCTTTGTCACCTCCATAACCGAGAAATATATGCTTATTCTACTAAGGATAATTTTGACCGTTGTCCAGTGATCCACTCCTGGATCACTATTGTACCCTCTTGCCAAACTCATGGTGAGGTAGACAATAGGTCTGGTACATAGCATAGCATACTTTATAGAACCTATGACTAATGCATAGGGAATGACTGTTCATTCTCTTTCTTTTTTCTGCAGTGGTCTAGTTTTGAGTCCTTACTGAACTTCACACCTTACAACTCAGGCAAGAACTCCTTCTTTGACTGGTCCATTTTCAACTCCTTCAAAATTTATCAAGGTATGTATTCATCGAAAGTCTTATCAAGCGTTTTGATCTATCTTTATAGGTCTTGATGCTCAATATGTAAGCAGCTTCACCGAGGTCTTTCATTGAAAAATTCTTATTCAAGTAACCTTTTATGTTATTCCGGAATTCAGTACCATTTCCGATCAACAATATGTCATCCACATATAATATCAGAAATGCTACAGAGCTCCCACTCACTTTCTTGTAAATATAGGCTTCTCCAAAAGTCTGTATTAAACCATATGCTTTGATCACACTATCGAAACGTATATTCCAACTCCGAGATGATTACACTAGTCCATAGATGGATCGCTGGAGCTTGCACACTTCGTTAGCACCTTTAGGATTTGACAAAACTTTCTGGTTGCATCATATACAACTTTTTTTAAGAAATCCATTAAGTAGTGCAGTTTTGACATCCATTTGCAAGACTTCATGAAATGTGGCAATTGCTAACATGATTTGGACAGACTTTAAGCATCACTACAAGTGAGAAAATCTCATTGTAGTCAACATCTTGATCTTGTCGAAAACCTTTTTGCAACAAGTCAAGCTTTGTAGAGAGTAACACTACCATCAGCGTTCGTCTTCCTCTTGAAGATCCATTTATTCTTAATGGCTTGCCAATCATCAGGCAATTCCACCAAAGTCCACACTTTGTTCTCATACATGGATTCTATCTCAGATTTCATGGCCTCAAGCCATTTTGCGGAACCTGGGCTCATCATTGCTTCCTCATAGTTCGTAGGTTCGTCATGGTCAAGTAACATGACTTCCAGAACAGGATTGCCGTACCACTCTGGTGCGGATCTTACTCTGGTTGACCTACTTGGTTCGGTAGTAACTTCATCAGAATTTTCATGATCATCATCATTAGCTTCATCACTAATTGGTGTACGAATCATGGAACTGGTTTCTGTGATGAACTACTTTCCAATAAGGGAGCAGGTACAATTACCTCATCAAGTTTTACTTTCCTCCCACTCACTTCTTTTGAGAGAAACTCCTTCTCTAGAAAGGATCCATTCTTTGCAACGAATATCTTGCCTTCGGATCTGTGATAGAAGGTATACCCAACAGTCTCCTTTGGATATCCTATGAAGACACATTTCTCCAATTTGGGTCTGAGCTTATCAGGTTGAAGTTTTTTCACATAAGCATCACAGCCCCAAACTTTAAGAAATGACAACTTGGGTTTCTTGCCAAACCATAGTTCATATGGTGTCGTCTCAATGGATTTAGATGGTGCCCTATTTAACGTGAATGCAGCTGTCTCTAATGCATAAACCCAAAACGATAGTGATAAATCGGTAAGAGACATTGTCGGTGTCAAAACCGGCGGATCCCGGGTAGGGGGTCCCGAACTATGCGTCTAGGCCAGATGGTAACAGGAGGCAAGGGACACGAAGTTTTACCCAGGTTCGGGCCCTCTTGATGGAGGTAAACCCTACATCCTGCTTGATTAATATTGATGATATGGGTGTTACAAGAGTAGATCTACCACGAGATCAGAGAGGCTAAACCCTAGAAGCTAGCCTATGGTATGATTGTATGTTGTGATTGTTGTCCTACGGACAAAAACCCTTCGGTTTATATAGACACTGGAGAGGGTTAGGGTTACACAAGGTCGGTTACAAAGGAGGAGATATCCATATACGTATTGCCTAGCTTGCCTTCCACGCCAAGTAGAGTCCCATCCGGACACGAGACGAAGTCTTCAATCTTGTATCTTCATAGTCTAACAGTCCGGCCAATGGAGATAGTCCGGCTGTCCGGAGACCCCCTAATCCAGGACTCCCTCAGTAGCCCCAGAACCAGGCTTCAATGACGACGAGTCCAGCACGCAGTATTGTCTTCGGCATTGCAAGGCGGGTTCCTCTCCAAATTCTGTGTACCTATCGAAATAATGTCCGGTTTCTTGTGAATGTTTGTACTCCTCGGCTTCCACGCCCAATAATGGCCACTTTCCACGTGTCGAGTGAATGTGAAGAGCCAGGGTGTTTTCATATTTACCCCCCTAGCTGTGTGAATGAGCTGCCTATTTAAAAATACGAGGATTCAGATCCAAATCACACCATCCCCCCTTGGCGAGCCTTCATCAGAGCGCACTCGACAGAGATCCATTCCATCATGGCCGATCGACGCAGCTCCTCCTCTCGCACCCCTAGCTCCAAGCCGGGAGATTGGGAGAGATGTTCCATCCCGCACAGCAAATTGGTGATGTTTTAGTCCAAGGGATTTCTTCCCCCAGCGTACCTGGTCCCGGTTCGAGCCGGGCTTTCCACCTACAATGGTGGAGAGCAAGCGGAGAGCCGTCCCAATCCCGCCAAGGGAGAGCGGGTATGCCTTGTCCCTTATTTGGTAAGAGGGCTCGGATTCCCAATTCATCCATTTCTCTGAGGGCTTCTGGAGTTCTATGGTCTCCAGTTGCACAACCTTACGCCTGCCTCCCTGCTGCATATGGCGGGATTCGTAGCCCTTTGCGAGTTATTTTTGGGTTGTGAGGCTCATTTCGCTCTGTGGAAGAAGTTGTTCTGCCTTGTGCCCCGTTCCAAGAAGGGATCAATATATCAAGTGGGCGGAGCCAAAGTGTGGCGTATTGCCGGGACCGGATACCTGTCCGGGACCCCGAAGAAGACGTCCGAAGACTGGCCTTCGGAATGGTTTTATATAGAAGATGTCCCCCTCCCGGACCCTATTCGGATCAGCCTTCCGGAGTTCGACAACGCCCCTTTGAAGAAGCGTCGGAGCTGGCGTCCACGGAGCTCCCTGGAGGAAGATGACAGGGACATTCTTTACCTGATGAGCCGGATAAGTTTTTTAGCTCGATCCGGATTGACCATGATCGAGGTCATGGCCACATGCATCATGCGGGGGGTGCAGCCGCTTCAATATAGAGGCCACCCCATGTGGGATTTCAACGGGGAGGATGACGCCACCCGCCACGGCCGCAGAGGGCCAGGATCAGCTGCCGATCTAATAAAGATCTTATCCACTTTGTACAAGGGAGAAGAGGAGGAATTCCTTTGTGTCAACCCACAGGGCAGATTTTCTATGTACAATCCTCTGGGCTGGGTAAGCGTAGACTTTTTATTGCCCATCCATTTCGTATTCCCGTAGTTAAGTATTTATTCTAGCGATTTTATCGCAGGAGCTGCGCCAGGCAGTAAAGGAGATAAACAGCCCTCCTCCGCAACCCGAGGACCCCGGACGTTCCCTTGACCCGGCCTCCCAGGAGGATCCGGACATATCTGTGGAGCTGATCGACGGGGTATTTTACCAATGGAGTAATGACAACGCCTTGGTGGCCATTACGGCCGATTACCCTGGGCTAGTTCTAGCCTCACAGGTGACTGAGACCAAAGTCCCAGCACGTAAAGAGGGATCCGTCCTTGCACTTTTTTTGCCATATAACAGCCGTGTTTTGCAGGGGAGGTCCTCGGGGCAGAAGGTCGAGCCTGTGGCAACTAGCCAACAAGGGGCCGCAAGGCCAGAAAGGCTGAAAAGATCTGCAGTTCGGATTGAGGCACTGACACAACGGTACGGCGCGCCGTCTTTATTGCAAGACATTATTTGCGGAGGCATATTAACGCCCATACCTTCTTTTCAGGAAAAAGAGAGCTCGCCAGACTATACCCGGAGAGGCTACCAATCGCGCCTCCACAAGCCAGGCTCCAAGGCCGGATTTAGAGGCGGGAACGAATACAAGGCGTGCGCTGGGTGCTCCTCCGATAGAGGATGCGGATAAACTGTCTGCCACCCATTCCGAGGTGGAAAGTGCCATGAACCACAGGCGTCACCGGACTATTCTTTGTGACGCTTGTTTCTCCCAAGAGGCATTGGATGCCTTCAACTCGGGAGACGCGCACCTCTGTGCCGCTCAAAATGGTCTAGCCAAAGCCACGGAGCAGTATGTAAAAGACACATGGGTGAGAAAATTTGATGATTATATATATATATCAGTAGCCCCTAAGACTTGAAACAGTTAGGATAACTGACTTAAGGATCATTTGTTATGCAGGTTCTTACAGAAAAGAATACTCAACTATCCCGGGAGCTGGAAGAGTGCAAAGCTCAACTGCAGGCCGCACTAGCCGCAGCGGGGGAGCCCAAAAAGACCCCCTCTGGTAACATATCCTTCGAATGATAAGTATCGTATTAGAGTGCGGTGTATATGCAGATCTGACGATAAAATTGCAGATGACGCTGGAGTAAATCCGGATAAGAAACAGCTCATACGCCAGCTGAAGGCCGGTGAGAGCGTGCTGACGAGGGTGAGGCAGGAGAAGAATGATCTCCAAGATGCCAACACCAAGCTGGGCGTGGAACTAAAAGATGTTCGTGCCCAACTATCGGACTCTGTTAAGGAGAATCGGCGGCTTCGACGTGGCATATTTAGTAAGTGCTTGAACAAACTTTGAAAAAAGAGTTCGGCGAGGAAGCTGGCTGACAAAGTTATGTTTGTAGGTATGCTTACAGGTCGTCATGCCGAAGAGATGCCTGGTTCGACGGGTGATCTTCTTCCCGAGCTCTCGCAGTTGCACGAGCGAGTTCGGCAGGTGATGCAAGGCGTCGCCCAGGCCTTGTGGCCGTCCGTCTCCATACCCGAAGGCCTTGGAGAGCTTGCAGAAAGGCTGAAGGGAGCACGACGGCGCTTCTGATTATGGAAGATATCGGCCCGCCGTCAGGGTGCCAGGGAAGCCTGGGCAATGGTGAACACACGGTACACGAAGGATGACCCGAACCACATGGCCGAAGTCGGACCTGTGGGGCCTGATGGCAAGGAGATCCCTGTCAGTTTAGTGTACGGCCAAGTAGAATTGGCCGCAAAGTATTCCCAACAGGACTATAGACTAGACGGCCTATTGGATGGCATTGAAGAGGAATTCAACCCATCAAATTGACTATGTAATTTTAAAGTGACATGTATGATGCCTTCTAGCCGGATTGTAGATCGTTTGTCGTGGCGGACCTTTTCGCTTCAACCTCAAGACCCGACAGTCCGGAGTGTATCCGAATACCCTTTCGGTTATGTAAGAACCGGGGCATGCGTGGAGACCAGGCATAGGGGTCATTAGTGCTTTATCAAACAAGTGCCCAACTAGTTATGTTATATTACATGGGTAGTAAGAAACATCTTCCAGAGAGAATAGTTCCGTTAAGGGTTCCTTTCCCTCGGTAGGCATGCCCTAAAGTGCATGTCCGGACTGCGACAAGAAGCGCAGAAAAAACATCTGGGGGCAGATATGGATAATAAATAAAAGTCATCTTTTGTTCACCGACCGAATATTCTCTTAAGAACGCTAGCTTTCGGCTACACCCAGTCTGAGGTACACGTCCGGCTGACCCGGCGATAACAATCGCAGAGGTGCTCCCCTTATGCCCTAGCCGAATTAACGAGAACGTAGGGCATAAATACAAGAGCCAGGCAACCCAGCTTGGCCAAAAATTAAGTCATATCGATGCATATAATGGTGAAAAAAAGGTACATGTAGAAGTATAACACATGTGTTGGGCGTGATGCCCAAGTGAATAATTTAAGCTTCTATGAAAGAAGCCCCCAGGTGTATAGAGTGCGGCTAGCATATCTATAATGTACAAGTGAGGCACAAGGTGACCCTTGTAGGCCTAGAGAAATAAAAGAAAGAAAGGGAAACAAGACAGATGACGCATATGCAGAAAATGGACAAAGGGAGGGGACTAACATAAAGTCCGGTGCTAGGCGTAGAATCTTCGGAGCCTGGCTGCGTTCCATGGGTTCGGCTTGAGTCGACTAGTCGATGCATCCCGCAGTCGGTACGCTCCGCCGGTCAGAACTTGGTTGATGATGAAGGGACCTTCCCATTTGGGCTCTAGCTTGTTCTTTTTCTTATCCGGCAGCTGGAGAGCTAGTTCGTCAACGTTATAAGTTTTGGCCCGTACTTCTCTGCTTCGGTATCTGCGAGCCTGTTGCTGGTAAAATGCAGAACGGGCTTTGGCTACGTCGCGCTCTTCCTCCAAGGTGTCCAGACTGTCCTGCCAATCGAGCTTGGCTTCTCTTTCTTCGTACATGCGCACTCAAGGTGAGTCATGAATTATGTCACAAGGCAGGACTGCCTCTGCGCCGTACACCATAAAAAGCAGTGTGTATCCGGTACTACGATTCGGCGTGGTCCGCAGCCCCCAGAGTACGGAGTCGAGCTCCTCTACCTAGTGCGTGTCAGACTCCGTTAAGGAGCGCACTAATCTGGGCTTAATGCCGCTCATTTTAAGACCATTTGCTCGTTCGACTTGACCGTTGGTTTGTGGGTGATAGACTGAAGCATAATCGAGCTTGATGCCCATTTTGCTGCACCAGAGTTTTGTCGGTCGTAAAGTTCGTGCCGTTATCAGTGATGATGCTGTGGGGGACGCCGTAACGGTGTACAACCCCGGATATGAAATCTATCACCGGTCCAGATTTGGCTGTTTTAACCGGTTTGGCCTCTATCCATGTGGTGAATTTATCCACCATGACCAATAAGTATTTTTTTCTTGTGGGTTCCCCCTTTAAGGGGTCCAACCATGTCAAGCCCCCAGACCACGAAGGGCCATGTAATGGGGATTGTTCGGAGGGCGGTGGGTGGCATGTGGCTTTGATTTGCAAAGAGCTGGCAACCGGCGCAACGTTGGACCAAGTCATGTGCGTCTGCCCGGGCCGTTGGCCAATAAAATCATGTACGGAAGGCCTTGCTTACAAGAGCCCGGGCTGCGGCGTGATGACCACCGAGTCCGGCATGAATTTCTGCCAAAAGGTTCCACCCTTCCTCTTCGGAGATGCACCGTTGAAGGACTCTGGTAGCGCTTTTTTTGTACAATTCTCCCTCGTGGACCCTGTAGGCCTTGGATTGCCGCACTATGCAGCGTGCCTCATTTTGGTCCTCCGAAAGTTCATGTCTAGTTAAGTAGGCCAGGAATGGTTCTGTCCACGGGGCAACAATGGCCATTATTTTGTGGGCTGATTGTGTTATTTCGGTGGCGGAGCCTCTGATTGTGTCAGAGATTTCGGTTTCTAGTATTTTGGCCGGGTACGGACTGTTGTTACCGGTGTCCCCTTCCCATGCTACGGATGGCTTGAAGAGCCGTTCCAGAAATATGTTGGGAGGTACCGCATCACGTTTTGCGCCGATGCGGGGAGGATATCCGCCGCCTGATTGTTTTCCCGAGCCACATGGTGAAATTAGAGCCCCTCGAACCGAGCTGACATTTTTAGGACGGCATTGCGATAAGCTGCCATTTTCGGATCCTTGGCATCGAAGTCTCCATTTATTTGGGATATCGCGAGGTTCGAATCCCTGCGCACCTCTAGGCGTTGAATGCCCATGGATACTGCCATCCGGAGACCATGTAGAAGGGCCTCATATTTGGCTGCGTTGTTGGAGTCCGTATACATTATCTGTAATACGTATTGAACGGTATCTCCTGTTGGGGACGTCAGAACGATGCCAGCCCCCAGACCGGCCAACATTTTGGAGCCGTCGAAGTGCATGATCCAGTTTGAATATGTGTCGTACTTTTTAGGGAGTTCGGCTTCCGTCCATTCAGTGACGAAGTCAACCAAAACTTGCGACTTAATAGCTCGTCGTGGCTTGTAAGTTATGTCGAACGGGAGGAGCTCAATGGCCCATTTGGCAATCCGGCCCGTCGCGTCGCGGTTGTTTATAATATCGTTAAGTGGTACTTCCGAGGCTACCGTTATCGAACACTCTTGAAAGTAGTGTCGCAGCTTCCGGGATGCCATAAATACTGCGTACGCTATCTTTTGATAATGCGGGTACCGTGATTTGCATGGAGTAAGGACAGTGGACACATAGTAAACCAGCTTTTGAAGGGGGAATTTGTGTCCGTCCACTTCTCGCTCGACGACGAGCACTGCGCTTACTACTTGATGAGTTGCCGCAATGTATAATAGCATTGGTTCACCAATGTTTGGCGCGGCCAGGACTGGGTTTGTTGCCAATATGGCTTTTATTTTTTTGAGTCCAGCCATGGCGGCGTCCGTCCACTCGAAGTGTTCGGTGCGCCGGAGGATGCGATAAAGGGGTAATGTCTTTTCTCCCAAGCGGGAGATAAAGCGGCTTAGAGCCGCCACGCATCCAGTAAATTTTTGTATTTGTTTGAGGTCTGTTGGGGTAGCCAACTGTGACAACGCTCGGATTTTGGCCGGATTAGCTTTGATGCCTCTACTAGAGACGATGAATCCCAGGAGCTTTCCGGCTGGTACGCCGGAAACGTATTTTTTTGGATTAAGCTTGATGTCATATGTTTGGAGGTTGTCGAATGTGACCCTCAAGTCGTCTACTAGAGTTTCGACATGCTTGGTTTTAATGACCACGTCATCCATGTATGCCTCCACTGTTTTGCCGATCTGGTTTGCCAGACATGTCTGAATCATGCGCTGATATGTTGCGCCGGCATTTTTTAGCTCGAAGGGCATTGTGTTGAAGCAGAATGGGCCGTATGGTGTGATGAATGCCGTTGCGGCTTGGTCTGGCTCTGCCATTTTGATTTGATGGTAGTCGGAGTATGCGTCGAGGAAACACAGTGAATCGTGTCCTGCGGTAGCATCGATGATTTGATCGATGTGCGGGAGGGGGAAGGGATCCTTTGGGCAGGCCTTGTTAAGGTCCTTAACATCAACGCACAAGCGCCAGGATTTGTCCTTCTTTGGTACCATCACCAGGTTCGCTAGCTAGTCCGGATGTTTTATGTCTCTGATGAATCCGGCCTCCAATAGCTTGGCTAGTTCCTCTCCCATGGCTTGTCTTTTAGGCTCGGAGAAATGTCGAAGAGCCTGCTTGACTGGCTTGAATCCTTTTAGGATATTTAGGCTGTGTTCGGCCATCCTGCGTGGGATTCCTGGCATGTCTGAAGGGTGCCAGGCAAAAATGTCCTAGTTCTCGCGTAGGAACTCTCGCAGTGCGGCATCGACATCAGGGTCTAATTGTGCCCTGATGGAAGCTGTTTTTGTAGGGTCCGTTGGATGGACTTGGAATTTGACTATTTCGTCTGCCGGCTTAAAGGAGGTGGACTTGGATGTTTTATCGAGTATCACGTCATCCCTGTTCACCGTGGAGCGCAGCGCAGTTAGTTCTTCGGCCGCTAGGGCCTCGGATAGTGCCTCAAGGGCCAGTGCAGCTGTCTTATTTTCGGCGCGGAGTGCTATGTCCGGATCACTAACAAGAGTGATGATTCCATTGGGCCCGGGCATTTTGAGCTTCATGTACCAATAATGGGGTATGGCTTGGAAGATTGTAAACGCCTCCCGCCCTAATAGAGTGTGGTATCCGCTGCTGAACGGGGCCACTTGGAATGTAATTTCTTCGGACTTGTAATTATCCGGCGTGCCGAATACCACGCCTAGTGTGATTTTTCCAGCACAACGTGCTTCCCGACTGGTGTCATATTGTCGGAGGTTATCGATTGTAAGCCTCAAGTCGTTTACTAGGGATTCGACATGCCTTGATTTGACGACCACATCATCCACATACACCTCCACTGTTTTGCCGATCTGGTTTGCCAGACATGTTTGGATCATGCGCTGATATGTTGCGCCGGCGTTTTTCAGCCCGAAGGGCATTGTGTTGAAGTAGAATGGGCCGTATGGTGTGATGAATGCTATTGCAGCTTGGTCTGATTCTGCCATCTTGATTTGATGGTAACCGGAGTATGCGTCGAGGAAACACAACGAATCGTGTCCTGCGGTGGCATCGATAATTTGATCGATGCGGGGGAGGGGGAAGGGATCCTTTGGGCAAGCCTTGTTAAGGTCTTTAAAATCGACACACAGGCGCCAGGATTTGTCCTTCTTTGGTACCATCACTAGGTTTGCTAGCCAGTCCGGATGTTTTATTTCTCTGATGAATCCGGCCTCCAATAGCTTGGCTAGCTCCTCTCCCATAGCCTGTCTCTTGGGTTTGGAAAAACGCCGAAGGGCTTGTTTGACAGGTTTGAATCCTTTTAGGATATTTAAGCTGTGTTCGGGCAGCCTGCGTGGGATCCCTGGCATGTCTGAGGGGTGCCAGGCAAAAATGTCCCAGTTCTCTCGTAGGAACTCTCGCAGTGCGGCGTCTATATCAGGGTTCAGTCGTGCCCCGATGGAAGCTGTTTTATTGGGGTCCATTGGATGGACCTGGAATTTAACTATTTCGTCAGCTGGCTTGAAGGATGTGGATTTGGATCTCTTGTCGAGTATCACATCATCCCTGTTAACCGTGGAGCGCAGCGCAGTCAGTTCCTCGGCCGCTAAGGCTTCGGATAGTGCCTCAAGGGCTAATGCGGCCATCTTATTTTCAGCGCGGAGTGCTATGTCCGGATCACTAGCTAGAGTGATAATTCCATTCGGCCCGGGCATCTTAAGCTTCATGTACCCGTAATGGGGTATTGCTTGGAAGATTGTGAATGCTTCCTGCCCTAGTAAAGCGTGATGTCCGCTCTTAAACGGGACCACCTGAAACGTGACTTCTTCGGACCTGGAATTATCCAGCATGCCGAACACCACATCTAGTGTGATTTTTCCTGTGCAGCGCGCTTCCTGACTTGGGGATTATTCCTCTAAAGGTTGTGCTACTTTGCTCAATGCGGCTCCAGTCTATTTCCATCTTTTGAAGAGTTTCCTCATAGATGAGGTTTAATCCGTTGCCGCCGTCCATGAGTACCTTGGTGAGTCGAAAGCTGTCCACGATTGGACTGAGGACCAGTGTGGCTGGTGCTCGGGCTGTTCGGAATTTGGGTTCGTCACTGGCGGTGAAGGTAATAGCCGTGTCACTCCAAGGTTTTATTTCTGCTACGTGGCAGATTTCGGCTATGTTGCGGAGTGTTCGCTTGTGTCTATTATTTGACGCGAAGGTCTCAAAGACCGTTAACACCGCATTGTTGTCCACGGGATGGTGCTTTGTGGTTTTCGGGAGGAGTAGATCCTCACCACTTTTGGCCACCTGCCGGAGTATCCAACATGCTCTAGGGTTGTGCGTTGGTATTGCATCCGCTGTACTATGAATTTTGCAGGGTCCATTGAGCCATCCCTCCAGTACGGTTCCTTGCCCCGTAGAGGACTTTTTCTTTTTGGTAGTTAACCCAGGTGAATTGTGATAATGCACCCTTTTATTTCGGACTGGGTTTGTATTCAGGGCCGGATTATCCCCAAATTTTATTTCGGTTTTCCAGGCGCTTTCCATCGCACAGTACTTTCGTACTATGGACACCAAGTCGGCAAAGCGTGTAATTTCGCGATGACTTATGGCGTTGAGGATTCCCTTGTTCGTGCAATTATTGCAGAAGGATGAAATTGCGTCTTCCTCGCGGCAGTCCTTTATCCTGTTCATGATTAGGAGGAATCTGGCACAGTAATGGTGTACTGTTTCTTCGGGCTCTTGCCTAATTTGGGATAGATCACGTATGTTTGGGTGGGTGGGTGGAATTGAATCCGAATCCTTACCCAATCTGAGACTCAGAGGCCAAGGAGTTTCCGAACTCGAAGGTTTGGAGTCTTGGATGTTTTCCGATGAATCTAGCCCACTGCCTGATTCTAGGTTCAGGCCTTGAGTGACGTCCTCCCCTCTGCGGGTATCCGGCTTGGAGGGATCGGGAATCCGGACATAGCTAGTCCTTAAGATAGATGAAGGGTTGCCGCATTGTTCCTCCACCACTGCAACGTGATGGGTGACCTGGGGAGAGTTGATCTCTCTCAGATCGGGTTTAGGCCCAATCTGATCGTAGTTTGTAGCGACTCCCAGGGCGGTGATACGATCCAAGAGCTCGTTCAGGGAAGAGAGCTCCATTGGATCTAACTGCTCAGCGAGTTCCAAGTTGACGTGAAGATTGCTTTCGATGACCCAAGAAGTCATCGTCGGTGCAGCGGTCGAACGGGCGGTCATAAGAAAACCACCTAGTCGGAGAGTTTGGCCGATAGCCAAAGCTCCCTCAGCGATAGTGTCGTCTTTGAAGACAGGATGAGACATCCTTCCTGGTGGCGACGACACAGCGGAACTCTCAATGAAATCACCAATGTCGGTGTCAAAACCGGCGGATCTCAGGTAGGGGGTCCCGAACTGTGCGTCTAGGCCGGATGGCAACAGGAGGCAAGGGACATGAAGTTTTACCCAGGTTCGGGCCCTCTTGATGGAGGTAAAACCCTATGTCCTGCTTGATTAATATTGATGATATGGGTGTTACAAGAGTAGATCTACCACGAGATCAGAGAGGCTAAACCCTAGAATCTAGCCTATGGTATGATTGTATGTTGTGATTGTTGTCCTACGGACTAAAACCCTTCGGTTTATATAGACACCGGAGAGGGTTAGGGTTACACAAGGTCGGTTACAAAGGAGGAGATATCCATATACGTATTGCCTAGCTTGCCTTCCACGCCAAGTAGAGTCCCATCCGGACACGAGATGAAGTCTTCAATCTTGTATCTTCATAGTCTAACAGTCCGACCAATGGAGATAGTACGGCTGTCCGGAGACCCCCTAATCCAGGACTCCCTCAGACATCATAGATCACACCATATCTAATAAAGTACGATTATGACGTTTGGACACACCATTACGCTGTGCTGTTCCAGGTGGCGTGAGTTGCGAAACTATTCCACATTGTTTCAAATGAAGACCAAACTCGTAACCCAAATATTCGTCTCCGCGATCAGATTGTAGAAACTTTATTTTCTTGTTACGATGATTTTCCACTTCACTCTGAAATTCTTTGAACTTTTCAAATGTTTCAGACTTATGTTTCATCAAGTAGATATACCCATATCTGCTCAAATCATCTGTGAAGGTCAGAAAATAATGATACCCACCACGAGCCTCAACACTCATCGGATCATATACATCAGTATGTATTATTTCCAACAAGTTAGTTGCTCGCTCCATTGTTCTGGAGAACGGAGTCTTAGTCATCTTTCCCATGAGGCATGGTTCGCAAGCATCAAGTGGTTCATAATCAAGTAATTCCAAAAGTCCATCAGCATGGAGTTTCTTCATGCGCTTTACACAAATATGACCTAAATGGCAGTGCCACATATAAGTTGCACTATCATTATTAACTTTGCATCTCTTGGCTTCAATATTATGAATATGTGTATTACTATGATCGAGATTCAATAAACCATTTATATTGAGTGTATGACCATAGAAGGTTTTATTTATGTAAATAGAACAACAATTATTCTTTGACTTTAAATGAATAACCATATTGCAATAAACATGATCCAATCATATTCATGCTCGACGCAAACACCAAATAACATTTATTTTAGGTTCAACACTAATCCCAAAGGTAAAGGGAGTGTGCGATGGTGATCTTATCAACCTTGGAATCACTTCCAACTCACATCATCACCTCGCCCTTAACTAGTCTCTGTTTATTCTTCTACTCCCGTTTCGAGTTACCACTCTTAGCAACTGAACCAGTATCAAATACTGAGGGGTTGCTCTAAACACTAGTAAAGTACACATCAATAACATGTATATCAAATATACCTTTGTTCACTATGCCATCCTTCTTATCCGCCAAGTATCTAGGCCAGTTCCACTTCTAGTGACCATTTCCTTTGCAGTAGAAACACTCAGTTTCAGGCTTGGGTCTAGCTTTGGGCTTCTTCATGGGAGTGGCAACTTGCTTGCCATTCTTCTTGAAGTTCCCTTTCTTTCCCTTGCCCTTTTACTTGAAACTAGTGGTCTTGTCAACCATCAACACTTGATGCTTTTCTTGATTTCTACCTTCGCTGATTTCAGCATCGCGAAGAGCTCGGGAATCGTTTTCGTCATCCCTTACATATTATAGTTCATCACAAAGTTCTAGTAACTTGGTGATAGTGACTAGAGAACTTTGTCAATCACTATCTTATCTGGAAGATTAACTCCCACTTGATTCAAGCGATTGTAGTACTCAGACATTCTGAGCACATGCTCATTGGTTGAGCTATTCTCCTCCATCTTGTAGGCAAAATACTTGTCAAATGTCTCAAACCTTTTGACTCGGGCATGAGTCTGAAATACAAATTTCAGCTCTTGGAACATCTTATATGTTCCGTGGCATTCAAAACGTTTTTGAAGTCCCGGTTCCAAGCCGTAAAGCATGGTGCACTAAACTATCAAGTAGTCATCATACCGAGCTTTGCCAAACGTTCATAACGTCTGCATCTGCTCCTGCAATAGGTCTGTCACCTAGCGATGCATCAAGGACATAATACTTCTGTGCAGCAATGAGGATAATCCTCAACTCATGGAGCTAGTCCGCATCATTGCTACTAACATCTTTCAACTTATTTTTCTCTAGGAACATATCAAAAACAAACGGGGAGCTACACGCGAGCTATTGATCTACAACATACATATGCAAATACTATCAGGACTAAGTTTCATGATAAATCAAAGTTCAATTAATCGTATTACTTAAGAACACCCACTTAGATAGACATCCCTCTAGTCATCTAAATGATCGCGTCATCCATATCAACTAAACCATGTCAGATCATCACATGAGATGGAGTAGTTTTCAATGGTGAACATCACTATGTTGATCATATCTACTATATGATTCACGCTCGATCTTTCGGTCTCAGTGTTCCGAGGTCATATCTGCATATGCTAGGCTCGTCAAGTTTAACCTGAGTATTCTGCTTGTGCAAAACTGGATTTCACCCGTTGTATGTGAACGTAGAGCTTATCACACCCGATCATCATGTGGTGTCTCAGCACGAAGAACTGTCGCAACGGTGCATACTCAGGGAGAACACTTATACCTTGAGATTTTAGTGAGAGATCATCTTATAATGCTACCGCAGTACTAAGCAAAATAAGATGCATAAAAGATAAGCATCACATGCAATCAAATAAGTGATATGATATGGCCATCATCATCTTGTGCCTTTGATCTCCATCTCCAAAGCACCATCATGATCACCATCGTCACCGGCTTGGCACCTTGATCTCAATCGAAGCATCATTGTCGTCTCGCCAGCTATTGCTTCTACGACTATCACTACCGCTTTGTGATAAAGTAAAGTAATTACATGGCGATTGCATTTCATACAATAAAGCGACAACCATAAGGCTCTTACCAGTTGCCGATAACTTTTACAAAACATGATCATCTCATACAACAATTTATATATCATCACATCTTGACCATATCACATCACAGCAAGCCCTGCAAAAACAAGTTAGACGTCCTCTACTTTGTTGTTGAAAGTTTTACATAGCTGCTACGGGCTTCTAGCAAGAACCGTTCTTACCTACGCATCAAAACCACAATGATTTTTCGTCAAGTGTGTTGTTTTAACCTTCAACAAGGACCGAGCGTAGTCAAACTCGATTCAACTAAAGTTGGAGAAACAGACACCCACTAGCCACCTGTGTGCGAAGCACGGCGGTAGAACCAGTCTCATGAACGCGGTCATGTAATGTCGGTCTGGGCCGCTTCATCCAACAAAACCGCTGAATCAAAGTATGACATGCTGGTAAGCAGTATGACTATTATTGCCCACAACTATTTGTGTCCTACTCGTGCATATAACATGTACGCATAGACCTGGCTCTAATACCACTATTGGGGAACGTAGTATTTCAAAAAAAAAATCCTCCGATCACGCAAGATCTATCTAGGAGAAGCATAGCAACGAGCGAGGAGAGTGTGTCCACGTACCCTCGTAGATCAAAAGTGGAAGCGTTTAGTAACGCGGTTGATGTAGTCGAACGTCTTCGTGATCCAACCAATCAAGCACCGAACGCACGACACCTCCGCGATCTGCACATGTTCAGCTCGGTGACGTCCCTCGAACTCATTAGTCACATTGCTTGCAAGGATTATCATGATGTGTATTACCGAGAAGGCCCAGAGATACCTCTCCGATACTCGGAGTGACAAATCCTAATCTCGATCTATGCCAACCCAACAAATACCTTAGGAGATACCTGTAGAGCATCTTTATAATCACCGAGTTACGTTGTGACGTTTGATAGTACACATGGTATTCCTCCGGTATCCGGGAGTTGCATAATCTCATAGTCGAAGGAATATGTATTTGACATGAAGAAAGCAATAGCATAAAACTGAATGATCAACATGCTAAGCTAACGGATGGGTCTTGTCCATCACATCATTCTCTTAATGATGTGATCACGTTCATCAAATGACAACACATGTCCATGGTTAGGAAATTAAACCATCTTTGACTAACGAGCTAGTCTAGTAGAGGCTTACTAGGGACACGGTGTTTTTTCTATGTAGCCACACATGTATCAAGTATCCGGTTAATACAATTCTAGCATGAATAATAAACATTTATCATGATATAAGGAAATATAAAATAACAACTTTATTGTTTTCCTCTAGGGCATATTTCCTTCACACAAAGCACCTCTTCCCATTGCAAGATAAATATATCAAGTTTGCCAAACCAAACCCAAATATCGGAGAAGAAATGTGAGGCTATAATCAATCATGCATATAAGAGATCAAAGAAGACTGAAATAACTTTCATGGATAAAAAGATAGATCTGATCATAAACTCAAAGTTCATCGGATCCCAACAAACACATCGCAAAAAGAGTTACATCATATGGATATCCAAGAGACCATTGTATTGAGAATCAAACGAGAGAGAGGAAGCCATCTAGCTACTAACTACGGACCCGTAGGTCTACAAAGGAATACTCACGCATCATCAGAGAGGCACCAATGGACACGATGCACCCCTCCATGATGGTGTCTAGATTGGATCTGGTGGTTCTGGAACTTGCGATGGCTGGAATTGATTTTCATCGACTCCCCTAGGGTTTGTGGAATATTGGGGTATTCATAGAGTAAAGAGGCGGTCCGGGGGCACCCGAGGTGGGCATAATCCACCAGGGCGCGCCTGGGCCTCCAAGCGCGCCCTAGTGGGTTGTGCTCCCCTCGGAGTAGACCCTAGGTGCTTCTTCGGCCCACTGGATGTCTTCTGGTCCAAAAAAATCCACAAAAAGTTTTGCTGCGTCTGGACTCCGTTTCGTATTGATTTCCTGCGATGTAAAAAACATGCAAAAAAAACAACAACTGGCACTTGGCACTATGTCAATAGGTTAGTACCAAAAAAATTATATAAAATGATTATAAAACATCCAAGAATGATAATATAACATCATAGAACAATAAAAAATTATAGATACGTTGGAGATGTATCAGCCACCTCGTGTGCCCTCTGGACTCTGTTTTCTTGCACAATACTTCTTTTGGTCGGTAAAAATTCACTATATAATCCCTTGAAGGTTTTGACCACCGTACCACGGCAAAATCCTCTGTTCTTGTTTCGTGTTGTTTTCCTGGCAGATCGGAAAATATGTCATCTCAAGATTCAGAGGGAGAAAGCTATGTTGTTGATTTCATCCCTAACCCAAAAATCTATTGGGAGGTGGAACATTATGGCTGGACCACGGAGGAGGAGGAGGACTCCAACATGGATAGAACAAGGGAAGATAGTTCTGATGAAGAGGATGATCCACTACCTCAACCTGGCGATATGCATGTGGAGTTCAAGAAGTCAAGCCTTCCTAAGGTCCAATCTATCCCACCACATTTTTGTTGGGGAACGTAGTAATTTCAAAAATTCTCCTACGCACACACAGGATCATGGCGATGCATAGCAACGAGAGGGGAGAGTGTTGTCCACGTACCCTCGTAGACCGTTAAGTGGAAGCGTTATGACAACGTGGTTGATGTAGTCGTATGTCTTCACGATCGACCAATCCTCAGTACTGAACGTACGGCACCTCCACGTTCAGCACACATTCAGCTCGGTGATGTCCCACGAACTCACGATCCAGTAGAGCTCGGGGAAGACTTTCGTCAACACGACGGCGTGGTGATGATGTTGATGAAGTCACCACGGCAGGGCTTCGCCTAAACACCGCTACAGTATGACCGACGTGGATTATGGTGGAGGGGGGCACCGCACACGGCTGGGAGAGATCTTTGTCATCAACTTGTGTGTCTAGAGGTGCCCCCTTACCACTGTATATAAGGGAACAAGGGGTAGGCCGGCCAGCCCTTGTTGGCGCGCCTAGGAGGAGGAATCCTCCTCCTAGTAGGAGTAGGATTCCTCCCTTTCCTACTCCTACTAGGAGGGGGAAATGCAGGGAGAGAAAGAGAAGGAAAGGGGGGCGCCACCCCCCTTCTCCTAGTCCAATTCAGACAAGGGGAAGGGGTGCGCTACCTGCCCTAGGCCGGCCCCTCTCCCTTTCCCTTATGGCCCAACAAGGCCCATTAGCCCCCGGGGGGTTCCGGTAACCCCTCCGGTACTCCGGTAAAATCCCGATTTCACCTGGAACTATTCCGATGTCCAAATGTAGGCTTCCAATATATCAATCTTTATGTCTCAACCATTTCGAGACTCCTCGTCATGTCCATGATCAAATCTGGGACTCCGAACTACCTTCTGTACATCAAAACATATAAACTCATAAAACCGATCATCATAGAACTTTAAGCGTGCGGACCCTACGGGTTCGAGAACTATGTAGACATGACAGAGACACGTCTCCGGTCAATGACCAATAGCGGAACCTGGATGCTCATATTGGTTCCTACATATTCTACGAAGATCTTTATCGGTCAAACCGCACAACACTATACGTTGTTCTCTTTGTCATCGGTATGTTACTTGCCCGAGATTCGATCGTCGGTATCCCAATACCTAGTTCAATCTCGTTACCGGCAAGTCTCTTTACTCGTTCCATAATACATCATCCTATAACTAACTCATTAGTTATCATGCTTGCAAGGCTTATAGTGATGTGTATTACCAAGAGGGCCCAAAGATACCTCTCCGACAATCGGAGTGACAAATCCTAATCTTGATCTATGCCAACTCAACAAGTACCATCGGAGACACCTGTAGAGCACCTTTATAATCACCCAGTTATGCTGTGACTTTTGGTAGCACACAAGGTGTTACTCCGGTATTCGGGAGTTGCATAATCTCATAGTCATAAGAACATGTATAAGTCATGAAGAAAGCAATAGCAGTAAACAAACGATCAAGTGCTAAGCTAACGAAATGGGTGAAGTCAATCACATCATTCTCCTAATGATGTGATCCCATTGATCAAATAACAACTGATGTCTATGGTTAGGAAACTTAACCATCTTTGATCAATGAGCTAGTCAAGTAGAGGCATACTAGTAACACTATGTTTGTCTATGTATTCACACATGTATTATGTTTCTGGTTAATACAATTCTAGCATGAATAATAAACATTTATCAAGAACTAAGGAAATAAATAATAACTTTATTATTTCCTCTAGGGCATATTTCCTTTAGTCTCCCACTTGCACTATAGTCAATAATCTAGATTACACAGTAATGATTTTAACACCCATGGAGCCTTGGTGCTGATCATGTTTTGCTCGTGGAAGAGGCTTAGTCAACGGGTCTGCAACATTCAGATCCGTATGTATCTTGCAAATCTCTATGTCTCCCACCTGGACTTCATCCCGGATGGAGTTAAAGTGTCCCTTGATGTGCTTGGTTCTCTTGTGAAATCTGGATTCCTTTGCCAAGGCAATTGCACCGGTATTGTCACAAAAGATTTTCATTGGACCCGATGCACTAGGTATGACACCTAGATCGAATATGAACTCCTTCATCCAGACTCCTTCATTCGCTGCTTCCAAAGCAGCAATGTACTCCGCTTCACATGTAGATCCCACCACGACGCTCTATTTAGAACTGCTCCAACTGTCAGCTCCACCGTTTAATATAAACACGTATCCGGTTTGCGATTTAGAATCGTCCGGATCAGTGTCAAAGCTTGCATCTACGTAACCATTTACGATGAGCTCTTTGTCACCTCCATAAACGAGAAACATATCATTTGTCCTTTTCAGGTACTTCAGGATGTTCTTGACCGCTGTCCAGTGATCCACTCCTGGATTACTTTGGTACCTCCCTGCTAGGCTAATAGCAAGGCACACATCAGGTCTGGTACACAGCATTGCATACATGATAGAGCCTATGGCTGAAGCATAGGGAACACTTTTCATTTTCTCTCTATCTTCTGCCGTGGTCGGGCATTGAGTCTTACTCAACTTCACACTTTGTTATACAGGTAAGAACCCTTTCTTAGCTTGATCCATTTTGAACTTCTTCAAAACTTTATGAAGGTATGTGCTTTGTGAAAGTCCAATTAAGCGTCTTGATCTATCTCTATAGATCTTGATGCCCAATATATAAGCAGATTCACCGAGGTCTTTCAATGAAAAACTCTTATTCAAGTATCCTTTTATGCTATCCAAAAAATTTATATCATTTCCAATCAACAATATGTCATCCACATATAATATTAGAAATGCTACATAGCTCCCACTCACTTTCTTGTAAATACAGGCTTCTCCAAAAGTCTGTATAAAACCATATGCTTTGATCACACTATCAAAACGTTTATTCCAACTCCGAGAGGCTTGCGCCAGTCCATAAATGGATCGCTGGAGCTTGCACACTTTGTTAGCTCCCTTTGGATCGATAAAACCTTCAGGTTGCATCATATACAACTCTTCTTCCAGAAATCCATTCAGGAATGCAGTCTTTACATCCATTTGCCAAATTTCATAATCATAAAATGCGGCAATAGCTAACATGATTCGGACAGACTTAAGCATCGCAACAGGTGAGAAGGTCTCATCGTAGTCAACTCCTTGAGCTTGTCGAAAACCTTTCGCAACAAGTCGAGCTTTGTGGACCGTAACATTACCGTCAGCGTCTGTCTTTTTCTTGAAGATCCATTTGTTCTCAATGGCTTGTCGATCATCGGGCAAGTCAACCAAAGTCCACACTTTGTTCTCATACATGGATCCCATCTCAGATTTCATGGCCTCAAGCCATTTTGCGGAATCTGGGCTCATCATCGCTTCCTCATAGTTCGTAGGTTCATCACGGTCAAGTAACATGACTTCCAGAACTGGATTACCGTACCACTCTGGTGCGGATCTTGCTCTGGTTGACCTACGAGGTTTGGTAGTAACTTGATCTGAAGTTTCATGATCATCATCATTAGCTTCCTCACTAATTGGTGTAGATGTCACAGAAACCGGTTTCTGTGATGAACTATTTTCCAGTAAGGGAGCAGGTACAGTTACCTCATCAAGTTCTACTTTCCTCCCGCTCACTTCTTTCGAGAGAAACTCCTTCTCTAGAAAGCATCCATTCTTAGCAACGAATATTTTGCCTTCGGATCTGTGATAGAAGGTGTACCCAATAGTTTCCTTTGGGTATCCTATGAAGACACATTTCTCCGATTTGGGTTCGAGCTTATCAGGTTGAAGCTTTTTCACATAAGCATCGCAGCCCCAAACTTTAAGAAATGACAACTTTGGTTTCTTGCCAAACCATAGTTCATAAGGCCTCGTCTCAACGGATTTTGTTGGTGCCCTATTTAACGTGAATTCAACCATCTCTAAAGCATAACCCCAAAACGATAGCGGTAAATCAGTAAGAGACATCATACATCACACCATATCTAGTAAAGTACGATTACGACGTTCGGACACACCATTACGTTGTGGTGTTCCGGGTGGCGTGAGTTGCGAAACTATTCTGCATTGTTTCAAATGTATGCCAAACTCGTAACTCAAATATTCTCCTCCATGATAAGATTGTAGAAACTTTATTTTCTTATTACGATGATTTTCCACTTCACTCTGAAATTCTTTGAACTTTTCAATGTTTCATACTTATGTTTCATTAATTAGATATATCCATATCTACTTAAGTCATCTGTGAAGGTGAGAAAATAACGATACCCGCCACGAGCCTCAATATTCATCGGACCACATACATCAGTATGTATGATTTCCAACAAATTTGTTGCTCGCTCCATAGTTCCGGAGAACGGCGTTTTAGTCATCTTGCCCATAAGGCATGGTTCACAAGTACCAAGTGATTCATAATCAAGTGATTCCAAAAGTCCATCAGTATGGAGTTTCTTCATGTGCTTTATACCAATATGACCCAAACGGCAGTGCCTCAAATAATTTGCACTATCATTATCAACTCTGCATATTTTGGCTTCAACATTATGAATATGTGTATCACTACTATCGAGATTCAGCAAGAATAGACCACTCTTTAAGGGTGCATGACCATAAAAGATATTACACATATAAATAGAACAAACATTATTCCCAGATTTAAATGAATAACCATCTCGCATCAAACAAGATCCAGATATAATGTTCATGCTTAACCCTGGCACCAAATAACAATTATTTAGGTCTAAAACTAATCCCGAAGGTAGATGTAGAGGTAGCGTGCCGACGGCGATCACATCGACTTTGGAACCATTTCCCACGCGCATCGTTACCTCGTCCTTAGCCAGTCTTCACTTAATCCGTAGTGCCTGTTTCGAGTTGCAAATATTAGCAACAGAACCAGTATCAAATACCCAAGTGCTACTGCGAGCTCTGGTAAGGTACACATCAATAACATGTATATCACATATACCTTTGTTCACCTTGCCATCCTTCTTATCCGCCAAATACTTGGGGCAGTTCCGCTTCCAGTGACCAGTCTGTTTGCAGTAGAAGCACTCAGTCTTAGGCTTAGGTCTAGACTTGGGTTTCTTCTCCTGAGCAGCAACTTGTTTGCCGTTCTTCTTGAAGTTCCCCTTCTTCTTCCCTTTGCCCTTTTTCTTATTGACCATCAACACTTGATGCTCCTTCTTGATTTCTACCTCCGCGGCCTTTAGCATCGCGAAGAGCTCGGGGATTGTTTTATTCATCCCTTGCATATTATAGTTCATCAAGAAGCTTTTGTAGCTTGGTGGCAGTGATTGAAGAACTCTGTCAATGACACTATCAACAGGAAGATTAACTCCCAGTTGAGTCAAGTGATTATGATACCCAGACATTTTGAGTATATGCTCACTGACAGAACTATTCTCCTCCATCTTGCAGCTATATAACTTATTGGAGATTTCAAATATCTTAATCCGAGCATTTGCTTGAAATATTAAGTTCAACTCCTAGAACATCTCATATGCTCCATGACGTTCAAACCGTCATTGAAGTCCCAGTTCTAAGCCGTAAAGCATGGCACACTGAACTATCGAGTAGTCACCAGCTTTGCTCTACCAGACATTCATAATATCTGGTGTTGCTCCTACAGTAGGTTTGGCACTTTAGCAGTGATTCCAGGACATAATTCTTCTGTGCAGCAATGAGGATAATCCTCAAGTTACGGACCCAGTCCGTGTAATTTCTACCATCATCTTTCAACTTTGCTTTCTCAAGGAACGCATTAAAATTCAACGGAACAATAGCACGGGCCATCTATCTACAACAACATAGATAAGCAAAATACTATCAGGTACTAAGTTCATGATAAATTTAAGTTCGATTAATCATATTACTTAAGCACTCCCACTTAGATAGACATCCCTCTAATCATCTAAGTGATCACGTGATCCATATCAACTAAACCATAACCGATCATCACGTGAAATGGAGTAGTTTTCTATGGTGAACATCACTATGTTGATCATATCTACTATATGATTCACGCTCGACCTTTTAGTCTTAGTGGTCTGAGGCCATATCTGCATATGCTAGGCTCGTCAAGTTTAACCCGAGTATTCTGCGTGTGCAAAACTGGCTTGCACCCGTTGTAGATGGACGTAGAGCTTATCACACCCAATCATCACGTGGTGTCTTGGCACGACGAACTTTGGCAATGGTGCATACTCAGGGAGAACACTTTTATCTTGAAATTTAGTGAGAGGTCATCTTATAATGCTACCGTCAAACAAAGCAGAATAAGATGCATAAAGGATAAACATCACATGCAATCAATATAAGTGATATGATATGGCCATCATCATCTTGTGCTTGTGATCTCCATCTCCGAAGCACCATCATGATCAACATCATCATCGGCGTGACAGCTTGATCTCCATCGTAGCATCAGTGTCGTCTCGCCAACTATTGCTTCTACGACTATCGCTACCGCTTAGTGATAAAGTAAAGCAATTAGAGGGCGATTGCATTGCATACAATAAAGCGACAACCATATGGCTCCTGCCAGTTGCCGATAACTCTGTTACAAAACATGATCATCTCATACAATAAATATAGCATCATGTCTTGACCATATCACATCACAACATGCCCTGCAAAAACAAGTTTGACGTCCTCTACTTTGTTGTTGCAAGTTTTTACATGGCTTCTACGGGTTGAGTAAGAACCGTTCTTACCTACGCATCAAAACCACAAGGATAGTTTGTCAAGTTAGTGATGTTTTAACCTTATCAAGGACCGGGCATAGCCACACTCGGTACAACTAAAGTTGGAGAAACTGACACCCGCCAGCCACCTGTGTGCAAACCACGTCAGTAGAACCAGTCTCGCGTAAGCGTACGCGTAATGTCGGTCCAGGCCACTTCATCCAACAATACCGCCGAACCAAAGTATGACATGCTGGTAAGCAGTATGACTTGTATCGCCCACAACTCACTTGTGTTCTACTCGTGCATATAACATATACGCATAAAACCAGGCTCGGATTCCATTGTTGGGGAACGTCGTAATTTAAAAAATTCTCATACGCACACACAGGATCATGGTGATGCATAGCAACGAGAGGGGAGAGTGTTGTCCACGTACCCTCATAGACCGTTAAGAGGAAGCATTATGACAACGCGGTTGATGTAGTCGTACGTCTTCACGATTGACCGATCCTCAGTACCGAACATACGGCACCTCCGCGTTCCGCACACGTTCAGCTCGGTGACGTCCCACGAACTCACGATCCAGTAGAGCTCGAGAAGAGTTTCGTCAGCTTGACGGCATGGTGACGATGTTGATGAAGTTACCGCAGCAGGGCTTCGCCTAAACACCGCTATAGTATGACCGAGGTGGATTATGGTGGAGGGGGGCACTGCACACGGCTGGGAGAGATCTTTGTGATCAACTTGTGTGTCTAGAGGTGCCCCTTGCCCATGTATATAAAGGAGCAAGGGGGAGGCCGGCCGGCCCTTGTTGGCGCGCCTAGGAGGAGGAATCCTCCTCCTAGTAGGAGTAGGATTCCTCCCTTTCCTACTCCTACTAGGAGGAGGAAAGGCAGGGAGAGAAAGAGAAGGAAGGGGGGCGCCGCCCCCCCCCCCTTCTCCTAGTCCAATTCAGACAGGGGGAAGGGGCGCCCTACCTGCCCTAGGCCGGCCCCTCTCCCTTTCCCTTATGGCCCAACAAGGCCCATTAGCCCCCAGGGGGTTCCGGTAACCCCTCCGGTACTCCGGTAAAATCCCGATTTCACCCGGAACTATTCCGATGTCCAAATGTAGGCTTCCAATATATCAATGTTTATGTCTCGACCATTTCGAGACTCCTCGTCATGTCCGTGATCAAATCCAGGACTCCGAACTACCTTCTGTACATCAAAACATATAAACTCATAAAACTGATCGTCACAGAACTTTAAGCATGCGGACCCTACGGGTTCGAGAACTATGTAGACATGACCTAGACACATCTCCGGCCAATAACCAATAGCGGAACCTGGATTCTCATATTGGTTCCTACATATTCTACGAAGATCTTTATCGGTCAAACCGCACAACACTATACGTTGTTCTCTTTGTCATCGGTATGTTACTTGCCCGAGATTCAATCGTCGATATCCCAATACCTAGTTCAATCTCATTATCGGCAAGCCTATTTACTCGTTCCGTAATACATCATCCCATAACTAACTCATTAGTTATCATGCTTGCAAGGCTTATAGTGATGTGTATTACCGAGAGGGCCCAGAGATACCTCTCCGACAATCGGAGTGACAAATCCTAATCTTGATCTATGCCAACTCAACAAGTACCATCGGAGACACCTATAGAGCACCTTTATAATCACACAGTTACGTTGTGACATTTAATAGCACACAAAGCGTTCCTCCGGCATTCGGGAGTTGCATAATCTCATAGTCATAAGAACATGTATAAGTCATGAAGAAAGCAATAGCAGTAAACAAACGATCAAGTGCTAAGCTAACAGAATGGGTCAAGTCAATCACATCATTCTCCTAATTATGTGATCCCATTGATCAAATAACAACTCATGTCTATGGTTAGGAAACTTAACCATCTTTGATCAATGAGCTAGTCAAGTAGAGGCATACTGGTGACATGATGTTTGTCTATGTATTCACACATGTATTATGTTTCCGGTTAATACAATTCTAGCATGAATAATAAACATTTATCATGAAATAAGGCAATAAATAATAACTTTATTATTGCCTCTAGGGCATATTTCCTTCAGTTTTTCGTAGGACAGCAAGGTGGCATTATGCAATAAGATAATGAAACTCAAGCTCGAGAATGAGGATCTAATGAAGGAAAATTTTAGCCTCAGAAGCAAGCTGGAGAAGAAGAATGGAACAACTCCATCATCACCACCGCCGAAGAAAGAGACATAAATACATGGGTATGGGCACTCCCCTGGCAACTGTCGAGCTTGGGGGAGATGCCCCGTGATACGTCTCCAACGTATCTATAATTCTTTATTGCTCCATGCTATATTATCTACTGTTTTGGACTATATTGGGCTTTATTTTCCACTTTTATATTATTTTTGGGACTAACCTATTAACCGGAGGCCTAGCCCAGAAGTGCTGTTTTTTGCCTATTTCAGTATTTCGGAGAAACAGAATATCAAACGGAGTCCAAACGGAATAAAACCTTCAGGAACGTGATTTTCTCACTGAACATGATCCAGGAGACTTGGACCCTACTCCAAGGAGTCAAAGAGGCGGTCACGGTGGTGGGGGGCTCTTGGGCCCCTCGGTGGTCCACCGACGTACTCCTTCCTCCTATATATACCTACGTACCCCCAAACGATCAGAATAGGAGCCAAAACCTAATTCCACCGCCACAACTTTCTGTATCCACGAGATCCCATCTTGCGGCCTGTTCCGGAGCTCCACCGGAGAGGGCCGTCATCACCGAGGGCTTCTACATCATCATAGCCCCTCCGATGAAGTGTGATTAGTTTACCTCAGACCTTCGGGTCCATAGTTAGTAGCTAGATGGCTTCTTCTCTCTTTTTGGATCTCAATACAAAGTTCTCCCCCTCTCTTGTGGAGATCTACTCGATGTAATCTTCTTCTTTTTGCGGTGTGTTTGTTGAGACCGATGAATTGTGGGTTTATGATCAAGTCTATCTATGAATAATATTTGAATCTTCTCTGAATTCTTTTATGTATGGTTGGTTATCTTTGCAAGTCTCTTCGAGTTATCAGTTTTGTTTGGCCTACTAGATTGGTTTTTCTTGCCATGCACTAGTAGAAAATGGGCCTATTGTCCCGGTTCGTAAGGGCCTTTTGTCCCGGTTCCTGAACCGGGACTAAAGGGTCGTTACTAATGCCCTGTCCCTTTAGTCCCGGTTCAGTCCAGAAGCGGGACAGATGGGCCTCCACGTGGCCTGTGCGCAGAGCCCAGGCAAGAGGGCCTTTGGCCTCGGTTGGTGGCACCAACCAGGACCAATAGGCATCCACGCGTCAGCATTTCTGTGGCTGGGGTTTTTGTTTTTTTTCGAAAGGGGGGGTTTGGGGGTTTTGGGGGGGTTAATTTAGGTGTTTCATATATTGTGTTAGCTAGCTATAATTAATAGAGAGAAGTGTCCTCTCTTATGTCTGTGCTTGGTTGACACTACGTACTATACATACGTATAGAGAGGACTAGACACGCTAGCTAGCTAGTAAGCAAATGAAGGAAACAAAAGATCGTCATGAACATATATGCATACAGAGAGAAGTGATATCGACCACCTCTCCTTCTGCGAGAGATTGGTCGAACAACAAGTTCTCGTATATCTATCCGGCACTACTGGCTACATATATACAATAATTATCTCTTACAAATATAGTCTCCTAACATACGGACGCATGGTCCACATAGTATTCTCCGTCTTCAGCGATCACGTGGTCAAGAAAGAATGCCGCCAATTCCTCTTGAATTGCTCGCATGCAAGCTGGTGCTAGGAGTTCGTCCCGCTTCCGAAACATCTAATTTGAAGAAGGGGGTCAATACATATATATATGAATGAAAGAAACTCAACACAAATGATGGTAATAAAATAAAATTGTGAATATTGTTATTTACGCACTTCATATTGTTCGTCAAAGTAGCCCTGCTCACAGGTCGTGTGGCGGATGGACTCGCAAACGTAGTATCCACAGAAATCATTCCCTTGTTCCTACCACAACCACTTTACAAGAAATAAAGGTCAATCAAACTGATAAGAAAGAATGCCAAATGGTATTGATGAAACTAGCGCTTGAATCACTAGGAGATGCGCGGAACATGCTACTATAGTACTTACTTTCGGGTGTCTAAATTCCAGCTTATTCAGCAGTCCCGGAGCTTTTTTGGTGAATTTTCTCCATACCCTGTCAGACAAAGAAAACAATTACTTGATATCAGAAATGAACAAAGTTGCTAATATGGTGGATAATGATCGATTTAACTTACTTCTCGAGCATTTGAGTCATGTCCGCATACTCCTGGGGATCTTTTCATTTAGAGTCCAAGACAGTTACTACTCCCTGCTCAAGCTTAATCTCTAGGAGAATATAGTGGAACCTGCGCACGCATGCATAACTCATCAATTACATTACTATAACCTTGACTAATATATAAGGGAAACCGAATATGCACAAGACAGTAACACTCACTTGAAGTTGTAAGGAAAGAGTATTATATCTTTGTTTTCATTTATTACCAACGATTGTATATGCGGCATGAAATTTAACCTCAGTTGCATCTATGATATTTGTGTTAATGAACCCAATATCACTGATTTGTCTTTTCTTCAATTCGACGATCTTCAATCTGCATAATATAGTGAGGATAATTATAAATACATGCAATGAAAGAGTTGAGCTATATAGAGAGACTTAATGATAGAAGTAGTACTACTTACAGACAGTAGCAGGTGACCGTTGCTTTATCGAGGGCCAATTGATTGAAAAACTAAAAGAACTCCTCAAATGGAACAGGCAACAGTTCAATTCCAATGAGGTCATGCTCCTTTTTAACTCTCACATACAAAGTATTCCTCCCCCAGACTCTCTGCAGGTTTTCAAGTACCAATCATGCAATCCTCGCATCATCGTTGATAGAGATCCTTCATCTTTGACGAGACGCTTCCCGTACTCGTATCTTTGTATCTGCACCTCCAAGAAATCATATTGTACATCGTCGGGCAGGTAATCTCCAAGATTGCTATAACCGGGCACCATCCTCGGATCATTAGCGACGATGTCGCTAGGCACCTTGAGTGGGGGGCACGATTGCTTCGCTTGTTCGCCGAGCTGAGCAATTTGTTTCCCAGCTCATCGTTCTTTCATCCTTTGAGCACTGACAGTACTTCCCGACCACTCCGCTTCGGCAAATGCCTTTCCAATAATGCGCTCATAGTTGCCTTTCAGCGGAGACTTGGGTGGTTTTGTCAGTGCAGCCAGAGTGTGCTTCGCTTTCCCCGGATCTACCTTCTCCTCCGGAGGTGGATGTTTCTTTGCTTTCACCCCTTCAAAGAAGTTCCTCACTTCTTCTCGCGCGATCTCGACGTTCTCCTCCGGGGTCCTTTTGTATGGTAACTTCTCTGGAGTCTTCAGAGAAGGACCGAATCTGTATGTCCTCCCGCCTCTGGCTGTACTGCTAGACGCCGGCAGAGTAGATGGAGCTGTTGTCTTCTTTACTTGCTTACGAGGCGGAGGAGAAGGACTACGACACGTCGGAGCAGCTGGAGCGGCGGCGGGTCTCTTTCGCCCTTGCTGACGAGGCGGAGAAGGAGGAGGCTGGCTGCTCGGGCGCGCCGGCGCAGGCGGAGAAGGAGGCAGAGTGCCGCCACGCGCCGGAGAAGGAGCCGACCGACTGCCCTGATCGTTACTCGCCGGAGGAGGAGGCGGTGGAGGAAGCGGAGTGCCCTGACTCGCCGGAGGATGAGCTCCTTCCGCCATAGGCATGGAGTCTTCAAACCAGAACCCAGCCGAGTCTCCCCTTCACCAGTAGGGTGGTCAACCTGGAGGTCCTCAAATCCCTCCGTTATTTCATCCACCATCACCCTAGCATATCCTTCTGGAATCGGCCGGCAGTGAAAAGTTGCGCCGGGTTCAGTAGGAAAAACATAGCCAACAGCCGCCTTGACCTTCATATTAATCCATTGCGTCATAAGGTGGCAATTTTGAGATTCCGTGATAGCATCCACGGGATAGCTGGCAGGAGTCGTCAATACATGCTCCGGCTAAAGCAGCTCGCTGGAAGCCACACTGCTTCTCCGCTGAGATGGCGGGGTAGCTTCAGGGGAAGCTTCGGCAGTTCGTTTGTTGCGATTTGCTTCTCATTCCTCTATCGCTTGTACCCTAGCGTGCAGCGCCTGCAGTTGGGTCTGCTCCACTTTCTTCCTCCTCTCGTGGCATTTGTAACCGCCTGTGTCCGGAAACCCAGCCTTCCATGGAATGGAGCCTGGCGTGCCTTGTGTCCGTCCAGGGTGCTCAGGATTCCCGAGGGCCATTGTGGGCTCGTCGTTCTCTTTGTCTGGAACGAACGTCCCTTGCTGCGCTGCTTCCATATAGTGCTTAAGCCTCTTGACTGGTATTTCCATTTGCTCGTCCGTCCAAATGCACTTCCCTGATACAGGGTCCAAGGTTCCGCCAGCCCAGAAGAACCAAGTCCGGCAACGGTCTGGCCAGTTAATTGTCTCTGGTTCGATCCCTTTATCAACCAGATCATTCTCAGCCTTGGCCCACTTAGTCCGGGCTACGAGGTAGCCACCTGACCCCGTGTGATGGTGATTCTTCTTCTTCGCAGCATTTTGCTTGTTTGTCGCCGACATCTTCTTACTCTTTTCCGATGTCGTGTGGACCACAAATGTGGGCCAGTGATCTCTGATCTTCTCATATCTGCCCTTGAATTCTGGTGTCTCTTTTTTATTGACAAACTTATTCAGCTCTTTCTTCCACCTCCTGAATAGGTCTGCCATCCTCTTAAGAGCAAAAGACTTGATTAATTGCTCTTTAACTGGCTTCTCCGGATCATCCTCTGGTGGTAGGGTGAAATTTGACTTTAGCTCAGTCCAAAGATCATTTTTCTGCATATCATTGACATAAGACACCTCAGGGTCTTCTGTAGCCGACTTTAACCATTGCTGGATGCTGATCGGGATCTTGTCCCTAACCAGAACCCCGCAATGAGCAACAAATGTGTTCTTTGTCCGGATGGGTTCAATCGGTTGGCCGTCGGGCGCGATTGCTATGATCTCAAACCTTTCATCCGAGCTCAACTTTTTCTTCGGGCCTCGTCTCTTTACCGAAGTTGTGCTCGATCCGGAGGGCTAGAAAAAAGAACAAAGACTTAATTAATATGTGTACATACCAAAATAATGAATGCATCAATTAGCTACTCAGCACAGGCTTAACTAATATATATACCTGGCCAGACTCGGTTCGGTCACCGGAGTCGTCATCACAGTCTCCTTCTTGCACCAACATTGGGTCACCGGAGCCGTCCTCACGGTCTCCTTGCACCGGCATTGGGTCACCGGAGCCATCATAATCATAGCCAGCTGCTTCCAGACCATCGGTGTCGTTGAGAAACAACGAGCAGACGGCATCACTTCCTCGTGCGATTATGTCCCCCAACAACTCTTCTTGTACTTCGTCTTGGGCGGTGTCCATAGTTTCTACAAATATTTACAACATGGCAATTATTATTCAAACATGACAGATGGATATATTAGTGGCAAACGTAGAACTAATATTAATTAGTGGCCTCGATGCTGCTTCTCTAGGGTTTGGGGTGGCCTCGACAATGCTTCAAGGGTTTGGGGTATATCGACAATGACGACATACGTACATGGGAAAATAATATTATCGGGGAGGGGTATA
>NC_041380.1:487073031-487087981 GCF_002162155.2 Triticum dicoccoides
TTCTTTTTTTCTTTATTTTTAAATTCTTTTTGCTTTTAGGTCAGCAAAATTATAAACTTTCTGTTAGTGCCATTAGTTTTAGAAAAATTATAAACTTTCTGTTAGTGCCATTAGTTTTCAAATTTGAATTCTTTGAAATTTGTATGAATCAGAAGTTTTTTGATTAACTTTACTAAAAAATAAACATAGATGCACCTATAGAGAAAATTCGACCTAAATTCATAGTTTTCAAATGAACTCTGAAAAAGTTGGCATAGCATACTCATGTGTTACAAAGTTGGCATGGTATCATCATAATAGTTGCGGGAGAAAGCCTTCACTTTTTCTTCGCTTGTGTCATTTGCTTATTGCGCCGTAACCATGGATAATCTTCATCGTTTATCAGGATGCTTGGGTCAGCCTTGACATTGAAGGGAGGAATTTCATGAAACTTTTCATAATCTTCAGACATGTCTGTCTTGCCCTCCACTCCCAGGATGTCCCTTTTTCCTGAAAGAACTATGTGGCGCTTTGGCTCATCGTATGATGTATTCGCTTCCTTATATTTTCTTTTTCTCGGTTTGGTAGACATGTCCTTCACATAGATAACCTGTGCCACATCATTGGCTAGGACGAATGGTTCGTCAGTGTACCCAAGATTTTTCAGATCCACTGTTGTCATTCCGTACTGTGGGTCTACCTGTACCCCACCTCCTGACAGATTGACCCATTTGCACTTAAACAAAGGGACCTTAAAATCATGTTCATAGTCAAGTTCCCATATGTCCACTATGTAACCACAATATGTGTCCTTTCCCCTCTCGGTTGCTGCATCAAAGCGGACACTGCTGTTTTGGTTGGTGCTCTTTTGATCTTGGGCGATCGTGTAAAATGTATTCCCATTTATCTTGTATCCTTTGTAAGTCAATACAGTCAAAGATGGTCCCCTGGACAACAAGTACAGCTCATCACAAATAGTGTTGTCACCTCTGAGACGTGTTTCCAACCAACTGCTGAAAGTCCTGATGTGTTCACATTTAATCCAATCATCGCACTACTCCGGGTGTTTGGAGCGCAGACTGTTCTTGTGTTCATCGACATACGGGGTCACCAAGGTAGAGTTCTGTAGAACTGTGTAGTGTGCTTGAGACCAAGAATATCCGTCCCTACATATTATTGAGTCACTTCCAAGAGTGCCTTTTCCAGTCAGTCTCCCCTCATATCGCCATTTAGGGAGACCTATCTTCTTAAGGCCAGGAATGAAGTCAACACAAAACCCGATGCCATCCTTTGTTTGATGGCCCATGGAGATGCTTCCTTCTGGCCTAGCGCGGTTACGGACATATTTCTTTAGGACTCCCATGAACCTCTCAAAGGGGAACATATTGTGTAGAAATACGGGCCCTAGAATGACAATCTCGTCGACTAGATGAACTAGGACGTGCGTCATGATATTGAAGAAGGATGGTGGGAACACCAGCTCGAAACTGACAAGACATTGCGCCACATCACTCCTTAGCCTTGGTACGATTTCTGGATCGATCACCTTCTCAGAGATTGCATTGAGGAATGCACATAGCTTCACAATGGCTAATCGGACGTTTTCTGATAGAAGCCCCCTCAATGCAACCGGAAGCAGTTGCGTCATAATCACATGGTAGTCATGAGACTTTAGGTTCTGGAACTTTTTTTCTGGCATATTTATTATTCCCTTTATATTCGATGAGAAGCCAGTCGGGACCTTCATACTGAGCAGGCATTCAAAGAAGATTTATTTCTCTTCTTCGTAAGAGCGTAGCTGGCAGGACCTTCATACTGCTTCGGAGGCATGCCGTCTTTTTCGTGCAAACGTTGCAGGTCCTCCCGTGCCTCAGGTGTATCTTTTTTCTTTCCATACACGCCCAAGAAACCTAGCAGGTTCACGCAAAGGTTCTTCGTCACATGCATCATGTCGATTGAAGAGCGGACCTCTAGGTCTTTCCAGTAGGGTAGGTCCCAAAATATAGATTTCTTCTTCCACATGGGTGTGTGTCCCTCAGCGTCATTCGGAACAGCTAGTGCGCCGGGACCCTTTCCAAAGATTACGTGTAAATCATTGACCATAGCAAGTACGTGATCAACGGTACGCATGGCAGGCTTCTTCCGGTGATCTGCCTCGCCTTTGAAATGCTTGCCTTTCTTTCGACATTGATGGTTGGTCGGAAGAAATCGACGATGGCCCAAGTACACATTCTTCCTGCATTTGTCCAGGTATATACTTTCAATGTCATCTAAATAGTGCGTGCATGCGTGGTATCCTTTGTTTGTCTGTCCTGAAAGGTTACTGAGAGCGGGCCAATCATTGATGGTCACGAACAGCAACGCCTTTAGGTTAAATTCCTCCTGTTTGTGCTCATCCCACGTACGTACACCGTTTCCATTCCACAGTTGTAAAAGTTCTTCAACTAATGGCCTTAGGTACCCACATCAATGTCGTTGCCGGGTTGCTTAGGGCCTTGGATGAGAACTGGCATCATAATGAACTTCCGCTTCATGCACATCCAAGGAGGAGGGTTATACATACATAGAGTCACCGGCTAGGTGCTATGATTGCTGCTCTGCTCCCCGAAAGGATTAATGCCATTCGCGCTTAAAGGAAATCATACATTCCTTGGGTCCTTTGCAAACTCATCCCAGTACTTTCTCTCGATTTTTCTCCACTGCGACCCGTCAGCGAGTGCTCTCAACTTCCCGTCTTTCTTACGGTCCTCACTGTGCCATCGCATCAGCTTGGCATCCTCTCTGTTTCTGAACATACGTTTCAACCGTGGTATTATAGGAGCATACCACATCACCTTTGCAGGAACCCTCTTCCTGGGGGGCTCGCCATCAACATCACCAGGGTCATCTTGTCTGATCTTATACCGCAATGCACCGCATACCGGGCATGCGTTCAGATCCTTGTATGCACCGCGGTAGAGGATGCAGTCATTAGGGCATGCATGTATCTTCTCCACCTCCAATCCTAGAGGGCATACGACTTTCTTTGCTGTGTATGTACTGTCGGGTAATTCGTTATCCTTTGGAAGCTTCTTCTTCAATATTTTCAGTAGCTTCTCAAATCCTTTGTCAGGCACAGCAGTCTCTGCCTTCCACTGCAGCAATTCCAGTACGGTACCGAGCTTTGTGTTGCCATCTTCGCAATTGGGGTACAACCCTTTTTTGTGATCCTCTAACATGCGATCGAACGTCAGCTTCTCCTTTTGACTTTTGCATTGCGTCCTTGCATCGACAATGACCCAGTGGAGATCATCATCATCGGGCACATCATCTGGTTCCTCTTGATCTTCAGCAGCTTCACCCGTTGCAGCATCATTGGGCACATCGTCTGGTTCCTCTTGATCTTCACCAGCCCCCCCCCCTCCCGGTTGCAGCATCACCGTATTCAGGGGGCACATAGTTGTCATCGTACTCTTCTTCTTTGCCGTCTTCCATCATAACCCCTATTTCTCCGTGCCTCGTCCAAACATTATAGTGTGGCATGAAACCCTTGTAAAGCAGGTAGGAGTGAAGGATTTTCTAGTTAGAGTAAGACATCGTATTCCCACATTCAGTGCATGGACAACACATAAAACCATTCTGCTTGTTTGCCTCAGCCGCATCGAGAAACTCATGCACACCCTTAATGTACTCAGAGGTGTGTCTGTCACCGTACATCCATTGTCGGTTCATTTGCGTGCATTATATATAATTAACTATCCAAATTAATAGAAGTTCATCATCACATTAAAACCAAAGTACATACATAGTTCTCATCTAACAACATATAGCTCTCTAGAGCATCTAATTAATTAAACCATACATTGAAACTATGTAAAACATTTCAATGCAAAAACAAATGCGATCATAATCGCAACCAAGGTAACAATTGATCCAACGAAATAATGATACCAAGCCTCGGTATGAATGGCATATTTTCTAATCTTTCTAATCTTCAAGCGCATTGCATCCATCTTGATCTTGTGATCATCAACGACATCCGCAACATGCAACTCCAATATCATCTTCTCCTCCTCAATTTTTTTTAATTTTTTCCTTCAAGAAATTGTTTTCTTCAACTAAATTTAACCTACTAGATTGATCTACTCCTCATCTTCTCCTCCTCATCATCTCCTCCTCAATATCATCTTCTCCTCCTCATCTTCGAATTATCAGTTTGGTTTGGCCTACTAGATTGATCTTTCTTGCAATGGGAGAAGTGCTTAGCTTTGGGTTCGATCTTGCGGTGTCCTTTCCCAGTGACAGAAGGGGCAACAACGCACATATTGCATCGTTGCCATCGAGGATAACAAGATGGGGTTTATTTCATATTGCATGAATTTATCTCTCTACATCATGTCATCTTGCTTAAATCGTTACTCTATTTATAACTTAATACTCTAGATGCATGCTGGATAGAGGTCGATGAGTGGAGTAATAGTAGTAGATACAGAATCGTTTCGGTCTACTTGTCACGGACATGATGCCTATATACATGATCATGCCTAGATATTCTCATAACTATGCTCAATTCTGTCAATTGCTCAACAGTAATTTGTTCACCCACCGTAGAATACTTATGCTCTTGAGAGAAGCCACTAGTGAAACCTATGGCCCCCGGGTATATTCTCATCATATTAATCTCCATCACTTTAATCTTGCTTTTCTTTTTACTTTGGCTTTGACTTTTCACTTTGCATCTCTATACCAAAAATACCAAAAATATTATATCTATCATATCTCACTCTCGTAAGTGACCGTGAAGGGATTGACAACCCCTAATCGCGTTGGTTGCGAGTAGCTATCGTTTTGTGCAGGTACGACGGACTTGAGCGTGGCCTCCTACTGGATTGATGCCTTGGTTCTCAAAAACTGAGGGAAATACTTACGCTACTTTGTTGCATCATCCTTTCCTCTTCAAGGAAATCCAACGCAAGCTCAAGAGGTAGCAAGAAGAATTTCTGGCACCGTTGCCGGGGAGTCTACGCAAAAAGTCAACATACCAAGTACCCATCACAATCCCTATCTCTCGCATTACATTAGTTGCCATTTGCCTCTCGTTTTCCTCTCCCCACTTCACCCTTGCTGTTTTATTCGCCCTCTCTTTCCCAATCTCCTTCCCCTCTTCCCTCTCTATTTGCCTCCTTTTTGCCGGTTTGCCTTTTTGTTTGCCCGTGTGTTGGATTGCTTGTTTGTCGCGATGGCTCAAGATACTACCAAATTGTGTGACTTCACCAATACCAATAATAATGATTTCCTTAGCACTCCGATTGCTCCTCTTGCCAATACTGAATCTTGTGAAATCAATACTGCTTTGTTGAATCTTATTATGAAAGATCAATTTGCCGGCCTTCCTAGTGAAGATGCCGCTACTCATCTGAATAGCTTCGTTGATTTATGTGATATGCAAAAGAAAAAAGATGTTGATTATGATGTCGTTAAATTGAAGCTATTTCCTTTTTCTCTTACAGATCGTGCTAAAGCTTGGTTTTCGTCTTTGCCTAAAAATAGTATTGATTCTTGGAACAAGTGCAAAGATGCTTTTATCTCTAAGTATTTCCCTCCCGCTAAGATCATCTCTCTTAGAAACGATATTATGAACTTTAAGCAACTTGATCATGAACATGTTGCACAAGCTTGGGAGAGAATGAAATTAATGATACATAATTGCCCTACTCATGGTTTGAATTTGTGGATGATTATACAAAAAAATTTATGCCAGATTGAATTTTGCTTCTAGAAATCTTTTAGATTCGGCCGTGGGAGGCACTTTTACGGAAATCACTTTAGGAGATGCTACTAAACTCCTAGATAATATTATGGTTAATTATTCTCAATGGCATACTGAAAGATCTTCTAATAAAAAAGTGCATGCGATAGAAGAAATCAATGTTTTGAGTGGAAAGATGGATGAACTTATGAAATTATTTGCTACTGAGAGTGTTTCTTCTGATCCTAATGATATGCTGTTGTCTACTTTGATTGAGAATAACAATGAATCTATGGATGTGAATTTTGTTGGTAGGAATAATTTTGGTAACAACGCTTATAGAGGGAATTTTAATCCTAGGCCATATCCTAGTAATCCTTCTAATAATTATGGGAATTCCTACAACAACTCTTATGGAAATTATAATAAGATGCCCTCTGAATTTGAGAATAGTGTTAAAGAGTTTATGAATTCACAAAAGAATTTTAATGCTTTGCTTGAAGAGAAATTGCTTAAAGTTGATGATTTGGCTAGGAACGTTGATAGAATTTCTCTTGAGGTTGATTCTTTAAAGCTTAGATCTATTCCTCCTAAGCATGATATCAATGAGTCTCTAAAATCCATGAGAATTTCCATTGATGAGTGCAAGGAAAGAACCGCTAGGATGCGTGCTTCCAAAGATGCCTTTATTAAAGCATGTTCTTTCAATTCCTACGAAAATCAAGATGAAGATCTAAAATTTATTGATGTGTCTCTTATTAAATCTTTGTTTTGCAATATGAATCTTGATGAAACTGAATATGATCTTCCTTTACCTAGAAGGCGTTCTAAAAATTCGGAGTATTTAGATCTTTATGATGAAATTGATGAAAGTGGGATTAAAAGAAATAAAAATCTAGATGTTGCTAAAACCACTATATTGGATTTCAAGGAATTTAATTATGAAAGTTGCTCTTTAATTGATTGTATTTCCTTGTTGCAATCCGTTCTAAATTCTCCACATGCTTATAGTCAAAAGAAAGCCTTCACCGAACATATTGTTGATGCCTTGATGCAATCTTATGAAGAAAAACTTGAGTTGAAAGTTTATATCCCTAGAAAACTCTATGATGAGTGGGAACCAACTATTAAAATTAAAATTAAAGATCATGAGTTTTATGCTTTGTGTGATTTGGGTGCTAGTGTCTCCACTATCCCCAAAACTTTGTGTGATTTGCTAGATTTCCACAATTTTGACGATTGCTCTCTAAACTTGCATCTTGCGGATTCTAATATTAAGAAATCTATGGGAAGGATTAATGATGTTCTTATTGTTGCAAATATAAATTATGTGCCCGTAGATTTCATTGTTCTTGATATAGATTGCAATCCTTCTTGCCCTATTATTCTTGGTAGACCTTTCCTTAGAACGGTTGGTGCGATTATTGATATGAAGGAAGGGAATATTAGATTTCAATTTCCATTAAAAAAGGGCATGGAACACTTTACAAGAAAGAAAATAAAATTTCCATATGAAACTATCATGAGAGCCACTTATGGATTGCCTACCAAAGATGGCAATACCTAGATCTATCTTCTCTTTTATGCCTAGCTAGGGGCGTTAAACGATAGCGCTTGTTGGGAGGCAACCCAATTTTATTTTTATTCCTTGCTTTTTGCCCCTGTTTAGTAATAAATAAATTATTTATCCTCTGTTTTGGTTGTGTTTTTTGTGTTTAATTAGTGTTTGTGCCAAGTAGAACCGTTGGGAAGACTTGGGGAAAGTCTTGTTGAACTTGCTGTAAAAAACAGAAACTTTAGCGCTCACGAGAACTGCTGTAATTTTTATTTGGAGAGTGATATTTAGTTAATTATTTTTGAAGATGATTAATAGATAAATTCCTCACATCCACAAATTTATTTTAGAATTTTTGGGGTTCCAGATATTGCGCTAGCTACAGATTACTACAGACTGTTCTGTTTTTGACAGATTCTGTTTTTTCGTGTGTTGTTTGCTTATTTTGATGAATCTATGGTTAGTAAAATAGTTTATAATCCATAGAGAAGTTGGAATACAGTAGGTATAACACCAATATAAATAAAGAATGAGTTCATTACAGTTCCTTGAAGTGGTTTTTTGTTTTCTTTCGCTAACGGAGTTCACGAGTTTTCTACTTTAAGTTTTGTGTTGTGAAGTTTTCAAGTTTTGGGTAAGTTCTTGTGATGGATTATGGAACAAGGAGTGGCAAGATCCTAAGCTTGGGGATGCCCATGGCACCCCCAAGATAATCCAAGGACACCAAAAAGTCTAAGCTTGGCGATGCCCCGGAAGGCACCCCCTCTTTTCGTCCACTTCCATCGGTAATTTACTTGGAGCTATATTTTTATTCACCAGCATGATATGTGTTTTGCTTGGAGCATCTTGTATTATTTGTGTCTTTGGTTGTTAGTGTGCCACAATAATCCTTGATGTACACACCTTTTGAGAGATCCATACATGAATTAGAATTTGATAGAATACTCTATGTGCTTCACTTATATCTTTTTGAGCTAAGTAGTTTTGCTCTATGTGCTTCACTTATATCTTTTGAGCGCTATAATTTTGCTCTGTGTGCTTAACTTAGATTTTTAGAGCATGGTGGTGGATTTGTTTTAAAGAAACTATTTATCTCTCATGCTTCACTTAAATTATTTTGAGAGTCTTAATAGCATGGTAATTTGCTTAATAATAACATGCTTGGTATTCAAGATTTTTGAAACTTTCTTTTGAGTGTGTTGAATACTAAGAAAAGTTGGATGCTTGATAATTGTTTTGAGATATGGAGGTAGTAATATCAAAGTCATGCTAGTAGAGTAATTGTGAATTTGAGAAGTGCTTGAGTTAAAGTTTGCAAGTCCCGTAGCATGCACGTATGGTAAACGTTATGCAACAAATTTGAAACATGAGGTGTTATTTGATTGTCCTCCTTATGAGTGGCGGTCGGGGACGAGCGATGGTCTTTTCCTACCAATCTATCCCCCTAGGATCATGTGCGTAATACTTTGATTTTTGATGGCTTGTAGATTTTTGCAATAAGTATATGAGTTCTTTATGACTAATGTTGAGTCCATGGATTATACGCACTCTCACCCTTCCATCAATGCTAGCCTCTATGGTACCGTGCATTGCCCTTTCTCACATCGAGAGTTGGTTTAAACTTCGCCGGTGCATCCAAACCCCGTGATATGATACGCTCTTTCACACATAAACCTCCTTATATCTTCCTCAAAATAGCCACCATACCTACCTATTATGGCATTTCCATAGCCATTCCGAGATATATTGCCATGCAACTTTCCACCATCCAGTTTATCATGACACATTCATCATTGTCATATTGCTTACCATGATCATGTAGTTGACATAGTATTTGTGACAAAGCCACCGTTCATAATTTTTTCATACTTGTCACTCTTGATTCATTGCATATCCCAGTACACCACCGGAGGCATCCATATAGAGTCATACTTTGTTCTAGTATCGAGTTGTAATCATTGAGTTGTAAATAAATAGAAGTGTGATGATCATCATTCAATAGAGCATTGTCCCAAAAAAAGGAGAAAGGCCCAAAAAAAGAAAATAAATAAAAAGGGGCATGTCGGGGAAACTGATCCACCAACACCTATGGGGACAGGTCCCCTTTCGGTTCGGAGGGGGGCGGAGGCCGCACAAAGAGCGGATCGAGGCAGTACACGCGAGCAGTTTTACCCAGCTTCGGGCCGCACAAATGCGTAAAACCCTACTGCTGCTTGTTTGATTGTATTGAATCCTTGCTCAGGAGCGATGGACGCTATCAGATTGAGCGTGGGAGTGTTTCTGGTGTTTCGAATGAGCCGAACCCCTTCTACGTTGCGCTTGGGCCTCCTTTTATACTTTCAAGGCGTCACCGACAGGTGGCAACGTAGACTAGAAGGGTAAAAATGGAAAAGGATGCGGTAGGTGCAGCTACCGCTACTGTGGACACAGTGCACCCTACCTAACTCTGACGGCAGGGGACAAGGTCATTGAATGCCTGTCTGAGTTGCCTAAACAGTGCAAAAAGTGACCGTTAGGAGCGCCACCGTTTGCCACGATGGCCTTCTCTTCATCTCCGCTTGCCACCGCGCACCCCTAGCTGCGCGGCCTCCTGCCACGTGTGCTTGGGAGAGTCCTAGAGTGACACGTTAGCAGGTGTGCTGGAGCGCGGGCACGAAGTGGGGGTTTCCCGTGGCAAGCTCCTTGCCGCGGTCGTCGTCTTGTCGTGTTTGGGAGCTTGTTGCTCACCGGGCCTTGCCGGGACGCAGGGCGCGTCGCGGCAAGCTTTCTTGGTATGCCTTGAGTGGCCTTCCCGGCAAGCTCCTCTTGCCGGGGTCTTGTCTCTTCCCGGCAAGATCCTCTTGCCGGGGCCTAGGTTGGCCTTCCCGGCAAGCTCCTCTTGCCGGGGCCTTGGTTTGAGTACTTTGTTCTTGAATGGTCTTCAAGGGAACCACGGAGGGTCTTGGCGGTCACCCGGCAAGCCTTGCCGCGGGATGCTGCGACCGCCCGTGCACAAGTTCGGGGTACTAGGGTACCCCTACTTTAGTACACCGACAGGAGCCCCCGGGCCTGGGCCATACACGGTGTCGAGCGTTGTTGGGCCAGGCCCAAAACAGGGCACGGGCACGCGCGGCTTGGGTCCACACCAAATCTCGCTCCGTATCCACTGCACCCCCCGCAACGGCACGCGTCAATCACGGCGTCGTGGGGGAGATCATGGGTGGTTCTTTATTCGGAAAGAGCGCAACGTCCGCCCCCTCCTCCTTATAAGCAGGGGAAACAGGGGTATTTCCCCTATCTTCGCCATTCGCTGCTGCAATCTCAGAAACCTCCGCTGCCCTCCTCCGCTTCCAAAGTCGAAAGAGAGCAGCGCTCCGCTCCCGTCGCCGCCGCCACCACCAGCGTCGTCGATCTCCCCCACTGCCTCCGCCATGGCTCCGAAGCCCGGAAAGGGGAAGGCCGCGAAAGCTGTGAAGTCGACCGAAGCGCAGCGGCTCGAGGCGCTGCGGAAAGAGCGGGCCACCTTCCTCCCCGAGCTCTCCGCAAAGGATCTGAGGGAGTGGTACTATCTCTTCTGGTCGACGGAGACACGGGCGCATCCGCGCACAAAGGTACTCTCCGCCATCACCTCGCAAGAAGCTCCAATTGGCGGGTACCCTTTCTTTGCCGTGTTCTTCTACTGCGGGCTCTGCCCGCCATTCTCTGATTTCTTCTGTGATATCATGAACACCTACGGGCTCCACCTCCTTGATTTTACCCCCAACGCCGTCTTGACCATGGCAGTTTTCGCCCATTTATGTGAAAACTTTGTCGGAGTCCACCCCAACGTAGCTCTCTTCCGCCATTTCTTCATGCCCCGTGTCGAGAGAGGGGAAACCCTTGCCGGGGGGATCGCCTGGATCTCGCGAGCCGGCAAGAAGGAGACCTATCTGGAGGGGGAGCTCCGCAGCAAGTGGGATGAGTGGAGAGCAAACTGGTGCTGGGTTGTAGAGGAGAATCCGCAGCCGTTCACCACCCTGCGCCAAGCCCCGGCAGTACGAGGCAATGATTGGAGCGCTCTGTCCGCGGACGATGACAAGTTGAAGATCGCCACCACCTGGATCTTGCGCCTCAGGCTTGCCGGGTTGACTGTAGGAGCTGTCGGCGCAGATTTCCTCCGCCGCCGCATCGCCCCTCTGCAGGCGAAGGGGAGACCCGCCTGGGAATTTGGAGGCCCGGCAGACATCATGAGGTTGCGCCCAGGCCTCAACTTCAATTTCACCATCATAGAATTGGACGGGATACTTAAGGAAATATTCAAGCACGACCCGCAGCATCCCGAGTGGTTCAGGTTGCCGGCAGGCGTCGTGCCTCTGTGTAACAACTCCTCGCGCGACCGCATCTGCGCAATGATGCCGTTGTGTGACTCGCACGGGATCGCTCCGACTTGGCAAGAGCCCGCCGGCGACGCCGTGCAGCAGTTCTTCGACAGCCTAGTGGAGGTGGTGGTCAATGCTGACAAGAAGAAGCTCCTCACCCGGGACACCACTGATCAAGAGATGGAGCGCATCGCCACCAGGGCGGAAGAGGCGGCGGCAGCCGCGGCCGCGGGTGAATTCGGGTTCACCGTGGAGGAAGCGGACGCGGCGTTGGCGATGAGTCTTGCCGAACGGGAGCAGCCCGAAGAGGAAGAAGAGCTCGCCGCGCCCGACGCCGAGTCGAACGAGCCCGCCGAGGGTGCGAGTGGCCCGCCATCTCCGAGGAGCTTGCCGCGAGCAGGGCCCGCAGCGCAGCCCCCAGCGCAGCCAAGAAGGCGCCTCCGCAGGGTCGGCGACATAGCAGGGCGGCAAGTGGGCCAACAGCCGCAGCATCGCGCGACGCACTCTACCGCGGCAAGTACGGTTGCCGCGGGAGCGCCTCCCGCCGCGGCGACAACTGAAGCGGGGCCGTCTCGGGCTGGCACCGCAGCCCCCGCCAAGCGGTCAAGGGATCCCACCCCTCCACCTCGTCGCGCCGGAGGTGGGCCGAACTTCGACCTCTCCGCGCTCAGCTCCGACGAGGAAGAGGAAGAAGAGTAAGATTCCCTTGTTGTTCTCGTAGTTCTTCAACTTGCTGATCTTGTCTTGCATCTGATCTGACCCACCCTGGACTCTCCCTTTTCAGGACTCTGGCCCAGAGGGCGGCGAAGAGGGCCAAGGCTCAGGTGGTGGTCATCGAGACCGCCTTGCCGGATCCGGCCATCACTTCACAGAGCAGCCCCCACGCAGCCCCCAGCGTAAGCATATGGTTTACTTTCTGCTTCTGGGTGCGCGTGGTTGCTCTTTTCCTTTGTTGACATCTGACCACTGGTTTGTTTATGCAGGAGCAGAACAGCTTCATCAGGAGGGCATGGTGATCTCCTCCGACTCGTCGTCTGCTTCGACTACGCCGCCAAGGGCGGACTCCTTGGCAAGGGAGCGTTCTCCGGTAAGGGAGGAGTCTCCGGCAAGGGGGGAGTCTCTGGCAGGGGACAGCGCCAACGATCCCCCGGTGGTGGAGGTCATGACAGCAGATCCCAGCACAGGTAGTCCTTCTTGCCCAAAACCTTCCTTGTAGTCTTCTGCTGATTTTTCTTCTCGGATACTTGTTTGATTTCTCCTTCTTCTCCGGTCGTCAGACCCACCCTCCGCGGATCCGATGGAGACCGAGGCGGGCGGCGAGGAGGACGCGCGCGGCAATACTGATGCTGCCGCGGCCACCGAAGAAGGAGCCGGGGCTGACGTGCCCGCCGGCGAAGAGGCCGCCAAGGCTGCCGCCGAGGAAGCTGGCGGGGGATCTGGCGTTCGCACTGACGGCCCTGAGGCCGTAGGAGCGTCAGACGCTGCATCGACCGCCGATCCCTCCGCCGCTGCCGCAGCGTCAGGCTCCGAGGAGCCCCAGCCCGGCGCCTATCTAAAGGCTGGCGAGGGCATCTTCATCAAGCTCCCCTGGGCGTCGAGCTCCAGGGCGCCGATGGAAGGAGAAGCTCTGGATGGGGAGGTGCTTGCCTCCTTCGGGTTATCGATCGTCGACGCGCCGGGAAGCAGCAGTGACGAGCCCGAGGAGGAGCGGCTGCTGCGGAGGCTGCTGGCGCTCTACCGCGCCCGCCAAGTCAAGTTGGAGTTCCGGGAAGCGCTTGTCGCGAGGGCGAGCGTGGACATAGAGAAGCATGCAGAGGAGCTCCGGGGTCTTCGCCAAGAAACTCTCCAGGCCTTGGAGGAGGAGCGGGAGCAGCTTGCTGAAGAGCGGAAGGCCTTCCTCCTTGAGAAGGCTGAGGCTGAAGAGCAGCAGCGGCTCACCGGCGAGAAGCTGTACACGCGAGAAGGCGAGCTGACTCAGCGGAAAGTGAACCTCGACAGCCACGAAGAGGAGCTTGCCGCGCGCGAACGGGCACTTGGCGGGACGCTCCAAGAGGCAAAGGATGCGGCTGCGGCTGCCGAGGCCGCCAAGAAAGAATTGGAGGCAAAGGTGGCGCAGCTAGAAGCTGATCTGAAGGTTGGTGGCGAAGAGCTTGCCGCCCTCAAGCTAGAGCGCGAGAAGGACGCCCTTGCCCACGGTGAGCTGCAGGGCCGACTCGCCGAAAGGGGCAAGGAACTGAGCACCGCCAAGGATTCCAACGCCGATCTGACACTGAAGCTGGCCACCTTGACGGAGATGTTGGACAGCGCCACGAAACAGGAGGCAGACTTGAAGAAAGACATCAAGGCCAACGATGCGCTGCTGGCGAGGGCCGCCGAAACCCAGAATCTCCTAAGAGATACCGTGGCGCTCTGGACGGAGGGCCTCGTGAACGTTGCTGCAGTCATTGAAGAGGAGCTGGTGCAGTTGGGGGTGGAAGGCTTCGGGTACTCCTCCAACGAGAACCTCCAACCCAGCGCCAAGCTCACTCTGTTCTTCAAAGGCGTGGCGGTGGCGCTCCAGCAACTCCGGGAACGGATCCCAAAGCAGTTAGCCAACGAGTCATGCTCGATTTGTGCCGGAGTTCTAGAGAAGGTGCTGGTGAAGGTGGCCTTCCGCAATCCGGGCCTCAACCTCACCAACGTCCTCAAGAGGCTGCAGGCGGACGCTGATCTTGACGCACTTAAGGCCCTCGTCGCACCCATTGTGGACAGGGTGAACGAGGTCAAAAGGGTTGACGGCGGTCGCGTAGATTAGGCCGTGCGTTTTCTTCTTTTCTTGCCGCTGCCAGTCATGTCATGGGAACACTTCATTAGAGGCGCGACAAGTTATTTTTGTAATATAACTCTATTTTAGGCAAAAAATTGTTGTGTTACTTCCTTTACTCGACTCTTGGCTTTGTATGGCTCTGCCCTACGCTTTCTAGGGAAACTTGCCGGTGCAGGCACCCTTGCCGCGAGCGCCGAGTGCGGAACTTCAGCAGCCTGCTGGCGGGGTCGCTACCGACAAGCAACCTTGTCACAACTAGTTGCAGCTCACTTAAGTTGTTGAGCGGACTCGAAACAAAGTAAGGGCGCTAGCGGCTCACTTAAGTTGCTGAGCGGACTCGAAGCAAAGTAAGGGCGCTAGCAGCTCACTTAAGTTGTTGAGAGGACTCGAAACAAAGTAAAGGCGCAACTAGCTACGAGTTGGTTCCTCCGCGCATAGGTTTTCCATACAAAGCACGGTCGTTCAAGGAAAATAACTCAAAAACTTAAAAAACTGATTGCTCAAGCTTTAGCAACTTAGCTTTTCTGTCGTCTGCTTCCCGGCAA
>NC_041380.1:487088247-487127314 GCF_002162155.2 Triticum dicoccoides
GTAAACCTTGTGGGCGAGGGAACCTTCCTTCTTTTGAGAAAGAAACAGAGAAATAAAGTAATGATATGGAGCCTTGGGCTCGTTATTGCATACCGGGATCTGGTGCTGCACAAAGTGTCAGATAACATATGCGAAAAAGGATTATAGCATAAAAAAACTGACAAGATGTGCGGGGCACATGAGCTTTACTGGTGCACGGGGTCTGCGCCCGGCTTTGTACAAAGGATTACATGCAACAGCGGCAAGACTTGTACAAAAGGTGGTTGCCGGAAAAGCTTCCGGCAACCGCGCCCTACGGGTAAAACTTACGAAGATGTTCAATGTTCCAGGAGTTGCTCACCGGAATGCCATCTTCGGTCTTAAGGCGGACAGCGCCGGGCCTAGTGACTCGTTTCACCCGATAAGGGCCTTCCCACTTCGGCGTCAACTTGTTGGAATTCTTGGCGGACTGAACACGCCGAAGAACAAGGTCGCCTTCCTCGAAGCTTCTGGCTTTAACTTTGCGGCTATGGTAGCGACGCAAAGCTTGCTGGTAGCGAGCGGCTCGCACAGCAGCCTGAAGACGGTCTTCCTCAAGGAGCAGCGCGTCATCTTGGCGCAACTGCTCTTGCTCGAGCTCATCATAAGCGAGCACTCGAGGTGACCCGTAAACGAGTTCCGTGGGGAGAACTGCCTCCGCTCCGTAGATTAGAGCGAAGGGTGTCTGGCCAGTGGCTCGATTTGGCGTCGTCCTGATCGACCAAAGAACCACCGGCAGCTCCTCGATCCAGTTTCTTCCGCACTTGTGCAGCCTGTCAAAAGTTCTGGTCTTGAGCCCCCGCAGCACTTCAGCGTTTGCCCTCTCTGCTTGACCGTTGCTTCTTGGGTGAGCAACAGAAGCGAAGCAGACCTTGGCGCCAAGATCTTGGACATACTGCATGAAGGTGCGGCTCGTAAATTGCATGCCGTTGTCGGTGATGATCCTGTTAGGAACCCCGAAACGGCAAACAATCGACCTGAAGAACTTGACTGCTGACTGTGCTGTCACCTTCCTCACTGGTTCCACTTCCGGCCACTTTGTGAACTTGTCGATTGCAACGTACAAGAACTCAAAGCCCCCGACAGCTCGGGGGAAGGGGCCGAGGATGTCGAGCCCCCAGACCGAAAATGGCCAGGATAAAGGGATCGTCTGGAGAGCTTGAGCTGGCTGGTGTATCTGTTTGGAATGGAACTGGCACGCTTCACACTTGGTTACTTGTGCAGTTGCATCCTGGAGGGCTGTCGGCCAGAAGAAGCCTTGCTGGAATGCTTTGCCGGCAAGTGCTCTTGCGCCAATGTGGTGACCACATATGCCTCCATGTATCTCTGCCAACATCTGGTGTCCATCTTCCCGGCAAATGCACTTTAATTTCACACCGTTGAGTCTTATTCTGTACAGTGTGTTGTCGACAAACTTGTACATACTTGACTGTCGGGCTACTCTTTCAGCTTCTTCTTGCTCTTCGGGAAGCTCTCCTGTCTGAAGGAAATGGACAATCTGCTGCGCCCATGCTGGAGCTTGTGGCTCGACAACAAGGACTAAAGGCGTATCTGCTGCTGTGGGAACATCCGCTTCTACGGCAAGGACTTGCGGCCCTGCCGGAGCTTGATATTCCCCGGCAAGCTTGCCGGAGCAAAACTTGTCGGGAGCGTCTGCTTCAACGGAACAAACCATAAGGCTTGCCGGAGCAGACTGCCCCTCAGCATCCTTGGTGTTGATCTTGGGGACTTTCTTGGCGGCGGCTTCGGGGAACTCTGCCGGAAAGTAGTCACTAGAAACCAACTTCCTCTTCTTTCTCTGTCCATTCGATGGTGTCACAGATGGTTGAGTCAGCTTGAGCACAAAGATCCCTGGTTCCACAGGTAACTTTAGTGCTGTGCACTTTGACAGGCCGTCAGCAATATCGTTCTGAGCTCGCGGAACATGTTCCATTTGCAGGCCATCAAAGTGTTCTTCTAGCTTTCTCACTTCATCAACATAAGCTTCCATCAATGGACTCTGGTAGTTCTTGTTCACTTGGCGGACGACAAGCTGTGAGTCACCCCTGACAATGAGCTTCTTGATCCCAAGGTCTGCTGCGATTCTGAGACCGGCAAGCAATCCTTCATACTCTGCAGTATTGTTGGTTGCTTGCTCTTTGGGAAAGTGCATCTGGACTACGTACTTGAGGTGCTCTCCGGTGGGTGCGACAAGCAGCACGCCTGCACCGGCGCCTTGCAGCGAGAAGGCACCATCAAAGTACATCAGCCACTCCTTGCTTGTCTCTTTGACGGGGATGCTTGTCTCTGGAATTTCTTCGTCTGGGGTTGGCGTCCACTCTGCTATGAACTCTGCCAATGCTCTGCTTTGGATAGTTGAAGTGCTCTCAAACTTGAGGCCAAAGCTTGACAGTTCCAGCGCCTACTCGACAATCCTGCCTGTTGCTTCTGGATTTTGTAGTATCCTCTTCAATGGAAAGCGAGTGACAACTGTTATCTCATGTGCCTGGAAGTAATGGCGCAGCTTTCTCAAGGCCATGAGAAGGCCGAAAAGCAATTTCTGTACGCCAGAATACCTTGATCTAGCCCCCTGTAGAAGGGAGCTGACAAAGTAAACTGGGCGCTGCACCATCTTCTTCTGCACCTCCTTGCACGTCTGCGCAAATTCATCTTTGTCGGGACCAGAGCTTATCGGAGAAGCCCCCTGCTTGTCGCTGGATTCACTTGTCGCAGTCGCTGGCTCATCATCCGCCTCCCTCTCCGCTACTAACGCAGCACTAACCACTTGATTGGTTGCCGCTAGGTATAGCAGCAACTTCTCTTGTGGCTTAGGTGCGACAAGTATTGGAGTGGAGGACAGGTACCTCTTCAAGTCCTGCAGCGCATCCTCCACTTCCGGAGTCCATTTCATTGGACCTGCCTTTTTCAATATTTTGAAAAATGGCAGGGCGCGCTCAGCAGACTTAGAGATAAACCTGCTGAGAGCAGCCACGCAACCGGCAAGCCTTCGCACATCCTTGACGCGCTTCGGTGCTTCAATCTGCTCGATGGCCTTGATCTTGTCGGGGTTGGCTTCAATTCCTCGCTGAGACACAAAGAACCCGAGAAGCTTGCCGGAAGGGACTCCAAACACGCACTTCTCGGGGTTGAGCTTGAGGTTGATCTTGCGCAGATTTGCAAAAGTTTCTTCTAAATCTTGGATCAGGGTAGCCTTGTCCTTACTATTGACCACTATATCATCCATGTAGGCTTCCACATTTCTGTGTATCTGTGGCTCAAAAGCGACATGGACTACCCTTGCAAATGTTGAACCAGCATTCTTCAACCCAAAGGGCATCCGTACAAAATAGTATGTGCCACACGGGGTGATGAATGCGGTTTTTTCTTCATCCTCTTCTGCCATGAAGATCTGATGGTATCCTGAGTATGCATCAAGAAATGAAAGCAAATCACATCCGGCTGTGGAGTCAACAATCTGGTCAATGCGCGGCAAGGGAAATGGATCTTTGGGACAAGCTTTATTGACATCAGTGAAGTCTATACAAAGCCTCCATTTCCCGTTCGCCTTGCGCACGACTACAGGATTGGCCAACCACGTGGGATAGAGCACTCCTCTAACAAGGCCTGCTGCTTCCAATTTCCTAATCTCTTCTGCAATGAACTCTTGGCGCTCCACTGCTTGCTTCCTGACTTTCTGCTTGACGGGCCGCGCATGAGGACAGACGGCAAGGTGGTGCTCAATTACTTTCCTGGGAACACCGGGGATATCAGACGGTTGCCATGCAAACACGTCGACATTCGCCCGCAGGAAAGCAACGAGCGCGCTTTCCTATTTGGGGTCAAGAGTGGCGCTGATGGTGAAGGTACCACCAGTGCCACCCTCCTTGGCGGACACCTTCTTAGTCTCAGGTGGAGCTACCATTACCTTCTTACACTTGCTGGTGGAGCTTGATGGTGCGTCCTCGACGGTAGCGCGGCACTCCAAAGAGGTGCGCTTGCCGGAGTGGGCATCAGAGCTCTTGCCGGACTTTGTCTTCTTCTTCCCCCCGGGAGCTTCAACGGCAAGTGTGTTGTGATCAGCTGTGGCTGCTGCTTCCCGGTAGATCTTGTCGGCGTAGATAAGGGCATCCTTCTTGTCGCCGGGGACAGAGATGACACTTATCGGACCTGGCATCTTGAGCATGTTGTATGCATAGTGAGAGGCTGCCATAAACTTGGCGAGCGCTGGACGGCCAAGGATCCCATTGTAAGGCAATGGAAAATCGGCAACGTCAAATGTGACCCTCTCAGTTCTGAAATTCAGCTCACTGCCAAATGTGACCGGCAGCGTGATCTTCCCCTTCGGCTTGCTCCTTCCCGGGTTGATTCCTTGGAATGTGCCGGTCTCTTCGAGCTCGCTGTCAGGGATCTGGAGTTTCTGAAGGACCGCGGAGGAGATCGGATTCAAGCCGGCCCCGCCGTCAACTAGCATCTTCGTGACCTTGAGGTTGCGGATAGTTGGTGAAACTAACATTGGCAAGCACCCGACCGCAGTTACACGATCAGGATGATCCTCAATGTCGAAGATGATAGGCGTGCTGGACCATTTCAGAGGCTTGCGTGACTCTATGGATGGCTCTGTTGCATTCACTTCTCGCATCCACTGCTTGAGTTGGCGGTGCGAAGTATGCATAGAGGCGCCACCGTCAATGCACAGGACCTCTGTGGCTTTCTGAAATTCCTGCTCGTCGGCCTCGTCGTCATCCATGTCTTTGTCCTTGTCGCGGCCGCGGGGAGGTCTGTCTCCTTGCCGCTGCTTGGCCTTGCCGCGACGTCCTCCTCGGCCGGGACGTTTCTTGCCGGATCCACCAGTTCCTTCCTGGGCCTTCTCCTTGTCGCGTCGCTCGTATTCAGCTTTCTGCAGCTCAACGAGCTGCTCAACTTTCTTGCAACTCTGGAGATAGTGGCCCTTGGTGCGGTGGATCTTGCAATACTGCTTGCCCGAGCCGTCCTGCTTGTCGGCGGCCGCCACAGGTTGGGCCTCCTTGCTGGAGCCACCATCCTTAGTTTCCTTCGCACCACCTCCGTTGTCGGTCTGCTCGACAGCTAGCACTTCCTTGCCCTTTTTCCTTCTGTTGTTGCGCCACCGGCCTTTCCTTGTCGGGGCGGCATCCTCACTGTCGGATCCTCCTGCTCCTGTACTCTCTCCGGGGAGCCTCCTCCCCTCTTCAGCGCGTGCACACTTGTCGGCCAGGGCGTAAAGCTCGCTGACGTCTCTGATCTTACACATCGCCATCTCCTCCGTCATCCTTCAGTTTCGCACGTTCTGATGGAACGCGCTGATGATCGCGGCGGGGTGGACATCTGGGATGTTGTGCTGTACACGGCTGAATATCTGAATGTACTTGCGCAGTGGCTCTCCTTCCTTCTGGGCGAGCAGATGAAGATCGCACTCTTGGCCATGTGGCTTGTGGCCGCCTATAAAGGCGCCGACAAACTGATGGCATAAATCTGCCCAAGAGGAGATGGAATTGTCCGGCAAGTGCATGAGCCAGGACCTGACGTTGGGCTTGAGTACCAGCAGGAAGTAGTTGGCAAGGATCTTCTCGTCCCGTCCCCCGACAGCCTGCACCGCGATGGTGTAGATGCTGAGAAACTCCGACGGATGCGTCTTGCCGTCGTACTTCTCGGGTACGTCTGGTTTGAAATTCTTTGTGCTGGGCCACTGGACTTGCCGCAGCTCATGGGTGAACGCAGGACAACCTACCGCGTACGGCAGATCGCCTGGTTCCCCTGGCGCCTGCATGTCAACAGAAGGCCCAGCGCGCTTGTCGGATTGACGTCGCGCTTCTCTTCGGCGCTCGATGCGGGTTCGAGCGTCTTCTTGTTGTCGTTCATGGAGAACTTGACGCTGGTCGCGACGAGCTCGTGGGTCCGACGACGCGGTGGAGCCGCTGTCGGGGTGGACCCGGCGAGTCGGCGATTTTGGCCTTCGTAGTGGAGAGTGCATGGAAGTCGCACCTCCCCCGGTCTTGTTGCCATCGGCTCGCGTCCGGCTGTCCTGCCGCGGCAGCGAGGTGCTTGGTTGCCGCGCAGTGTCGTCGTTGGCGAAGCCGATGAGGCTCTGGATAGTGGCCCTCCATTCGTCGGTCTTGTCCGCCGTCGGAGGATAGTCTAGGAGCAGTTGAGCTCGCGCCAAGGCTTTTGCTGGAGTGGTGGGCGGCGGAGGTGAACGGTGCGAGGAGTGGGGCGTGCTCGGACTCCTAACCACGTTAGAAGGAGCAGTGCCCCGTCCAGGCGACCGTACTTCGCTTGAGCCAGCATGTTGACGTGCATGTTGGTCTTGAGCGCCACGAGAACCACCAGCTTGATCTTGGCCCAACGGACGTATGGCGCTGCGAACGCCATGACGCTGCTGGTCCCGCGCCTCCTGAGAGGGGCGCGGTGCGCGCATGGACGCCGAGGTCTGTGCCGCCTTGTCCTTGGACTTGGCCGCACTGAGGGCTCCCTCGTCGACGCCCATTCTTCCGCCGGCGTCCACTCCACCACCCGTTTGCTCCGGAGGCGGTGAAAGCGACGCAGACGGAACAGCTGCCTCCGAATCCTTCTTCTTCGGTGGCATGTCGATGAAGATGATGAAGATTTAGCTCGCGTGCACACCGGATCGGGTTCGCACAATCTCGACGCCCCCTACCTGGCGCGCCAAAGATGTCGGGGAAACTGATCCACCAACACCTATGGGGACAGGGCCCCTTTCGGTTCGAAGGGGGGCGGAGGCCGCACAAAGAGCGGATCGAGGCAATACACGCGAGCAGTTTTACCCAGCTTCGGGCCGCACGGATGCGTAAAACCCTACTGCTGCTTGTTTGATTGTATTGAATCCTTGCTCAGGAGCGATGGACGCTATCAGACTGAGTGTGGGAGTGTTTCTGGTGTTTCGAATGAGCCGAACCCCTTCTACGTTGCGCTTGGGCCTCCTTTTATACTTTCAAGGGGTCACCGACAGGTGGCAACGTAGACTAGAAGGGTAAAAATGGAAAAGGATGCGGTAGGTGCAGCTACCGCTACTGTGGACACAATGCACCCTACCTAACTCTGACGGCAGGGGACAAGGTCATTGAATGCCTGTCTGAGTTGTCTAAACAGTGCAAAAAGTGACCGTTAGGAGCGCCACCGTTTGCCATGATGGCCTTCTCTTCATCTCTGCTTGCCACCGCGCACCCCTAGCTGCGCGGCCTCCTGCCACGTGTGCTTGGGAGAGTCCTAGAGCGACACGTTAGCAGGTGTGCTGGAGCGCGGGCACGAAGTGGGGGTTTCCCGCGGCAAGCTCCTTGCCGCGGTCGTCGTCTTGTCGTGTTTGGGAGCTTGTTGCTCGCCGGGACGCAGGGCGCGTCGCGGCAAGCTTTCTTGGTATGCCTTGATTGGCCTTCCCGGCAAGCTCCTCTTGCCGGGGTCTTGTCTCTTCCCGGCAAGATCCTCTTGCCGGGGCCTGGGTTGGCCTTCCCGGCAAGCTCCTCTTGCCGGGGCCTTGGTTTGAGTACTTTGTTCTTGAATGGTCTTCAAGGGAACCACGGAGGGTCTTGGCGGTCACCCGGCAAGCCTTGCCGCGGGATGCTGCGACCGCCCGTGCACAAGTTCGGGGTACTAGGGTACCCCTACTTTAGTACACCAACAGGGCAATGCTACTATTCCTTTTTTTCCACACTTGTGCTTCAAAGTAGCACCATGTTCTTCATATAGAGAGTCTCTTGAGTTATCACTTTCATATACCAGTGGGAATTTTCATTATAGAACTTGGCTTGTATATTCCAACAATGGGCCTCCTCAAGTGCCCTAGGTCTTCGTGAGCAAGCAAGTTGGATGCACACCCACTTAGTTTCTTTTGTTGAGCTTTCATACATTTGTAGCTCTAGTGCATCCGTTGCATGGCAATTCCTACTCCTTGCATTAACATCAATCGATGGGCATCTCCATAGCCCATTGATTAGCCTCGTTGATGTGAGACTTTCTCCTTTTTGTCTTCTCCATATAACCCCCATCATTATATTCTATTCCACCCATAGTGCTATATCCATGGCTCACGCTCATGTATTGCATGAAAGTTTATGAGTTCGAAATTATTAAGGTATGAAACAATTACTTGGCTTGTCATCGGGGTTGTGCATGATGAGAGCATTCTTGTGTGACGAAAATGGAGCATGACTAAACCATATGATTTTGTAGGGATGAACTTTCTTTGGCCGTGTTACTCTAAGAAAACATAATTGCTTTGTTGGTTTGCTTGAAGTATTATTATTCTCTATGTCAATATGAACTTTTGTCTTGAATCTTCCTAATCTGAATATTCATACCATAATTAAGAAGATTTGCATTGAAATTATGCCAAGTAGCACTCCGCATCAAAAATTCTCTTTTTATCATTTACCTACTCAAGGACGAGCAGGAATTAAGCTTGGGGATGCCTGATACGTCTCCAACGTATCTATAATTTTTGATTGCTCCATGCTATATTATCTACTGTTTTGGACTATATTTGGCTTTATTTTCCACTTTTATATTATTTTTGGGACTAACCTATTAACCGGAGCCCAGCCCAGAATTGTTGTTTTTTGCCTATTTCAGTATTTCAGAGAAACGGAGTATCAAACGGAATAAAACCTTTGGGAACGTGATTTTCTCACCGAACGTGATCCAGGAGACTTGGACCCTACTCCAAGGAGTCAAAGAGGCGGTCACGAGGGTGGGGGGCGCGCCCACCCCCCTAGGGCGCACCCCCTGCCTTGTGGGCCCCTCGGTGCTCCACCGACGTACTCCTTCCTCCTATATATAACTACGTACCCCCAAACAATCAGAACAGGAGCCAAAAACCTAATTCCACCGACGCAACTTTCTGTATCCATGAGATCCCATCTTGGGGCCTGTTCCGGAGCTCCGCTAGAGAGGGCCGTCATCACGGAGGGCTTCTACAACATCATAGCCCCTCCAATGAAGTGTGAGTAGTTTACCTCAGACCTTCGGGTCCATAGTTAGTAGCTAGATGGCTTCTTCTCTCTTTTTGGATCTCAATACAAAGTTCTCCCCCTCTCTCGTGGAGATCTATTCGATGTAATCTTCTTCTTTTTGCGGTGTGTTTGTTGAGACCGATGAATTGTGGGTTTATGATCAAGTCTATCTATGAATAATATTTGAATCTTCTCTGAATTCTTTTATGTATGATTGGTTATCTTTGCAAGTATCTTCGAATTATCAGTTTGGTTTGGCCTACTAGATTGGTTTTTCTTGCCATGGGAGAAGTGCTTAGCTTTGGGTTCGATCTTGCGGTGTCCTTTCCCAGTGACAGAAGGGGCAGCAAGGCACGTATTGCATCGTTGCCATCGAGGATAACAAGATGGGGTTTATTTCATATTGCATGAATTTATCTCTCTACATCATGTCATCTTGCTTAAAGCGTTACTCTGTTTTTAACATAATACTCTAGATGCATGCTAGATAGCGGTCGATGAGTGGAGTAATAGTAGTAGATGCAAAATCGTTTCGGTCTACTTGTCACGGACGTGATGCCTATATACATGATCATGCCTAGATATTCTCATAACTATGCTCAATTCTGTCAATTGCTCAACAGTAATTTGTTCACCCACCGTAGAATACTTATGCTCTTGAGAGAAGCCACTAGTGAAACCTATGGGCCTCGGGTCTATTCTCATCATATTAATCTCCATCACTTTAATCTTGCTTTGCTTTTTACTTTGCCTTTTACTTTTCACTTTGCATCTCGATACCAAAAATATTATATCTATCAGATCTCACTCTCGTAAGTGACCGTGAAGGGATTGACAACCCCTAATCGCGTTGGTTGTGAGTAGCTATCGTTTTGTGCAGGTACGAGGGACTTGAGCGTGGCCTCCTACTGGATTGATACCTTGGTTCTCAAAAACTAAGGGAAATACTTACGCTACTTTGCTGCATCATCCTTTCCTCTTCGGGAAAATCCAACGCAAGCTCAAGAGGTAGCACCCCGGTATCATATCACCATCACACCTTTATCTTTATCGTTTTCTTAGTTCGATCCTTTTGATTATATCTTGATCTAGTAGAATGAAATTTTACTATGATCTAGCGTTGAGTTTTGTTTTGAGATCTATCTTTGTAATGAGTTCGTGAGTTATATATAATAAAGAGTAGTTTTGAGGGCTTTGCTTTCTTGCTATTATCTTGAGGGAATAAAATAAGAGAAAAAAAATAAAAAGATCATATAATGATCTTATGGAGAGTGATGACTTCACATATAAAGAGTATGATGAATAAAATGAAGGAAATATGCCCTAGAGGCAATAATAAAGTTATTATTTATTTCCTTATATCATGGTAAATGTTTATTATTCATGCTAGAATTGTATTAACCGGAAACATAATACATGTGTGAATACATAGACAAACAGATTGTCACTAGTATGCCTCTACTTGACTAGCCTGTTGATCAAAGATGGTTATGTTTCCTGACCATAGACATGAGTTATCATTTGATTAACGGGGTCACATCATTAGGAGAATGATGTGATTGACATGAACCATTTCGTTAGCTTAGCACCCGATCGTTTAGTATGTTGCTATTGCTTTCTTCATGACTTATACATGTTCCTATGACTATGAGATTATGCAACTCCCGTTTACCGGAGGAACACTTTGTATGCTACCAAACGTCACAACGTAACTGGGTGATTATAAAGGTGCTCTACAGGTGTCTCCAAAGGTACTTGTTGGGTTGGCGTATTTCAAGATTAGGATTTGTCACTCCGATTATCGGAGAGGTATCTCTGGGCCCTCTCGGTAATACACATCACTTAAGCCTTGCAAGCATTGCAACTAATGAGTTAGTTGCAGGATAGTGTATTACGGAATGAGTAAAGAGACTTGCCGGTAACGAGATTGAATTAGGTATTGAGATATCGACGATCGAATCTCGGGCAAGTAACATACCGATGACAAAGGGAACAACGTATGTTGTTGTGCGGTTTGACCGATAAAGATCTTTGGAGAATATGTGGGAGCCAATATGAGCATCCAGGTTCCGCTATTGGTTATTGACCGAAGACGTGTCTCGGTCATGTCTACATAGTTCTCGAACCCGTAGGGTCCGCACACTTAACGTTACGATAACGGTTATATTATGAGTTTATATGTTTTGATGTACCAAAGGTTGTTCTGAGTCCCGGATGTGATCAACGACATGACGAGGAGCCTCGAAATGGTCGAGACATGAAGATTGATATATTTGAAGCCTATGTTTGGATGTCGGAAGTGTTCCGGGTGAAATCGGGATTTTACCAGAGTACCGGGAGGTTACCACAACCCCCCGGGAGCTTAATGGGCCTATATGGGCCTTAGTGGAAATAGAGGGAAGCAAGGGGAGTGTGGGGAGCTCCCCCCCTAGGCCCAAACCGAATTGGTTTAGGGCAAGGGGGTCGGCCCCCTCTTTCCTTCTTCCCCTCTCTCTTTCCTTCTCCCGAATCCTATTCCAACTAGGAAAGGGGGGAGTCCTACTCCCGGTGGGAGTAGCGCTCCTCCTGGCGCACCCTCTCCCTGGCCGGCCGCACCCCCCCTTGCTCCTTTATATACGGGAGCAGGGGCACCCCATAGAAACAATAATTGATAGTTTGATCCTTAATTTAGCCGTGTGCGGTGCCCCCCTCCACCATAATCCACCTCGATATTACTGTAGTGGTGCTTAGGCGAAGCCCTGCGTCGGTAGAACATCAACATCGTCACCACGCCGTCGTGCTGATGGAACTCTCCCTCAACACTCGGCTGGATCGGAGTTCGAGGGACGTCATTGGACTGAACCTGTGCTGAACTCGAAGGTGTCGTACGTTTGGTACTTGATCGGTCAGATCGTGAAGACGTACGACTACATCAACTGCGTTGTGCAAACGCTTCCGCTTTCGGTCTATGAGGGTACGTGGACAACACTCTCCCCTCTTGTTGCTATGCATCACCATGATCTTGCGTGTGCGTAGGAATTTTTCTTTAAATTACTATGTTCCCCAACAGTGGCATCCGAGCCTGGTTTTATGCGTAGATGTCATATGCACGAGTAGAACACAAGTGAGTTGTGGGCGATATAAGTCATACTGCTTACCATCATGTCATACTTTGGTTCGGCGGTATTGTTGGATGAAGCGGCTCGGACTGGCATTACGCGTACGCTTAGGCGAGACTGGTTCTACCGACATGCTTTGCACACAGGTGGCTGGCGGGTGTCAGTTTCTCCAACTTTAGTTGAACCGAGTGTGGCTACGCCCAATCCTTGCGAAGGTTAAAACAGCACCAACTTGACAAACTATCATTGTGGTTTTGATGCGTAGGTAAGAACAGTTCTTGCTAAGCCCGTAGCAGCCACGTAAAACTTGCAACAACAAAGTAGAGGACGTCTAACTTGTTTTTGCAGGGCATGTTGTGATGTGATATGGTCAAGACATGATGCTAAATTTTATTGTATGAGATGATCATGTTTTGTAACCGAGTTATCGGCAACTGGCAGGAGCCATATGGTTTTCCTTTATTGTATGCAATACAATTGCCGTGTAATGCTTTACTTTATCACTAAGCGGTAGCGATAGTCGTGGAAGTATAAGATTGGCGAGACGACAACGATGCTACGATGGAGATCAAGGTGTCGCACCGGTGACGATGGTGATCATGACGGTGCTTCGGAGATGGAGATCACAAGCACAAGATGATGATGGCCATATCATATCACTTATATTGATTGCATGTGATGTTTATCTTTTATGCATCTTATCTTGCTTTGATTAACGGTAGCATTATAAGATGATCTCTCACTAAATTTCAAGATAAAAAGTGTTCTCCCTGAGTATGCACCATTGCGAAAGTTCGTCGTGCCCAGACACCACATGATGATCGGGTGTGATAAGCTCTACGTCCATCTACAATGGGTGCAAGCCAGTTTTGCACACACGGAATACTCAGGTTAAACTTGACGAGCCTAGCATATGCAGATATGGCCTCAGAACACTGAGACCTAAAGGTCGAGCGTGAATCATATAGTAGATATGATCAACACAGTGATGTTCACCATTGAAAACTACTCCATTTCACGTGATGATCGGTTATGGTTTAGTTGATTTGGATCACGTGATCACTTAGAAGATTAGAGTGATGTCTTTCTAAGTGGGAGTTCTTAAGTAATATGATTAATTGAACTTAAATTTATCATGAACTTAGTACCTGATAGTATCTTGCTTGTCTATGTTTGATTGTAGATATATGGCCCGTGCTGTTGTTCCATTGAATTTTAATGCGTTTCTTGAGAAAGCAAAGTTGAAAGATGATGGTAGCAATTACATAGACTGGGTTCGTAACTTGAGAATTATCCTCATTGCTACATAGAAGAATTACGTCCTGGAAGCACCGCTGAGTGCCAGGCCTGCTGCTGATGCAACTGACGACATTAAGAACGTCTGGCAGAGCAAAGCTGATGACTACTCGATAGTTCAATGTGCCATGCTTTACGGCTTAGAACCGGGACTTCAACGATGTTTTGAACGTCATGGAGCATATGAGATGTTCCTGGAGTTGAAGTTAATATTTCAAGCAAATTCCCGGATTGAGAGATATGGAGTCTCCAATAAGTTCTACAACTGCAAGATGGAGGAGAATAGTTCTGTCAGTGAACATATACTTAGAATGTCTGGGTACCTTAATCACTTGACTCAGCTGGGAGTTAATCTTCCAGTTGATAGTGTCATTGACAGAGTTCTTCAATCACTGCCACCAAGCTACAAGAGCTTCGTGATGAACTATAATATGCAAGGGATGGATAAGACAATTCCCGAGCTCTTCGCAATGCTAAAAGCTGCGGAGGTAGAAATCAAGAAGGAGCATCAAGTGTTGATGGTCAGTAAGACCACCAGTTTCAAGAAGGGCAAAGGGAAGAGGAAGGGGAACTTCAAGAAGAACAACAAGCAAGTTGTTGCTCAGGAGAAGAAACCCAAGTCTGGACCTAAGCCTGAGACTAAGTGCTTCTACTGCAAGTAGACAGGTCACTGGAAGCGGAACTGCCCCAAGTATTTCGCGGATAAGAAGGATGGCAAGGTGAACAAAGGTATATGTGATATACATGTTATTGATGTGTACCTTACTAGAGCTCGCAGTAGTATCTGGGTATTTGATACTGGTTCTGTTGCTAATATTTGCAACTTGAAACAGGGACTATGGATTAAGCGAACACTGGCAAAGGACGAGGTGACGATGCGCGTGGGAAATGGTTCCAAAGTCGATGTGATCGCGGTCGGCACGCTACCTATACATCTACCTTCGGGATTAGTATTAGACCTAAATAATTGTTATTTGGTGCCAGCATTGAGCATGAACATTATATCTGGATCTTGTTGGATGCGAGACGGTTATTCATTTAAATCAGAGAATAATGGTTGTTCTATTTATATGACTAATATCTTTTATGGTCATGCACCCCTGAAGAGTGGTCTATTTTAGATGAATCTCGATAGTAGTGATACACATATTCATAATGTTAAAGCCAAAAGATGCAGAGTTGATAATGATAGTGCAACTTATTTGTGGCACTGCCGTTTAGGTCATATCAGTGTAAACGCATGAAGAAACTCCATACTGATGGACTTTTGGAACCACTTGATTATGAATCACTAGGTACTTGCGAACCGTGCCTCATGGGCAAGATGACTAAAACACTGTTCTCCGGAAGTATGGAGAGAGCAACAGATTTATTGGAAATCATACATACAGATGTATGTGGTCCGATGAATGTTGAGGCTCATGGCGAATATCGTTATTTTCTCACCTTCATAGATGATTTAAGCAGATATGGGTATATCTACTTAATGAAGCATAAGTATGAAACATTTGAAAAGTTCAAAGAATTTCAGAGTGAAGTTGAAAATCATCGTAACAAGAAAATAAAGTTTCTACGATCTGATCGTGGAGAAGAATATTTGAGTTATGAGTTTGGACTACATTTGAAACAATGCGGAATAGTTTCGCAATTCATGCCACCCGGAACACCACGGCGTAATGGTGTGTCCGAACGTCATAATCGTACTTTACTAGATATGGTGAGATCTATGATGTCTCTTACAGATTTACTGCTATCATTTTGGGGATATGCTTTAGAGACGGCCACATTCACGTTAAATAGGGCACCATCGAAATCCGTTGAGATGATGCCTTATGAACTGTGGTTTGGCAAGAAACCAAAGTTGTCGTTTCTGAAAGTTTGGGGCTGCGATGCTTATGTGAAAAAGCTTCAACCTGATAAGCTCGAACCAACACTACTGGAAAACAGGTTATTAATGGCGCACCTATTTTGGCTACTAATGGCACACATTAGGTGCGCCATTACTAGCACGCCATTAGTAAGTTTTAGTAATGGCGCACATTTGGTGCGCCATTACTATCCCAGACAGTAATGGCGCACCTAATAGTGCGCCATTACTAACCCTTACGTGCGCCATTAGTAATAAAGCCAAGTGCACCACTAGTAACCTTAGAGGTGCGCCACTAGCTAAAAAGCTAGGTGCGCCATCAATAAAGGCTGAAATGCGCCACTAATAGTATATTTGAAAAACAAAAAAAATACAAATTTTAAAAAAAACAACCTATAAGGAAAAATAATTTAAAAACAAAAAATGAAATAGAACCATAATTTTTATTATAGCAAGAATATTACCATGTCTTTACAAGTATCCAATAAAAATAAAATTGCACAGAAATAAAACAAAATCCTATAACTAATCTTCTACTCCCTCCGTCCAAGAATACCTCTCGCAAGGGGAGGAAATTTTGAACTGAAGTGCATTTTACATTACAACCCGTCATATTTCAAATCAAAGTCAATCGAGTCCACGTCCGATCAGTAGCAGTGCCTCGTCCTGGCATCGAGGAGAGCCAGAACTCATCTCTTCGGTAGCTCGTCACCACCCTCCCGGCAGCCTCCGACATCACGTACCCACCCTCCCGGCATCGATCAACTGCTTTGAGGTAGCAGATTCCTCCTCTGTGTCTGCTCCTGCAATTAACACTTTGAATGCAATTAACAATTTGAATGTTAATAAGAGGCAAAGACAAGATGGATCAGTATATAACAATGGAGTACATGCACAATTAGATGTTCAAGCTGTTTAATGTCACTCCCATCATCACAATTTCATCTCAGGAAATGGAGTAGAATAGATTTAAGCATAGTGGGAGAACTTGGTGATGTGAGCAAAGCAAACTGCCTACATTCTAGAGATAGAGGAATATAGATATTGTTCCATACGAGTCTGCAAACTTACAATATAGGACCATATAGGCAGCCCTGTCATTGCCAAAAAACAAATATCACAGGCAGGCAGGGATTCTAGAAATAGAGACCAACCAGAATTAACAAGATGACACAGGCCAACAACACAACACACTCGTGTAGTTTTAAAGAGCAGTGAACCCTTGATAATATGGAACGACAACATATAAATCCCATTCATCGTCAGTAAAGTAAATCTGTGTGTGCTGGACTAGCAGGACTGGATTTAACCGAGCAATTAATCACAGCGCACTATTGGACCTTAAAAGAGTTAGCTAGCTAGGGGGAGGGGGAAGTAAAACTAAAGCATTGCTGGGTTAATCCAACAAATTTGCGATACGGACAGAGTTAATCCATTGGAGTCAGACTTGTTTGTCACCAAAAAATACATGCAAGTTACTAACTTGCTAGCTGACCAAGAAGCTACATGAGGTGATGCATTTGTGACAGCCTCTGTTTCATCCAAACTAGTGTAAATGGATTTGAGCAACCCTAAACCGTGTGCGTACTGTATGGGCGGCCAAATCTGAAGGCACAGGCGGATGGGAGCAGCTTCTCTTTCTCCCCCTTGACCAAATCAGGTCAGAAACACAAATGCTTAGGAATCAGATCTGGAGATGGAAAAAGAGCTAAGGTAGCAGCAACAGGAGAGGATACCTTCCATGGCGTGCGTGGTCCTGGTGGGGAAGGGGAAGGAGCAGCTTCCATGGTGTTGTCCTCCTTCCTACAGAGATGAGACCTCTCATGGTGAGAAGTCCATAGAAGAAGGAGGAGCATAGGGGTCCGGTGCTGTACCTCGTTCCTGCGGCATGCATGCTAGGGTTTCAGGCGCGAGGCATGGCTGCTGGCAGGTCGGACTTCCATGACCGGCCTCGAGGACCTCGGTGGTCGCGGCCCAGGTGGACGGCGGCGCGCCGAAGCGCAAGGACCCACCCACCCACCCGATGTGGATCTGAGACCTTCCCTTCCCGATCCGCGGATGGGAGAGAAGGTTCTCGATCTGCGGATAGGAGAGAAGGTGGGGGGCGTGGGAGAGGGTGGAGCGGGGACGGCAGCGGCTCCACCACTCCCAGATCCAGCGCCGACGCTGCCTTCCGATCCGTCGCCGTCGAGCTCGGGCTCCTTGGCTGCGACTGCCGCGAGGAGGCGCGAAGGGGACCGAAGAGAGAGGAGGGCAAGGGTCGCCGTGCAGGAAGAGGAGGGAGCACTGGGAGGCAGCATGGATCGGGGCCGGGGCGAGGCCGAGAGACGTGTGTGCGTGGGGTGAGGGAGAAGAGGATAGGGTTTCCGTGCGAGAGAGAGAGGAGAGAGATGGTGGGCGGTCGGGCTGCGGCACTTGCCTACAAAACCACAATGGCGCACCGCATGGAAAAGTGCGCCATTAGTATCAAAAATAGCAATGGCGCATCAAGGGAAAAGTGCGCCATTACTATGTCCAGAAGTGGGTCAAAGCTTGGTCAAACATAATAGTGGCACACTTTTTACTAGGTGCGCCATTAGTAGTTTTGCAAAAAAAGGAATAAAAAATATAATAAAAAAACAACATTAGTGGCGCACTTTCCGGCAGGTGCGCCATTACTAGTTACAACTAGTAATGGCGCACTGTGTCTGGATGCGCCATTAGTATGTTTGGACAGGCGCACTAGTTCAAAAAAAAATTGATACTAATGGCGCACCCTGGGCCAGGTGCGCCATTAGTAGTTTCAACTCTAATGGCGTATCAGAAGGTGGTGCGCCATTAGTATATACTAATGGCGCACCGCTTGTCTGGTGCGCCATTAGTGTCAATCCCATCTATAGCCCTTTTCTAGTAGTGCAAATCGGAGAAATGTGTCTTCATAGGATACCCAAAAGAGACTGTTGGGTACACCTTCTATCACAGATCCGAAGGCAAGATTTTCATTGCTAAGAATGGATCCTTTCTAGAGAAGGAGTTTCTCTCGAAAGAAGTGAGTGGGAGGAAAGTGGAACTTGATGAGGTAACTATACCTGCTCCTCTATTGGAAAGTAGTTCATCACAGAAACCGGTTTCTGTGACACCTACACCAATTAGTGAGGAAGTTAATGATGATGATCATGGAACTTCAGATCAAGTTACTACTGAACCTCGTACATCAACCAGAGTAAGATCCGCACCAGAGTGGTACGGTAATCCTGTTCTGGAAGTCATGCTACTAGATCATGATGAACCTGCGTACTATGAAGAAGCGATGGTGAGCCCAGATTCCACAAACTGGCTTGAGGCCATGAAATCTGAGATGGGATCCATGTATGAGAACAAAGTATGGACTTTGGTTGACTTGCCCGATGATCGGCAAGCAATTGAGAATAAATGGATCTTCAAGAAGAAGACTAACACTGACGGTAATGTTACTGTCTATAAAGCTCGACTTGTTGCAAAAGGTTTTCGACAAGTTCAAGGGATTGACTACGATGAGACCTTCTCACCCGTAGCCACTGTTCAAGATATCTTCCGATATTCCGATAAATCAACCGATTTATCGCTTATCGTTGTCTGACCGATAAGATAAATCAGCCGATTAATCAACCGATATGGCGATAAATCGACCGATATGCCGATAAACTGGCCGATTTACCCCTTATCATGGGTCGACCGATAAGTTCCCGATAAGCGATATCCCCAACATTTCCCGTAGCGATGCTTAACTCTGTCCGAATCATGTTAGCAATTGCCGCATTTTATGATTATGAAATTTGGCAAATGGATGTCAAAACTGCATTCCTGAATGGATTTCTGGAAGAAGAGTTGTATATGATGCAACCAGAAGGTTTTGTCGATCCAAAGGGAGCTAACAAAGTGTGCAAGCTCCAGCGATCCATTTATGGACTGGTGCAAGCCTCTCAGAGTTGGAATAAACGCTTTGATAGTATGATCAAAGCATTTGGTTTTATATAGACTTTTGGAGAAGCCTGTATTTACAAGAAAGTGAGTGGGAGCCCTGTAGCATTTCTGATATTATATGTGGATGACATATTGCTGATTGGAAATGATATAGAATTTCTGGATAGCATAAAGGGATACTTGAATAAGAGTTTTTCAATGAAAGACCTCGGTGAAGCTGCTTACATATTGGGCATCAAGATCTATAGAGATAGATCAAGACGCTTAATTGGACTTTCACAAAGCACATACCTTGACAAAGTTTTGAAGAAGTTCAAAATGGATCAAGCAAAGAAAGGGTTCTTGCTTGTGTTACAAGGTGTGAAGTTGAGTAAGACTCAATGCCCGACCACTGCAGAAGATAGAGAGAAAATGAAAGATGTCCCCTATGCTTCAGCCATAGGCTCTATCATGTATGCAATGTTGTGTACCAGACCTGATGTGTGCCTTGCTATAAGTCTAGCAGGGAGGTACCAAAGTAATCCAGGAGTGGATCACTGGACAGCGGTCAAGAACATCCTGAAATACCTGAAAAGGACTAAGGATATGTTTCTCATTTATGGAGGTGACAAAGAGCTCATCGTAAACGGTTATATTGATGCAAGCTTTGACACTGATCCGGACGATTCTAAATCGCAAACCGGATACGTGTTTACATTAAATGGTGGAGCTGTCAGTTGGTGCAGTTCTAAACAAAGTGTTGTGGCGGGATCTACATGTGAAGCGGAGTACATAGCTGCTTCGGAAGTAGCAAATGAAGGAGTCTGGATGAAGGAGTTCATATCCGATCTAGGTGTCATACCTAGTGCATCGGGTCCAATGAAAATCTTTTGTGACAATACTGGTGCAATTGCCTTGGCGAAGGACTCCGGATTTCACAAGAGAACCAAGCACATGAAGAGATGCTTCAATTCTATCCGGGATCTAGTCCAGGTGGGAGACATAGAAATTTTCAAGATACATGCGGATCTAAATGTTGCAGACCCATTGACTAAGCCTCTCCACGAGCAAAACATGATCAGCACCAAGGCTCCATGGGTGTTAGAATCATTACTGATCTAGATTATTGACTCTAGTGCAAGTGGGAGACTGAAGGAAATATGCCCTAGAGGCAATAATAAAGTTATTACTTATTTCCTTATATCATGATAAATGTTTATTATTCATGCTAGAATTGTATTAACCGGAAACATAATACATGTGTGAATACATAGACAAATAGATTGTCACTAGTATGCCTCTACTTGACTAGCCCGTTGATCAAAGATGGTTATGTTTCCTGACCATAGACATGAGTTGTCATTTGATTAACGGGGTCACATCATTAGGAGAATGATGTGATTAACATGACCCATTTCGTTAGCTTAGCACCCGATTGTTTAGTATGTTGCTATTGCTTTTTTCATGACTTATACATGTTCCTATGACTATGAGATTATGCAACTCCCGTTTACCGGAGGAACACTTTGTGTGCTACCAAACGTCACAACGTAACTAGGTGATTATAAAGGTGCTCTACAGGTGTCTCCAAAGGTACTTGTTGGGTTGGCGTATTTCGAGATTATGATTTGTCACTCTGATTGTCGGAGAGGTATCTCTGGGCCCTCTCGGTAATACACATCACTTAAGCCTTGCAAGCATTGCAACTAATGAGTTAGTTGCAGGATAGTGTATTACGGAACGAGTAAAGAGACTTGCCGCTAACGAGATTGAACTAGGTATTGAGATACCGACGATCGAATCTCGGGCAAGTAACATACCGATGACAAAGGGAAAACAACATATGTTGTTGTGCGGTTTGACCGATAAAGATCTTCGGAGAATATGTGGGAGCCAATATGAGCATCCAGGTTCCGCTATTAGTTATTGACCAAAGACGTGTCTCGGTCATGTCTACATAGTTCTCGAACCCGTAGGGTCCGCACGCTTAACGTTACGATGACGGTTATATTATGAGTTTATATGTTTTGATGTACCGAAGGTTGTTCAGAGTCCCGGATGTGATTAAGGACATGACGAGGAGTCTCAAAATGGTCGAGACATGAAGATTGATATATTGGAAGCCTATGTTTGGATGTCGGAAGTGTTCCGGGTGAAATCGGGATTTTACCGGAGTACCGGGAGGTTATCGGAACCCCCCGGGAGCTTAATGGGCCTATATGGGCCTTAGTGGAAATAGAGGGAAGCAAGGGGAGTGTGGGGCACCCCCCTCCCCAAGGCCCTAACTGAATTGGTTTAGGGCAAGGGGGCCGGCCCCCTCTTTCCTTCTTCCCCTCTCTCTTTCCTTCTCCCGAATCCTATTCCAACTAGGAAAGGGGGGGAGTCCTACTCCGGGTGGGAGTAGGACTCCTCCTGGCGCGCCCTCTCCCTGGCCGGCTGCACCCCCCTTGCTCCTTTATATGCGGGGGCAGGGGGCACCCCATAGAAACAACAATTGATCGTTTGATCCCTTAGTCGTGTGCGGTGCCCCCCTCCACCATAATCCACCTCGATATTACTGTAGCGGTGCTTAGGCGAAGCCCTGCGTCGGTAGAACATCAACATCATCACCACGCCGTGGTGCTGACGAAACTCTCCCTCAACACTCGGTTGGATCGGAGTTCGAGGGACGTCATCGGACTGAACATGTGCTGAACTCGGAGGTGTCGTACGTTCGGTACTTGATCGGTCGGATCGTGAAGACATACGACTACATCAACCGTGTTGTGCAAACGCTTCCGCTTTCGGTCTACGAGGGTACGTGGACAACACTCTCCCCTCTCGTTGCTATGCATCACCATGATCTTGCGTGTGCGTAGGAAATTTTTGAAATTACTATGTTCCCCAACATAAAAGTTGTTGAGAGTTGACAAACATAGTTTTGGTCATTGTTGCAATTAATTGGAAGTAATAAAGAAAGAGAGGCTTCACATATAAATATACTATCTTGGACATCTTTTGTAATTATGAGCATTCATTAAAATATGACATGCTAAAAAGATGATGTTGGACAAGGAAGACAACATAATAAGTTAAGTTTTCTTATATCTGAATAGAAGTTATATTGTCATGGATCCTCCAACATGTTGAGCTTGCCTTTCCCTCTCATGCTAGCCAAAATCCTTTGCACCAAGTAGAGATACTACTTGTGCTTTCAAACATCCCTTAAACTAGTTTTGCCATGAGAGTCCACCATACCTACCTATGGATTGAGTAAGATCCTTCAAGTAAGTTGTCATCAGTGCAAGCAATAAAAATTGCTCTCTAAATATGTATGATCTATTATTGTGAAGAAAATAATCTTTATACAAACTTGTGATATGGAAGAAATAAAAGCGACAGACTGCATAATAAAGTTATTTATCACAAGCAACAATATAATGTGGCGTTCTTTTGCATTAAGATTTTGTGCATCCAACCATAAAAGTGCATGACAACCTCTGCTTCCCTCTGTGAAGGGCCTATCTTTTACTTCTATCTTCTATCCTTATACAAGAGTCATGGTGATCTTAACCTTTCTCTTTTACACTTTTTCCTTTTTGGCAAGCACTATGTGCTGGAGAAAGATCCATATTTATATATCCACTCGGATGTAGGTTTTCATAAAGTATTATTGTTGACATTACCCTTAAGGTAAAAGGTTGGGAGGCGAAACTATAAGCCCCTATCTTTCTCTGTGTCCGACTGAGGCTTTGAACCCATAAGTATCGCGTGAGTGTTAGCAATTGTGAAAGACTAAATGATAGTTGAGTATGTGGACTTGCTGAAAAGCTCTTATATTGACTCTTTTCGATATTATGATAAATTGCAATTGCTTCGATGACTGAGATCATAGTTTGTTAGTTTTCAATAAAGTTTTTGATTCATACTTTACCTTGTGAATGAATTGTTACTTTAGCATAATAAATTACATGACAAAATATGTTGTTGTTCTAAAGATGATCATGATGCCCTCATGTCCGAATTTTATTTTATCGACACCTTTATCTCTAAACATGTGGACATATTTTTTGATTTCGGCTTTCGCTTGAGGACAAGCGAGGTCTAAGCTTGGGGGAGTTGATACGTCCATTTTGCATCATGCTTTTATATTGATATTTATTGCATTATGGTTGTTATTACACATTATAGCACAATACTTATGCATTTTCTCTCTTATTTTACAAGGTTTACATGAAGAGGAGAATGCCGGCAGCTGAAATTCTGGGCTGGAAACGGAGCAAATATTATAGACCTATTCTGCACAACTCTAAAAGTCCTGAAACTTCACGGAGAATTATTTTGAAATATATATAAAATATTGGGCGAAAAAAGCACCAGAGGGGACGCACCAGCCATCCACAAGGGTGGGGCGCGCCCTAACCCCCTGGGCGCGTCCCCTGCCTTGTGGGCCCTTTGGAAGGCCTCCGGTGCCCATCTTCAGCTATATGGTGTATTTTGATCTGGAAAAAAATCAAGAGGAAGCTTTTGGGACGATGTGCTGCCGTCTTGAGGCGGAACTTGGGCAGAACCAATCTAGGGTGTTCTGCCGAGGAAACTTCACTCCCGGAGGAGGAAATCGAAGCCATCGTCATCACCAATGATCCTCTCATCGAGAGGGGGTCAATCTCCATCAACATCTTCACCAGCACCATCTCATCTCCAAACCCTAGTTCATCTCTTGTATCCGAGCTTTGTCTCAAAACCTCAGATTGGTACCTGTCGGTTGCTAGTAGTGTTGATTACTCCTTGTAGTTGATGCTAGTTAGTTTATTCGGTGGAAGATCATATGTTCAGATCCTTAATGATAATTAATACTCCTCTGATTATGAACATGAATATTCTTTGTGAGTAGTTACGTGTGTTCCTGAGGACATGTGAGAAGTCTTGTTATATGTAATCATGTGAATTCAGTATTCGTTCGATATTTTGGTGAGATGTATGTTGTCTATCCTCTAGTGGTGTTATGTGAACGTCGAATACATGACACTTCACCATGATTTGGGCCTAGGGGAAAGCATTGGGAAGTAATAAGTAGATGATGGGTTGCTAGAGTGACAGAAGCTTAAACCCTAGTTTATACATTGCTTCGTAAGGGGCTGATTTGGATCCATATGTTTAATGCTATGGTTAGATTTATCTTAATTCTTCTTTCGTAGTTGCGGATGCTTGCAAGAGGGGTTAATAATAAGTGGGAGGCTTGTCCAAGAAAGGGCAGCACCCAAGCACCGGTCCACCCACATATCAAATTATCAAAGTAATGAACGTGAATCATATGAGCATGATGAAAACTAACTTGACAGTAATTTCCATGTGCCCATGGGAGCGCTTTGCTTTATATACGAGTTCATCCAGGCTTGTCCTTTGCTACAAAAAGGATTGAGCCACCTTGCTGCACCTTAGTTACTCTTGTTACTTATTACCCGTTATGAATTATTTTATCACACAACTATCTGTTACCGATAATTTCAGTGCTTGCAGAGAATACTTTCATGAATACCGCTTGTCATTTCCTTCTGCTCCTCGTTGGGTTCGCTACTCTTACTTATCGAAAGGACTACGATAGATCCCCTATACTTGTGGGTCATCAGTCGCCACCCCCACTGCCAACGCCAGACCTCCTCGGCCGTGTGCACAGTACGCCCCTGGCCCAATCTGGGGGCCGCCGCCGCACCTCTGGACGCCCCCACCCTACATCGACCTCACGAGCGACGACGAGGATGGTGGCGCCTGAAGACAACGGCTGCAACGACATCAGGCAACCACGAGGTCTTCTGTGGCGCCCGGGGAGGCCGCATTTATCTTTTGCTTGTTTTTTGCATTTTATGTTTAATTAAACCAAGTGTTGTGGTTGGGCTGTGAGGACGGTGAACTTTTAATTATGTTTTCAAGTTTTTTACCTAAGTTTAAATGTCTTATTTTGCTTTTGCGTGTATTATTTTCTTTGTCCACCGCGAACAAGTTGCGGTTGGGGCCGCGCGTTGGGCACCTCGAAACCAAGCCGGCCCATCACGGACATCTATCATCCTATTTCCACTCCAAACGAACGATTTCCGGACGAAACGGATGTTCGATAGGGTCTAGCGTTGGAGTCGGCCTAAGCTCGGCCCATGGCAACGTTGTGGCAGTGGCACGCTCGGAACTGAATGCCTGCTGCCTTTTTCTAAAAAAAAAGTCTTATGCCGATGCGCACACACCGACCGTCAATGCTTAAGCGCGAAGGTTTATAGGCTCTCACGATGACGATCATCATTCCGCGGAAGCTATTAAATCCCAGATCTAAAAATCCTCTCCATCCTGCTACCCAAACCCTCGGTCGATCTCAACATCGATGAACAACCTCCTCCTGCTTGATCTCACCTGATCCGAGATCCCAAGAAAATCCTCTCCATACAGCTACCCAAACCCTCGGCGATCTCAATCAACATCGACGAACAACCTTCTCCTGCTTGCTCTCACCTGATCCGAGATCCTCAAAACCCTCGGCGATCATAATTTTTTTCATTTTCGTGTTTTTTTCATTTTTGTAGTTTTGCAAATCCATTATTCGTTTCCTCTGTAATGTTTTAAAATCCGTAAACCTTTTTCTGAATTCCCGGTTTTTAAAGAAATTTTCAATTTTTTTTTAAATCCGTGACCATTCAAGTGCAACAAGGGAACTAGGAAAAATGGAAGGTGTTCCTATTGAGCGCTTGCCTCCATAGTAAGCCAGCCCATGAGGGTTACGGGTGAGCACCGGTTCCCCCCCTCCCTGGCGCTAAAGGCATTGGGAGGAGGTCTATCCATGCGCGCCTTTTAGGGCGGGCCCAAATGCAAGGTGGGATGCCCCTGTTTTTTCATTTCATTATTTTTTGCTTTTATGTATTTCTTTTGTGAAATAATTTAGAAATTTGGGAATTTACTTAAAAACATATTTTTGTGAATTCGAAAAAATGTTAATGATTTAATAAAAATTGGAAATCATAAAATGTTTATGGATTAAAAAACATTGTTGATTTTAAGAAAAGTTCACGATATTGAAAAAATGTTCAGGAAATAAAAAAAGTCAATGACTTTTCAAAAAAGTTCATTTTTTATGAATTTTAAAAAATGTTACAAAATTCATAAAATATTCTCGATTTTCCAAAATTATTCTCAAATTTCAAAAAACTTAATCTCTTCAAAAAAACGTTGCCACGGGCCGAGCGAGGGTTACAAGGACGGCCTTCGGCCCGTATCTAACCACTCCCAGCATCTCCCCTCGACAAGAAAATCGGCTATTTGCCACTTTCGACATTGGGCTTCGCAAAACTACCACTCTCAATATTGGCTTCGCAAAAATGCCATCCAGCCCGTGTGCACTTGGATTATCATGTCATTTCCTCTTTTCCATTACTTTTCATTTTCTTTTCTCATTTTCTTCCACCTGAAGAGACCAAAATACTCCCAGATATTTTCAACCTTATCTCATCTGATGCTTGCGTGGACTAGTTGGGTCAGATTTGCTCTAAGGCGCTCGTCCTTGTCTCCATAGCCTGCCGTCGTAGCTTACTGATGCCACTGCGAGTCACCGCACCTCACCGCCCTGGCTCCCCCACGGCTGCGCCAGCAACCGCAGCTCACCGTTGCCCGCCGTTGCTAGCCCACGCCTGCGGAGCTCGCCGTCACCTCGCTTATGCCTGCTCGAGCTCTCCTAGCTCGCCGCCGGTGCTCGTCCAAGTCTGCATGAGAGGGGACAGCTCGACCTCGGCTCGCTAATGCCTGCGCGAGCCGCCGCAGCTCACCGCCTAGGCCCTGCACAAGCAACCACAGCTCGCCCTCGCCTGCGTGCTGGCGGAGCTCGCCGTGTGGAATGCTAGAGAGGTGCGCCGGCGACTTCGTGTCCTTGAACACCAGTGAACATGTAGTGGCGAGGGCGGTACTGAACAACATCAGTAGTGGAGTCATGGCGGCATTGACTTGTGGCCGTGAGGAGGAGATGGACGCATGCCCAGGTGCTGAAAATGGAGAATGCAAGTGACCTGTAAGTCATGTTTGATGCAATCATTTACTTGTTCTTAGATTGAAATTTGAAAGTTACGTTAAGAATAGGATGCCACGTTTAGTTTCACAGCCTAGGTCAACTGAGTAACAATACAAGAAAGGAATGCCACAAATTTAAGTCTACCCGTCTGCTGCACTTGTTGTAGCTTGTTTCAAGGATAGGAAACTGAATTGTAGCTAGAAGTGGCAAAAACATGTAGACCTCAAATTTTAGTATATTGACAAAGGAGATACATATGAATGCAACAACCATGATTCATAGATTGATGCAGGGGAGGAGCTAGTAGATCAGAAAATCAAGAGGTCACATCATAGATTAATCCGAACAAAGTTCACATCTCACAAAATAAAACGACGAGTTCATAGATAAAAGTGAAATGAGTTCACATCTGAAAAAAATATCTCACGGCTCACGGAAATTGGAGAAACTGAGTTCACATAGAAGAAAACTACTTCTGAATTCACATCTCGAATAACTGTAACATCAATTGCATAGAGATCATTCATTCAATTTGTAGCTTCCTCTTTGGAGTCAACTTCTTTGCTGGAGCTGCAGTGGGCATCCTCTCTGGAGTACTTGTTGTGGCTTGTGAAGAAGTATTTTCTCCCAGCAAGAAAGCAAGGCGGCTGCACGTATATGGCCTACACCCTTCTAGAAAACCATCAATGCATGGTTTAAGTGCACAAAAAAACCGATGAAAATACACATTACCATCTGTTTCTAGTACTTCAATCTCCACAACACTTTCAGGTGACCTCTTCAGTACCTCGGCCTCTTCCATCTGTATAACATCTCAAAACTCTCTTCCCATTTACCATAAACCTCCGCAAGAGCTTTTTCTCTGCCCCTCCAAACTATGTCATATGAAATTGTGGTAGGGTATTGTTCGTGCAACTTTTTCTGCAATTCTTTAGCACCCATATTTGGTGAATCCCTAAGGATACTCACGGACTTGCTAGCTACCCAATTCTGAGATAGTGTTATGGTCTTCACCCTGCTGCTTGAAATACAATCATGTTGATCAACTAAAACTGTGACCTGCAGATATAGAATTTTAAAATGAATGGAAGTTATGTAGTACAATAGGACATAGAAATAGACACATACATAATTTAAATAATAAATGGAGGTCAGATAGTTATCCATATTTCACCTTTATAGTGCACTTATCATCTTGTAGGCTGCCAACAATTCTCCAAGGGCAATCTTCACTTTACTTCCAGAACCCTCTAAATCTCTTCTTATCTGTCTTTTCTGTGCCTAGATCAAACTCCTCATTAATGGCAAATTGCCTCACTGCTAGCCTGAATTCCTTCATTGATGGGTACATAGTGCCAAGTTCCATTTTTGGGTGGTCCTTATCCATTTTTGGGTGGTCCTTCAGTATCACCCGCCTGCTCAACCATTCTACGACCCTTTGGTTCAGTCGTCTTTGATCTCTCTTCCTCATCCTTCAAGCCCAAAATCTCACATAGTTGATCTTTACTCACCAGCTCAATTCTACCTTCATCATCATGTGTCTCTACTATTTGTATGTTATCCCAATCGACTTCCGGGATAGGTGTTATTGTTTGTACAGTTGAAGAAGCATCAGTGAATAACAATGGAATATCAGTACCACTTGCCAACACGACCTCGGAATCACGCCTAGTTGACACAGTTAGAAAAACATGAACACGAGATTGAGTTAGCGGTCGTAAACAAGTCAAAAATCATGGTCATGAATCATGATTTACTAACGCATATATGTAGCATACAGAAAGGGAGAACATCAAATCTTCCATTTTAGGAAAAAGGAGGCATCATCATGATAGTTATTTGTTAACCACCATACTAAACTAGTACTGTAGCATTTAGAAATTAAGAGATTCAGAAAATTCCCTAGTACACTTTGCCTGAATCTAATGTGGTTCCAATGGCATGTAGGATAACATGACATCATGCTAACTGAACTATGCAGAATAGAATTTACATATTCTCAGTTTTCCCTAGTATACCTCGACTAATTGTAAGTTGTCTCTGATGTGCAGGTTAACACAAGTAATGACATAACCAAAGGTATAGGTAGAAGAATACTATGTAGAAGGATTGGATTCCATTCTGCCGCTGCAGAACCCAGCGATCTGGAGATCAATGCGCAGGGCAGCGATTGACAGCATGCGACGCCTAGACAAATTAGCGACGCACTTACAAGCAAATCCGCAAGCAAAATCAGCCCCACAATGCACAGGTAGAAGAGGAGCCGGTGGATCTTGGGGAGGAGGGGGTTTGGAGAACTCGTGAGCGATAATCTCGGCGGGCGGCGCGCTCTGAATGGCGTTGTTTCAAGTTGGATGGTAAAAACAAAGCAGATCGTGAAACTAGTACGTGCGCACATGCTAGGGGTATCTTGGTCTCTTCAGGTGACAGAAAATGAGAAAAGAAAAGGAAAAACGATGGAAAAGAGGAAATGGCATGGTAATCCAGGTGCACACGGGCTAGATGGCATTTTTGCGAAGCCAATATTGAGAGTGGCAGTTTTGTGAAGCCCAATATCGAAGGTGGCAAATAGCCGAGACCTCCTATATGCCGCTCGCTGCGGCAAAGTGCCGACGTTTCGCACAGGGCGCCGCTAACCTGGGTTGGCCCATTTCCGGTGGCACGATCGCGAGATGAAATAACGCAAAAAAAAAATTAGAGCACGCTTGAACTAGGATTCGATCCAGCGACTTTGTGTTCCATGGCGCGATGTGCTAGCCAACGCAACAATCAACTTCTCATGTTACTATTACAGCGTCATACATAGAGAAACATACAACAGCGGCAGGTATCGAACAAATGACCTACAGCAGGTGAGGGACACTAATAGCCACCATAATTCCTGGGATTTCGTACAAAAAAATGGAAGTCTGCCTTATACGATATAAGCCAAAACAGATTTAAAACTATTTTTAAAAATTTGAATGTGATTTTCTTTTAAAAAAAGATAATATGTTTTGAAATGCAACATTTTCATATTTCATAGCAAAATAATTAAAACTTGAAACATTTTTGGGAATCTCAAACTTTTTTTCAAAAAAACAAGGAACAACATGAAAATTAGATTTTGTTTTCAAAATGAAGAAGAATTTCTTGAAAATGCAAAACATTTTCTAAAAGCAGGAACAAAAAATTGAAACCGCGAACATTTTTCAAATTTTATGAACATAATTTTCAAGACATGAACACTTTTTGATTTCCCCTGAACATTTTTCGAATTAGGCGTCAAATTTTGAAAAACATGAACATTTTGATGATGTGAACAAATTTGAAAAGGGGGAACATATTTTGGAAATTCCCATTTTTTGAATCGGTGAACAAAATTTAATAAATGTGAACATTTTTCCAAAGTCCCAATCATTATTTGAATTTGAGAACAAAATTTTAAAACATGAGCATTTCTTGAATTTGTGAACAAATTTGCAAAGCTGGAATATATATTGGAAACGAGAATATTTTTTGAAATCCCAGAATTTCTTGAAGAACGAACATTTTTTGAAAAATGTGAACAAAATTTTGAAAACAAGAACATTTTTTAAACTTGAACATTTTCTTAAACTATGAACAAATTTCAAAAACAAGAACGTTTTTTGATAATTTTAAACAATATTTGCAATTTTCAAACAAAATAAACAGGAAAAAAGGGAAAATAAAAAAGGAAAGAAAGAAAACTAAAATAAAGCTTGGAAAAAGGAAATGAATATGAAAGAAAAAAAGGAAAAACGGAACGAAAAATAAACAGAAAAAAAGGAAAGAGTAGATAATATAAATATAAACAGGAAAAATTAAAAAAAAAAGAAAAAAGAAAGGTAGCAAGAAGAAAATAAAAACCGGCTCAGGAAGGTTCCCAAAACCGGAAAACCCCGTCCAGAAACCTCTAGAGAGTTCCCGAAACCAAGATCGCTGAAGCAATAAACAGGCCAGCCCAAGACGAGGGATCGCTAGGTCTCCCTGTGCGAAACGGCGACATTTCGACGCAATGAGCGTCCGTTAGGGAATTCCCATTTTCTCCCCCTGGACGGTTAAGCTGAGTACGCTCCCTCAAAAAAAAAAAAAACCTGAGTACGCAATGCCTGCTGCCGAGTGCCGACGCGCACACCCGACCGTCAATGCTTAAGCGCGAAGGTTTATAGGTTCTCACGACGACGGTCATCATTCCGGGGAAGCTATTAAATCCCAGATCTGAAAATCCTCTCCATCCTGCTACCCAAACCGTCGGCGATCTCAATCAACATCGACGAACAATTCTCATGCTTGATCTCACCTGATCCGAGATCCTGGAAACCCTCGGCGATCTCAACGAGCGCGTCGTTCCGGAGGACACATCACCGGCTTGGTCGCCGGATCGGGATGGAAGGCGATCCGATGGGCGTGGCGCTGCCCGAGGACGCCCTCGCGGAAATCCTCCGCCGCCTCCTGCCGCGCAGCCTCGCCACCTCGCGGTGCGTCTGCAAGGCGTGGCGCTCCATCGTCGATGGCCGCCGGCTGCTGCTCCCGGAGCTCCTGCCGCACTCGGTGCGTGGCATCTTCCTCGAGTATAACGAGGCCTCTTACCCGGGTTTCCTCTCTCACCCCTCCATGGTGCCGGATGATATCTTGGGCAAGCTCAACTTCCATCGTCTTCCCCCCGACCCCTACCAGTGGACCTATACTCACATCGAGGGTCACTGTAATGGGCTCCTGCTTTACCGAGACAGGCTAGGGCTCCAGGTGGCCAACCCCGCGACGCAGTGGCGGGCACGCTTGCCCCCGCCGCCGGAGAGGAAGAGGGAGGGGGGGATCGTCCGGCCGCACCTTGCGTTTGATCCAACCGAGTCATTGCACTATGAGATCTTGCTCGTCCCTCAAACGCCTCTCCCAGAGGAGAGGGGCCAGCCCGAGCCGTCCAAGGAATGGCCAGCATCCACATGGGTGTTGTGCTTGTTTTCATCACGCACGGGGCAGTGGGAACAGAGGGCGTTTCTCCGGGAAGGCGAGGCTGCAGGGATGGCTTCCGACGAGGTGTTGCACTGGACGTCAAATAGCTGCAGCACTTATTGGCACGGCATGTTATTTGTGCAGTGCAACGGTGGATTCACTGTTATGAGGTAAGCACCACATGCAATTCAGTTGTGTTACTCCAATGCAATGATTTCTGAATTTAGTCATCTGCTCATATGTATGTATTTGTAACGCGAATGTCTTCTCCATGAGCCTGTTATATTTATTTATTTTGTGAATCGAGCCTGTTATATATTTGTAGCACTAAATATATCATTGCTCTATGTTTGATATTTGGATACAATATATGACCTTTAAACATATTTTCTCTGAGTTCATGTTTCCACGTGTAGTTGCGTCCATCTGCATCTTTCTTGCCCTGCTTTTCCTCTTGAAAGATTAAGCAATTCCACCAATGTTAAATGTATTGTTGATGGTTTAATGTTTTGCAGAATATCCTTGTCAAATAATAAGTATCGGGTGATTAAAATGCCAACAGATATTGAGGAATCAGACTATGATGAGCTTCATCTAGGACGGTCAAGGGAAGGGCCATGTTGTGCACCATTTCGTGATCGGACCAACCTTCGTGTTTGGATCCTTGACGATTCATGTGGTACGATGGAGTGGGCGTTGAAGCATCACATTGACCTTGACCAGAGTTTATCACGTGTAATGTGGCATTGTGGGGAAAAGGAGGGACCCTGGAGTTTACAGGATGGTATCAATGTTGAACACTATGGTCAACAGGATTTAAATGATGTTAACATGGATGAAGATCACAGCAACAATTCTTTTGTGAAGAGTGAAGTCGAATGGGATTCCGACAACGATAATATAGGTGACAATGAATCTGAGGTCGTAGAGAGCTACTTACCCTATGTTAGTTTTCTTGGATTTCATCCTTACAAAGAAGTCATCTTCTTGGATCTTCTTTCGCTAAGAAGAGCAGTGGCCTACCATCTGAATACCTCAATAGTGCAGGATTTGGGTAATATATGGCCCAATGACTACCACGCTGGGCACGCGGGAGACATAAAAAAGTCTTGTTTGATAGCAGATTTCCCAGAAAACAAACTGAAAGCCCATGTTGAAGGCTAGCTAGCCAGCTTATTTGTTTCAAACAGTTTTGAGTCCTCAAGACCTATGTTGTACTTGTCTTTGACTCCATGTTGTTTTAATGTCTGCTACCTTGACAAGACAAACTTGTTTACAGCTTGAATTGCCGAAGGACATGTAAGCAGTGTTATGCTCCAGCAAAATTTCGTTTGTGAACTGATTGATTTATCCATATATAATTCATCAGGCTAGTCATCTTGGCTCAAAGAATAGGATTGGCTTGTTGCTGTAGCATTGTTTAGAAATTCTATTGGCTCACAGGTTAGTTTCTTAGTTAGATTTCTTAAGTTAATCACCATTTTGTTTCTTTCCATAATATCCCTCTAGTCTGTGTGTAAATTTTACAAGTATGGTGGCATCCACTTGCCTCCATTGCTGAAGGATGGAACTTGTTTATTGATTGCCTAGGTCACATTTGGCTTGCTCGTGTTGTATTCAGAGTTTCTCATCAGCAACATACATACCCCACTTCGATTAAGAGCGTGCATGCATAATTATACCTGTTCTTGCTTTTTATCTTCAAAAAAACTTGTCATTCTGGTAAATATGTTGGCCTCATGGTTCATGTTGATAATGGAAAGTTTCCAACCTATAACTGCTAGGAGCATCATTGTTTTTTGTTCCACTTTGTTTGTAATGAGATATCTTGTATATTACATTATTGAGTTGTTAATTTCATGTTGTCAGTTCTTAATTTCCAGCTCCAAGGAAATCATGTTGGTGTGCATCTTTGAGTTCATCTTCATCACCAGTGGATAAGCGGCTCTTCTACCACGGAGTGATATCATAAGGAGCTGGCAAGGTTCTTCTGGCAGGCTGCCGATGGCCGCCCAAAATACCACATGGTCAAATGGGCGGACATCTGCTTACCTAAAGATTGAGGTGGGCTAGGTATGACGGCCTCTCGGCACATGAATGTCGCCCTGATGTTGCATTGCGTCTGGCGGATCTTGCGTGGAGAGGGCGGTTTGTGGTTGCCAAATACTTGCGGGGTGCGCCCCTCTTAGACATGCTCGCGCGTAGCTGGGTCTCAATTCTGGAAATCTATCCAGAAGATTAAGCATGAGATCCGGCTCGGTGCCACCTTCTCGGTTGGGAATGGGAATGACACTCAATTCTGGCTCGATCATTTGTTGGGTGATGAGCCACTACGCATTGGTTTCCCTAGCCTTTTTGCTATTTGTTCGGACCCGTATATTCTGGTTTCCGTGGCGTGGCCCAGTGGAATATCGCGTTCTGCCGAGCATTTGGCCAGGAGGAGGCTCTGGAATGGGACAGACTGAGGGCCGCCGTCCTGTCGGGGCTATCACAGTCCCCTGACATTGTCTCCTGGAGTCTCTCTCCTTTGGCCGTCCCGTCGGGGCTATCCACAGTCCCCTGACATTGTCTCCTGGAGTCTCTTCTTCGGCCGTCCCGTTGGGGCTATCCATAATCCCCTGACATTGTCTCATGGGGGAGAATTCTCCATTAGTTCGGCATATCAGGCGTTGTGTCACGCTCCGGCCATACAGTGGCTATCACCATTGTGGAAGGCCCCTGTGCCGCTTAAAATAAATATATTCGTCTAGCAGCTGCTCCGGAACCGCTTGCCCTCAAGGACTGAGGTCCTTAAGCGCAGCAGTCCGGGCGATGGCATGTGCCCCCTCTGTAGTGTTCTAGAGACGGGCACTCACATCCTGTTTTCTTGTTCCGCGGCACGAGCTCTATGGAGCTTTATTCGGGAGGCACTCGGGCCCGATTGGGAGGCCGGAGACCTGGCCGAGTTCCTACAAGGCAGGGTGACCCAGCCGGGTCACAAGCGCCGCCTTTTTTGGTGTATCTTTGTGGTATTGATGTGGACTCTTTGGACAACTCTCAACAAAATGGTAATTGAGCAGATCTTTCCACGACGGACTTCTGACTCGTTTTTCAAATTTCTTACCTTTTTACAGTACTGGCACCTGCTTGCTAGACATCGGGTCCGCGACCTGCTTGGAGTGATGTTGGATGCGCTAGTGGCAGCGGCGCAACATCTTTCTGCTCCTTGGGCTTCCTTCGGAGTTTGCCACTAGGTGGCCTCTTTTATTTCTTCTTCGTTTCTTGGGCGTGCTTGTGCTGCGGCCCCAGCCGTCTGTTTCTACTATTGGTCCTGGGACTTGGTTATATGGAGGTTGGTTATTTATAAAGTGGGGCGAAAGCCTAGTTCGAGAGTGGTATCATAAACAGTTTGTCTAATTTACATCTATGTTTTTTAAGGATATCACATCTAAGCTCCCACAAATAGATTATGCAGCAACAAGAAACAAAAAAATAGGACAAAAAATAGACCACAAACAGAGTGGACATGAGCTTAGATATATGTCACATCTAGATGTGTCTTAGACAGACCTTATCATAAAAGCTAAAAATGCATGTCTTCATGTGTGAATCTTCAGCGGTAGTTCCAAGTTTGCTGCTCGACAATTTTTAGACTACAAGTAAATTGATAGTCAATGCTCTTATCTGTAATACCAGTTGGTCTTCGACGTGTTAAGCACAAATGAGTAAACAGACCCAACAATAGTCTAATGATGTTTATTTACAGTCTTAGATTTGTAATCTCGCATGAAAAGCATAATTAAAATCACAAGGAAATCATCTTCTTATGCTCAACAACACTCCAAGAGCCGATTCTGCAATTTAATGTCTGCTTCCTTTTTTGTCCTTAGTAGAACATGAGTTAATTAATTTTCTGATAATCTGCGAATCTCCAAGTGAGTATTGTTGGCTCGAGAATCTTACGGGAGTTAGGGATTTAATATTGTATAAGTGAAAGGGAATAGTCTTTTTAAGTAGCAATCGGAGAAAGCTTACAGGTCATTCAGTCTTGGCTATGAATGCGGGTGTTAATCTACTCGATAAATTTAGAATTAATATCATTCTTTTGTTTTCTCTAACAACCAAGACGAGTGTTGTGCTCACTGAACTGGTGATGTTCCTTTCTCCAATTCTTCACCTTGATTACTGCCACCTATTTCCTATTGGTGACTGAGTCTTGATACCATGTTTGTATAGATAAAATCACCCTCCATTTGTACGTTAAGTAATTTGGGACGGAAGGAATACTAAGGTGGTTACAAATTTGTTTCTGCTTGAAAATGCAACTATCCATGGATGGTTTTAGTAATTCTTAACAACAGATAGCTCATTAAACTAATACTCTTTCAAGACGATCATTTCAGAAAGTTTAATGATTGGCGTGACATGGACTAGGAATGTGGACCCCTCAAAATGCTAAGGACACATATTGGCTCAAGCTCAAGACTCTACATTTTCATTTTAGTAATCCAAGATCACATTGAGTCCATAGGAAAATCCAATACTATTAAAAGGGATGAGATGTTGCTTAATGGCTTGCTTGCTCAAAATGCTTAGTGATATGCTCCAAAATCCCTCATCCATTTTCTCATATCCACATATGTCCCAAACCAAAAGTCAAACTCGGCCCCACCGATTTGATCTATCCGGCACCACCGAGTTCATTTGACATAGCCACTGCCAGAAACCCTAGTAAGTTCGGTCTCATCGATAGGGATCTCGGTCTCACCGAGATGGGATTGCAAACTCTCTATTTCCCTTCGTAACGTTTCGGTCTAATCAAGATGAGCGATCAGTTCCACCGAGTTCGTAATGCAAACTCTCTGTTTCCTTTTCGTAATGTTTCGGTCTCACCGAAATGAGCGATTCGGTCCCACCGAATTTGCCTGACCAACCCTCTGTTTGCCTATTACAGAAATTGGTCTCACCGAGATTACGTTATGCCCTAACCCTAATGAAATCGGTCCTTCCGAGTTAACATATCGGTCCCACCGAGAATCCTAACGTTCACATTTAAATCGGATTGACCGAGTTTAACTATTCGATCCCACCGAGTTTGGTAAATTGTGTGTAACGGTTAGATTTTGTATGGAGGCTATATATACCCCTCCACCCATTCTTCATGCGTGGATAGAGCCATCAAAATGTGCCTACACTTCCAGCATTCATTTTCTATGAGAGAACCATCTACTCATGTGTTGAGACCAAGATATTCCAATCCAACCACAGGAATCTTGATCTCTAGCCTTTCCCAAGTTGCTTTCCACTCAAATCATCTTTCCACCAAATCCAAATCTGTGTGAGAGAGTTGAGTGTTGGGGAGACTATTATTTGAAGCACAAGAGCAAGGAGTTCATCATCAGCACACTATCTATTACCTTTTGGAGAGTGGTGTCTCCTAGATTGGTTAGGTGTCACTTGGGAGCCTCCGTCAAGATTGCGGAGTTAAACCAATGAGTTTGTACGGGCAAGGAGATCGCCTACTTCGTGAAGATCTACCCTAGTGAGGCAAGTCCTTCATGGGCGATGGCCATGGTGGGATAAACAAGGTTGCTTCTTCGTGGACCCTTCATGGGTGGAGCCCTCCATGGACTCGCGCAGTCGTTACCCTTCATGGGTTGAAGTCCCCATCAACGTGGATGTATGATAGCACCACCTATCGGAACCACACCAAAAATCTCTGTGTCTACATTGTGTTTGCTCCTTCTAACTCCCCCCTTTACCTTCATATGCAATGATTACATTCCCCTGCTATACTCTTAGAATTGCATGTGTAGGTTGATTGCTTGACTTAAAATTGGAAAAAGGCTAGATTTTTATTTGGTCAAGTAGTCTAATCACCCCCCTCTAGACATACTTTCGATCCTACAAGTGGTATCAGAGTTTTGGTCTCCATTTGCATTGATTTCCATAGCTTTGGTGATCATAGTCTTGGTTTCACAACCTAGGAGAGTATGGCATCTAGCGAGAGAAATTACCACCGTAGAGGTCCTTACTTTGATGGTACTAATTTTGCTAGTTGGAAGCATAAGATGAAAATGCATATTCTTGGACATAACCCCGCCGTTTGGGCTATTGTGTATATTGGCTTGTAAGGTGAATTCTTTGATGGGAGAGAACCGAACCGTGAAGCTACCGCGAAAGAGTTGAAGATGCTGCAATACAATGCTCAAGCTTGTGATATCATCTTCAATGGATTGTGCCCCGAAGAATTCAACAAAATCAGCCGTCTTGACAATGCAAAGGAAATTTGGGATATTTGATTGATATGCACGAAGGTACCAACTCCGTCAAGGAATCCAAACTGGATGTGCTTCAAAGTCGGCTTGAGAAGTTCAAAATGAAGGATGGTGAAGGTGTCGCTGAAATGTACTCTAGGCTTGCTCTCATCACAAATGAGATCGTCGGCTTAGAAAGTGAAGAGGTGACAGGCATATACATCATCAAGAATATCCTAAGAGCCTTGGATGAAAAATATGATACCTCGTGCACTTGATCCAAATGATGCCCAATTACAAAGATCTCAAGCCAACGGAAGTCATTAAAAGAATTGTTGCTCATGATATCACTACTGGAATCAGCTACTTTGCCATCTGCCAGCTCTTTGTCGTCAGCTAGCGGACGGCAAAGAAGCTCTTTGCCATCAGCTACCAAAAAGCAGACGGCAAAGAACTGGCTGATGGCAAAGACCTAATTTGCCATCAGCCAGTTCTTTGCCGTGGGCTAGCAGACGACAAAGATTCTTTGCCGCCGGCTAGCGGACAGCAAAGAGGGAGGGGCCCCACTGACGAGCTGCTAAAAAAAACCTAACGCCCCCCCCTCTTTGCCGTCCGCTAGCGGACGGCAAAGGGGGGCGGACGGCAAAGAGGGAGGGCCCCACTAACGTTAACGGCCGCGCCCCACCCCGCCCCTC